>NC_088244.1:46045550-46645550 GCF_036934945.1 Oncorhynchus masou masou
GGAACGACATTTATTGGATATTTCAAACTTTTTTAACAAATCAAAAACTGAAAAATTGGCCGTGCAAAATTATTCAGCCCCTTTACTTTCAGTGCAGCAAACTCTCTCCAGAAGTTCAGTGAGGATCTCTGAATGATCCAATGTTGACCTAAATGACTAATGATGATAAATACAATCCACCTGTGTGTAATCAAGTCTCCGTATAAATGCACCTGCACTGTGATAGTCTCAGAGGTCCGTTAAAAGCGCAAAGAGCATCATGAAGAACAAGAAACACACCAGGCAGGTCCGAGATACTGTTGTGAAGAAGTTTAAAGCCGGATTTGGATACAAAAAGATTTCCCAAGCTTTAAACATCCCAAGGAGCACTGTGCAAGCGATAATATTGAAATGGAAGGAGTATCAGACCACTGCAAATCTACCAAGACCTGGCCGTCCCTCTAAACTTTCAGCTCAAACAAGGAGAAGACTGATCAGAGATGCAGCCAAGAGGCCCATGATCACTCTGGATGAACTGCAGAGATCTACAGCTGAGGTGGGAGACTCTGCCCATAGGACAACAATCAGTCGTATATTGCACAATTCTGGCGTTTATGGAAGAGTGGCAAGAAGAAAGCCATTTCTTAAAGATATCCATAAAAAGTGTCGTTTAAAGTTTGCCACAAGCCACCTGGGAGACACACCAAACATGTGGAAGAAGGTGCTCTGGTCAGATGAAACCAAAATTGAACTTTTTGGCAACATTGCAAAACGTTATGTTTGGCGTAAAAGCAACACAGCTCATCACCATGAACACACCATCCCCACTGTCAAACATGGTGGTGGCAGCATCATGGTTTGGGCCTGCTTTTCTTCAGCAGGGACAGGGAAGATGGTTAAAATTGATGGGAAGATGGATGGAGCCAAATACAGGACCGTTCTGGAAGAAAACCTGATGGAGTCTGCAAAAGACCTGAGACTGGGACGGAGATTTGTCTTCCAACAAGACAATGATCCAAAACATAAAGCAAAATCAACAATGGAATGGATCAAAAATAAACATATCCAGGTGTTAGAATGGCCAAGTCAAAGTCCAGACCTGAATCCAATCGAGAATCTGTGGAAAGAACTGAAAGCTGCTGTTCACAAATGCTCTCCATCCAACCTCACTGAGCTCGATCTGTTTTGCAAGGAGGAATGGGAAAAAATGTCAGTCTCTCGATGTGCAAAACTGATAGAGACATACCCCAAGCGACTTACAGCTGTAATCGCAGCAAAAGGTGGCGCTACAAAGTATTAACTTAAGGGGGCTGAATAATTTTGCACGCCCAATTTTCCAGTTTTTGATTTGTTAAAAAAGTTTGAAATATCCAATAAATGTTGTTCCACTTCATGATTGTGTCCCACTTGTTGTTGATTCTTCACAAAAAAATACTGTTTTATATCTTTATGTTTGAAGCCTGAAATGTGGCAAAAGGTTGCAAAGTTCAAGGGGGCCGAATACTTTCGCAAGGCACTGTATATAGCCTCCACATTGACTCTGTACCATAATGCCCTGTATATAGCCTCCACATTGACTCTAAACCGGTGCCCCCTGTTTATAGCCTCCACATTGACTCTGTACCATAATGCCCTGTATATAGCCTCCACACTGACTCTGTACCATAATGCCCTGTATATAGCCTCCACATTTACTCTATACCGGTGCCCCCTGTATATAGCCTCCACATTGACTCTGTACCATAATGCCCTGTATATAGCCTCCACACTGACTCTGTACCATAATGCCCTGTATATAGCCTCCACATTGACTCCATACCGGTACCCCCTGTATATAGCCTCCACATTGACTCCATACCGGTACCCCCTGTATATAGCCTCCACATTGACTCCATACCGGTACCCCCTGTATATAGCCTCCACATTGACTCTGTACCATAATGCCCTGTATATAGCCTCCACATTGACTCCATACCGGTGCCCCCTGTTTATAGCCTCCACATTGACTCTGTACCATAATGCCCTGTATATAGCCTCCACACTGACTCTGTACCATAATGCCCTGTATATAGCCTCCACATTTACTCTATACCGGTGCCCCCTGTATATAGCCTCCACATTGACTCTGTACCATAATGCCCTGTATATAGCCTCCACACTGACTCTGTACCATAATGCCCTGTATATAGCCTCCACATTGACTCCATACCGGTACCCCCTGTATATAGCCTCCACATTGACTCCATACCGGTACCCCCTGTATATAGCCTCCACATTGACTCTGTACCATAATGCCCTGTATATAGCCTCCACATTGACTCCATACCGGTACCCCCTGTATATAGCCTCCACATTGACTCCATACCGGTACACCCTGTATATAGCCTCCACATTGACTCTGTACCAGTACCCCCTGTATATAGCCTCCACATTGACTCCATACCGGTACCCCCTGTATATAGCCTCCACATTGACTCCATACCGGTACCCCCTGTATATAGCCTCCACATTGACTCCATACCGGTACCCCCTGTATATAGCCTCCACATTGACTCCATACCGGTACCCCCTGTATACAGCCTCCACATTGACTCCATACCGGTACCCCCTGTATACAGCCTCCACATTGACTCTGTACCAGTACCCCCTGTATACAGCCTCCACATTGACTCCATACTGGTACCCCCTGTATATAGCCTCCACATTGACTCCATACCGGTACCCCCTGTATATAGCCTCCACATTGACTCCATACTGGTACCCCCTGTATACAGCCTCCACATTGACTCCATACCGGTACCCCCTGTATACAGCCTTGTTATTGTTATTCTTATTGTGTTACTTGTTATTTTAGTCTCCATGGTAAACATTTTCTTCCTCTTCAACTGCACTGTTGGTTAAGGGCTTGTTAGTAAGCATTTCATGGTAAAGTCTACACTTATTTTATTCTGCTCATGTGGCAAATAAAGTTTTATTTGATTTGATAATGAAACCGGGAGAGCAGGCCAGCCCTGGGTATGTGTGTGAAGAACAGCAGACATGAGCGTAGATCTACAGTATCTAACTGCAGATTTAAGGAACACAGCTCGACTGTCCGGCACAATGAATGGCTCCAGCCCACACATGGAGGGAGGTCTTCCCTGATAACAGAAGCTCTTTGTTTTAAAAAACTGGCCAAGTCTGGATCGAGAGAAAGGAGACTATCAAGTTTGACTGCATATTGTAGTTGTACACTAAAATGCTTTGGTTGTTTCAACCTGGAAAGGTAATTCACAAATTAGAATTTTAAGTCTGTGGGGTAGCTTCATTTTGTAAGTTGTATGTTTTTTACATTTCTAAATACATGATAGTTTATATCGTAAGGCAGCAAACCACATACAGTATTTCACCCATTAGGTGATGAAAATAACTGAAATTACTAATTTGCCACAAAAGTAATAACCACACATGTGCCTGCCATTAATTAAATGTAAAAAAAGATATGTACATTTTTTTAATGTATTGGTTGGAAACCTGTCTCTGCCCATCTATCTGCACTGAATCAATGACACGTCACCCAATTACTTTTCATGAAAGAAATGTGATTTACTTTCTGCCGCGTATATACTGATCTCCAAAAAGGCCTCCTCTAACCAAAACCATGGCTCTGGTCTGTGTCTTAAACCCCTCCACTCCACATTGGTGTAATGCTCCCCAGCTGTCAGGCCATAATATGGAGCGAGTGTTAGCTTTGAAGGATATCAATGATTAAATCAATGGGATGAAATGAGGCCTATCAATGCCCTCGCACTAGTGCTAGGCTACCACTACCACTGCTACTAGTTCTGCCACAACTGGGCTAAATGACCTCAGCACGGTTGTGTGAGTTAAGTGACATTGCTTAATAAATAAAAAAATGGCAGCCAAACTGTGACCTATCCTCCGTTGCTTATTGGCAAGAATTTGGTCTGGTCTGAGAATCCGAGAACAGACTGAGGCATTTTGGGCCATATGTGACCCTTTTTAAGAAAGAGAACACAGAAGGCTGTTGTATAAAACACATCTCCGGATTACATTTTCAATCTATGGGCAACCCTAGCATATGTGACAGAGAGGGAGAAAGATCTAATCCAAGATGGCGTAGCAGTGAAGACGTGTTTTTTTCGTCCTCTCATTTACTTTTGTATTTTTCGTATTTTTTGTATATATATATTTCAACTTTATTTTCAATCTCTTTTCGATTTTTAATTCGATTATACCTTCCTGTAATCTGCCTCACCCAATATGATACAGAATCGCTATTATTTTTAATTTTAGAACACATTCAAGAACCTCCAAAAGCTAACCAGCTAATTAGCTCCAAGCTATTTAGTCATTGTTAGCCACTGCTAGCGGCTTTTACCTTCTGCACAGATGGTTAATACTGGATAATACTCGCCAGTCTACCAGTATCGGACTGTCTCTCCACAACAACGCCGGATTCCTGCCGTAATCCCTGGACCACTACTTCTGATCTTCACAGCTAGCTTGCACCCAGTACCGAAGCTATCCCTGAGGTCCACCTCACGGCCTACTCAGCTGTTCACCCGAACCCCACTCATACACGGCCAGAGCCCAATACTCCACCAGATCCTTGCTGTAAACTCTGGACCTTGGCACCGGATCACCGCTGTTACCGATTGGCTATAGTGGCTAACGCCACTGCCACGAAGCTAGCACCAGTTAGCCATGAGCTAGGCACATCTCCCGGCTAGCAAACTAAATTCTACAATACCTCTTTCGCCATCTGGCTTGGATTCTCTATCGACACGGCACCCTGCCGCTCCACCACGACTGGTCTGCCGACGAATACTCCATCCGCTGTACCTTCAACTGGCCTCCGTCGGAGCAGATGCTCCTACTAGACCCGGGGTACTAACTTTAAACGCCGTATCGCCCGCATGATAGCGTAGTGGCGGCTTCCCTGTTCCATCTACTGCTGCCCCCTGGACACTATGATCACTTGGCTACATAGCTGATGCACGCTGGACTGTCCATTACTCACTGTACTCCATTCTGTTTATTTATGTTTTATCTGTCGGCCCCAGCCGCGAACTCAGGCTCTGTGTGTAGTTAATCCGACCCTCTCTGCCAAGTCATCGCCATTTTACCTGCTGTTGTTGTGTTAGCTGATTAGCTGTTGTTGGCTCACCTGTTGTTTTAGCTAGCTCTCCCAATCAACACTTGCGATTACTTTATGCCTCGCTGTATGTCTCTCTCAAATATCAATATGCCTTGTATACTGTTGTTCAGGTTAGTTATCATTGTTTTAGTTTAATGGAGCCCCTAGTTCCACTCTTCATACCTCTGATACCTCCTTTGTCCCACCTCCCACACATGCTGTGACCTTACCCATTATAACCAGCATGTCCAGAGATGCCTTGGTTGCATGCATGTCAACATCAGAAAACTCCTCCCTAAGTTTGTTTTATACTCACTGCTTTAGCAGACTCTGCCAACCCTGATGTCCTTGCCGTGTCTGAATCCTGGCTTAGGAAGGCCACCAAAAATTCTGAGATTTCCATACCCAACTATAACATTTTCCGTCAAGATAGAACTGCCAAAGGGGAGGAGCTGCAATCTACGGCAGAGATAGCCTGCAAAGTAATGTCATACTTTCCAGGTCCATACCCAAACAGTTCGAACTTCTAATTTTAAAAATTAATCTCTCCAGAAAAAAGTGCCCTGGACACCATCTGTGAATTGATCGCCCCCCATCTAGCTTCAGAGTTTGTTCTGTTAGGTGACCTAAACTGGGATATGCTTAACACCCCGGCAGTCTTACAATCTAAGCTAGATGCCCTCAATCTCACAAAAATCATCAAGGAACACACCAGGTACAACCCTAAATCCGTAAACACGGGCACCCTAATAGACATCATCTTGACCAACTTGTCCTCCAAATACACCTCCTCTGTCTTCAATCAGGATCTCAGCGATCACTGCATCATTGCCTGTATCCGCTACGGGCCCGCCATCAAACGACCACCCCTCATCACTGTCAAACGCTCCCAAAAACACTTCTGCGAACAGGCCTTTCTAATCGACCTGGCCCGGGTATGTTGGAAGGATATTGACCACATCCCGTCAGTTGAGGATTCCTGGTCATTCTTTAAAAGTAACTTCCTAAACATCTTAGATAAGCATGCTACGTTCAAAAAATGCAGGAACTAAGAACAGATATAGCCCTTGGTTCACTCCAGACCTGACTGTCATCGAGCAGCACAAAAACATCCTGTAGCGGACTGCAATAGCATCGAATAGTCTCCGTGATATGCAATTGTTCAGGGAAGTCAGGAACCAATACACGCAGTCAGTCAGGAAAGCAAAGGCCAGCTTTTTCAAGCAGAAATTTGCATCCTGTAGCTCTAACTCCAAAACGTTCTGGGACACTGTAAAGTCCATGGAGAACAAGAACACCTCCTCCCAGCTACCCACTGCACTGAGGCTAGGTGGGACCCAGCAGAATGCTATAGAATATATATAGAGAGAGATGACCCAGCAGAATGCTATAGAATATATAGAGAGAGGACCCAGCAGAATGCTATAGAATATATAGAGAGACAGGACCCAGCAGAATGCTATAGAATATATAGAGAGAGGACCCAGCAGAATGCTATAGAATATATAGAGAAAGGACCCAGCAGAATGCTATAGAATATAGAGAGAGACAGGACCCAGCAGAATGCTATAGAATATATATAGAGAGAGGACACAGCAGAATGCTATAGAATATATATAGAGAGAGGACCCAGCAGAATGCTATAGAATATATAGAGAGAGAGACAGGACCCAGCAGAATGCTATAGAATATATAGAGAGAGAGGACACAGCAGAATGCTATAGAATATATAGAGAGAGAGGACACAGCAGAATGCTATAGAATATATATAGAGAGAGGACACAGCAGAATGCTATAGAATATAAAGAGAGAGACAGGACCCAGCAGAATGCTATAGAATATAAAGATAGAGAAACAGAACCCAGCAGAATTCTATAGAATATAAAGAGAGAGAGAGGACTCAGCAGAATGCTATAGAATATATAGAGAGAGACAGGACCCAGCAGAATGCTATAGAATATATATATAGAGAGGACCCTGCAGAATGCTATAGAATATAGAGAGAGGACCCAGCAGAATGCTATAGAATATATATATAGAGAGGACCCTGCAGAATGCTATAGAATATATAGAGAGAGACAGAAATCCAGCAGAATGCTATAGAATATAGAGAAAGAGACAGGACCCAGCAGAATAATATTGAATATAAAGAGAGAGAGAGGACCCAGCAGAAGGCTATAGAATATATAGAGAGACAGGACCCAGCAGAAGGCTATAGAATATATAGAGAGACAGGACCCAGCAGAACACTATATAACATATAGAGGACCCAGCAGAATGCTATAGAATATATAGAGAGAGACAGGACCCAGCAGAATGCTATAGAATATATAGAGAGACAGGACCCAGTAGAATAATACAGAATATATCGAGAGAGACAGGACACAGCAGAATAATATAGAAAATAAAGAGAGAGAGAGGACCCAGCAGAATGCTATAGAATATATAGAGAGACAGTACCCAGCAGAATGCTATATAATATATAGAGAGACCGGACCCAGCAGAATGCTATATATATAGAGAGAGAGGACCCAGCAGAATGCTATAGAGTATATAGAGAGAGGACCCAGCAGAATGCTATAGAATATATAGAGAGACAGTACCCAGCAGAATGCTATATAATATATAGAGAGACCGGACCCAGCAGAATGCTATAGAATATAGAGAGACAGGACCCAGCAGAATGCTATAGAGTATATAGAGAGAGGACCCAGCAGAATGCTATAGAATATATAGAGAGAGAGAGACAGGACCCAGCAGAATGCTATAGAATATATAGAGAGAGAGGACCCAGCAGAATGCTATAGAGTATATAGAGAGAGGACCCAGCAGAATGCTATAGAATATATAGAGAGAGAGGACCCAGCAGAATGCTATAGAATATATAGAGAGAGTAGCATAGAACAGAATGACATCGGAAAGGGAGGAAAGAGGAGCTCAGTTGGACAGTCAGAGTGCATGGTAGGTTAACACACCTCTTCACCCAGTGGCTGAGGGAGAGAATGCTTGGTAATGACCCGACTCGACCCTGCTAGCTCCTCCCCTGACCTCCCCCGTAGCCAGCTGTTGCGCGCACCACTTAATTCTCCCTAATTACATTCCTCACTGACAGAAAGTTGGCTCCCGTGACACACACACACACATGCGCATGCACACACACACACACACGCGTGCACACACATATCCATACACACACACACACACACACACACACACACACACACACACACACACACACACACGCGTGCACACACGCGTGCACACACATATCCATACACATGCACACACACACACACGCACGCACGCACACACGCACACACGCACACACGCACACACGCACATATCCATACACATGCACACACAAGCACGAGGTTGTGGACCTCCGGAGAGGACAGGATAGAGAGAGGGAGAGCAAAGGATAGAGAAAGAGGTATTTACCGGTGATGACAAATGAATGAATATAAGTGGAAGAGCAGGGAGAGAAGAGAGCAGTGGTAACCCACACACACACCACCCCTCATCTCCCACAGCGACTCTGCATGTGGCCACGTACTCCTATATAACCATACTGTCTCTTCATCCCAGTCTAGTATACAGGTGTACTATACTAGTGAAGCATTGTATACAAAAGTAGTAGACTTTCACATGTTGAAGGCACTGATGGAGGTTGTTGGAGTCTGCAGTGAGTTTCTGTTCTGACAGGGTGGGAAATGTTCACTCACCCATGTCAACGAGTTTGAAATCATGTTCTTGAATAGAAATCATGCCTCAATGTCCAATGCACCTGCCAAATTTGACAGGGTGTCAATTAGAATAGACACAAATTTGGACCGAATAATAAGGGTAGAGTGCCTGTTTACGGAGCCAAAGATAATGACTAGCAGCATTTCATTGTTTAAGGAGAGTGTGGGGGTGGAGGCTGCCATGTTGTGGGTAGTGCATGTGTTCAGAGCACTGCCTCCACTTCATTGTTTAAGGAGAGTGTGGGGGTGGAGGCTGCCATGTTGTGGGTAGTGCATGTGTTCAGAGCACTGCCTCCACTTCATTGTTTAAGGAGAGTGTGGGGGGTGGAGGCTGCCATGTTGTGGGTAGTGCATGTGTTCAGAGCACTGCCTCCACTTCATTGTTTAAAGAGAGTGTGGGGGGTGAAGGCTGCCATGTTGTGGGTAGTGCATGTGTTCAGAGCGCTGCCTCCACTTCATTGTTTAAGGGAAGTGTGGGGGGTGGAGGCTGCCATGTTGTGGGTAGTGCATGTGTTCAGAGCGCTGCCTCCACTTCATTGTTTAAGGAGTGTGTGGGGGGTGGAGGCTGCCATGTTGTGGGTAGTGCATGTGTTCAGAGCGCTGCCTCCACTTCATTGTTTAAGGAGTGTGTGGGGGGTGGAGGCTGCCATGTTGTGGGTAGTGCATGTGTTCAGAGCGCTGCCTCCACTTCATTGTTTAAGGAGAGTGTGGGGGTGGAGGCTGCCATGTTGTGGGTAGTGCATGTGTTCAGAGCGCTGCCTCCACTTCATTGTTTAAGGAGTGTGTGGGGGTGGAGGCTGCCATGTTGTGGGTAGTGCATGTGTTCAGAGCGCAGCCTCCACTTCATTGTTTAAGGAGTGTGTGGGGGTGGAGGCTGCCATGTTGTGGGTAGTGCATGTGTTCAGAGCGCTGCCTCCACTTCATTGTTTAAGGAGTGTGTGGGGGGTGGAGGCTGCCATGTTGTGGGTAGTGCATGTGTTCAGAGCGCTGCCTCCACTTCATTGTTTAAGGAGTGTGTGGGGGTGGAGGCTGCCATGTTGTGGGTAGTGCATGTGTTCAGAGCGCTGCCTCCACTTCATTGTTTAAGGAGTGTGTGGGGGTGGAGGCTGCCATGTTGTGGGTAGTGCATGTGTTCAGAGCGCTGCCTCCACTTCATTGTTTAAGGAGTGTGTGGGGGTGGAGGCTGCCATGTTGTGGGTAGTGCATGTGTTCAGAGCGCTGCCTCCACTTCATTGTTTAAGGAGTGTGTGGGGGGTGGAGGCTGCCATGTTGTGGGTAGTGCATGTGTTCAGAGCGCTGCCTCCACTTCATTGTTTAAGGAGTGTGTGGGGGTGGAGGCTGCCATGTTGTGGGTAGTGCATGTGTTCAGAGCGCTGCCTCCACTTCATTGTTTAAGGAGTGTGTGGGGGTGGAGGCTGCCATGTTGTGGGTAGTGCATGTGTTCAGAGCGCTGCCTCCACTTCATTGTTTAAGGAGTGTGTGGGGGTGGAGGCTGCCATGTTGTGGGTAGTGCATGTGTTCAGAGCGCTGCCTCCACTTCATTGTTTAAGGAGTGTGTGGGGGGTGGAGGCTGCCATGTTGTGGGTAGTGCATGTGTTCAGAGCGCTGCCTCCACTTCATTGTTTAAGGAGTGTGTGGGGGGTGGAGGCTGCCATGTTGTGGGTAGTGCATGTGTTCAGAGCGCTGCCTCCACTTCAAGGGTGTTATCAGTTGTTCTCCATCTGTAGAGTCCAGCGCTTGACACAGCTGGTCTAGGATCAGTTTCCCGGAGTCCGTTTCCGTTTGTCTTTACCATATAATTAAGGGGTTTTTGGGGCCTACGGACTCAGGATGACAAATTCCTCAGGAGGAGAACCGGAGGCTTGAGACTGGCCTATTCACAAACCAATAGCATCAAGTCAATAAAGTTTGATTCTTCATAAAAGTTGTTGTTTGGTTTGTACTTGCAGTATTTTTACGCATATCATACATTCTCATACATGACCGTCGATTTCATGGGCAACTGTGCTTTTAACACAGTATACATTTCCGTACACTGAAAACATGGGCTATTGTTTTTGGCCTTAGCACAGTCGGCATTCTAAACATGATGGTTTCGTATGTCTCCACACAGCACTCGAGCGAGATACGTATCACTGGGCTTAGCTAGAGCAGGGGGGGAAAGGACGTTCCCTTTTTTTATATCGCATAATACTGCTCTTGTGTTCCCGGGAAGACAAGGGGCCTTCTGCTCGCCCCTAAATCCCGGGCTATCTTTCAAACAGTGATAGTTACGGAAATTAGTGGCGCAGAAATCCATAAGCGTCTGTCATCGAGGGTCTTATTAGCTGTCTTGGTGAGGTTATGATGGGCAGACAGGCCCTCTCAGACAGACACACACACACCACCAGCTGTGTCGACTCCCCACCACACACACTGTCAAACTGACCCGAGTGGCCAAGGGGCACACAAGTAGATACACAGTCCAGATATGTATACAAATGTAGATGAGAGTGTGCACAAAGCATATCAGATCACACTGCTTACAATGCATACACACATACAGAGGGCTTCCAATGCACATCATATCAGACCATACTTCTTACAATAAACACACACATACAGAGGGCTTCCAATGCACATCATATCAGATCATACTGCTTACAATGCATACACACATACAGAGGGCTTCCAATGCACATCATATCAGACCATACTTCTTACAATAAACACACACATACAGAGGGCTTACAATGCACATCATATCAGATCATACTGCTTCCAATGCACACACACATACAGAGGGCTTACAATGTACATCATATCAGATCATACTGCTTCCAATGCATATCATATCAGATTATACTGCTTACAATGCACATCCTATCAGATCGTACTGCTTACAATGCACTTCCTATCAGATCATACTGCTTCCAATGCACATCATATCAGATCATACTGCTTACAATGCACATCATATCAGACCATACTTCTTACAATGCACACACACATACAGAGGGCTTACAATGCACACCATATCAGATCATACTGCTTCCAATGCACATAATATCAGATCACACTGCTTACAATGCATACACACATACAGAGTGCTTAAAATGCACATCATATCCGATCATACTGCTTACAATGCATATCATATCAGATCATACTGCTTACAATGCACACACACATATAGACTGCTAACAATACACATCATAGCAGATCATACTGCTCACAATGCACACACACATACAGAGGGCTTACAATGCACATCATATCAGATCATATTGCTTCCAATGCACATCATATCAGATGATACTGCTTACAATGCACATCATATCAGACCATACTTCTTACAATGCACACACACATACAGAGGGCTTAGAATGCACATCATATCAGATCATACTGCTTCCAATGCACATCATATCAGATCATACTGCATACAATGCATACACACATACATACTGCTTACAATGCACATCGTATCAGACCATACTTCTTACAATGCACATCATATCAGATCATACTGCTTCCAATGCACATCATATCAGATCATACTGCTCACAATGCACACACACATACAGAGGGCTTACAATGCACATCATATCAGATCATACTGCTTACAATGCACACACACATACAGAGGGCTTAGAATGCACATCATATCAGATCATACTGCTTCCAATGCACATCATATCAGATCATACTGCATACAATGCATACACACATACATACTGCTTACAATGCACATCGTATCAGACCATACTTCTTACAATGCACATCATATCAGATCATACTGCTTCCAATGCACATCATATCAGATCATACTGCATACAATGCATACACACATACATACTGCTTACAATGCACATCGTATCAGACCATACTTCTTACAATGCACATCATATCAGATCATACTGCTTCCAATGCACATCATATAAGATCATACTGCTTACAATGCACATCATATCAGACCATACTTCTTACAATGCACACACACATATAGACTGCTAACAATACACATCATAGCAGATCATACTGCTCACAATGCACACACACATACAGAGGGCTTACAATGCACATCATATCAGATCATACTGCTTACAATGCACATCATATCAGATCATACTACTTACAATGCACACAAACATACAGAATGCTTACAATACCCATCATATCAGATCATACTGCTTACAATGCATATCATATCAGATCATACCGCTTACAATGCACATCATATCAGATCACACTGCTTACAATGCACATAATATCAGATCATACTGCTTTCAATGCACATCATATCAGATGATTCTGCTTACATTGCACATCATATCAGATCACACTGCTTACAATGCACACACACATAAAGATATACAGACTGCTTACAATGAACATCATGTCAGATCATACTGCTGACAATGCACACACACATACAGACTGCTTAAAATGCACAGCATATCAGATCATACTGCTGACAATGCACACACACATACCGACTGCTTAAAATGCACAGCATATCAGATCATACTGCTTACAATGCACACACACATACCGACTGCTTAAAATGCACAGCATATCAGATCATACTGCTTACAATGCACATCATATAAGATCATACTGCTTACAATGTACATCATATCAGACCATACTTCTTACAATGCACACACACATACCGACTGCTTAAAATGCACAGCATATCAGATCATACTGCTCACAATGCACACACACATACCGACTGCTTAAAATGCACAGCATATCAGATCATACTGCTGATAATGCACACACACATACAGACTGCTTAAAATGCACAGCATATCAGATCATACTGCTGACAATGCACACACACATACCGACTGCTTAAAATGCACAGCATATCATATCATACTGCTTACAATGCGCATCGTATAAGATCATACTGCTTACAATGTACATCATATCAGACCATACTTCTTACAATGCACACACACATACCGACTGCTTAAAATGCACAGCATATCAGATCATACTGCTCACAATGCACACACACATACCGACTGCTTAAAATGCACAGCATATCAGATCATACTGCTCACAATGCACACACACATACCGACTGCTTAAAATGCACAGCATATCAGACCATACTGCTTACAATGCACATTATATAAGATCATACTGCTTACAATGCACATCATATCAGATCATACTGCTTACAATGCATATCATATCATACTGCATACAATGCATATCATATCAGATCATACTGCTGTCAATGCACATAATATCAGATCATACTGCTTTCAATGCACATCATATCAGATCACACTGCTTTTAATGCACATCATATCAGATCATACTGCTTACAATGCACACACACATACAGAGGGCTTACAATGCACATCATATCAGATCATACTGCTTCCAATGCACATCATATCAGTTCATACTGCTTACAATGCACATCATATCAGATCATACTCCTTACAATGCAAACAAACATACAGACTGCTTACAATGCACATCATATCAGACCATACTTCTTACAATGCACACACACATACAGAGGGCTTCCAATGCACATCATATAAGATGATTCTGCTTACATTGCACATCATATCAGATTACACTGCTTACAATGCACACATACATAAAGATATACAGACTGCTTACAATGCACATCATATCAGATCATACTGCTGATAATGCACACACACATACAGACTGCTTAAAATGCACAGCATATCAGATCATACTGCTGACAATGCACACACACATACCGACTGCTTAAAATGCACAGCATATCAGATCATACTGCTTACAATGCACACCATATAAGATCATACTGCTTACAATGTACATCATATCAGACCATACTTCTTACAATGCACACACACATACCGACTGCTTAAAATGCACAGCATATCAGATCATACTGCTCACAATGCACACACACATACCGACTGCTTAAAATGCACAGCATATCAGACCATACTGCTTACAATGCACACACACATACCGACTGCTTAAAATGCACAGCATATCAGATCATACTGCTCACAATGCACACACACATACCGACTGCTTAAAATGCACAGCATATCAGACCATACTGCTTACAATGCACATTATATAAGATCATACTGCTTACAATGCACATCATATCAGATCATACTGCTTACAATGCATATCATATCATACTGCATACAATGCATATCATATCAGATCATACTGCTGTCAATGCACATAATATCAGATCATACTGCTTTCAATGCACATCATATCAGATCACACTGCTTTTAATGCACATCATATCAGATCATACTGCTTACAATGCACACACACATACAGAGGGCTTACAATGCACATCATATCAGATCATACTGCTTCCAATGCACATCATATCAGTTCATACTGCTTACAATGCACATCATATCAGATCATTCTCCTTACAATGCAAACAAACATACATACTGCTTACAATGCACATCATATCAGATCATACTACTTACAATGCAAACAAACATACAGACTGCTTACAATGCACATCATATCAGACCATACTTCTTACAATGCACACACACATACAGAGGGCTTACAATGCACATCATATAAGATGATTCTGCTTACATTGCACATCATATCAGATTACACTGCTTACAATGCACACATACATAAAGATATACAGACTGCTTACAATGCACATCATATCAGATCATACTGCTGATAATGCACACACACATACAGACTGCTTAAAATGCACAGCATATCAGATCATACTGCTGACAATGCACACACACATACCGACTGCTTAAAATGCACAGCATATCAGATCATACTGCTTACAATGCACACCATATAAGATCATACTGCTTACAATGTACATCATATCAGACCATACTTCTTACAATGCACACACACATACCGACTGCTTAAAATGCACAGCATATCAGATCATACTGCTCACAATGCACACACACATACCGACTGCTTAAAATGCACAGCATATCAGATCATACTGCTTACAATGCGCATCATATCAGATCATACTGCTTACAATGTACATCATATCAGACCATACTTCTTACAATGCACACACACATACCGACTGCTTAAAATGCACAGCATATCAGATCATACTGCTCACAATGCACATCATATAAGATCATACTGCTTACAATGTACATCATATCAGACCATACTTCTTACAATGCACACACACATACCGACTGCTTAAAATGCACAGCATATCAGATCATACTGCTCACAATGCACACACACATACCGACTGCTTAAAATGCACAGCATATCAGATCATACTGCTTACAATGCGCATCATATAAGATCATACTGCTTACAATGTACATCATATCAGACCATACTTCTTACAATGCACACACACATACCGACTGCTTAAAATGCACAGCATATCAGATCATACTGCTCACAATGCACACACACATACCGACTGCTTAAAATGCACAGCATATCAGATCATACTGCTCACAATGCACACACACATACCGACTGCTTAAAATGCACAGCATATCAGATCATACTGCTCACAATGCACACACACATACCGACTGCTTAAAATGCACAGCATATCAGATCATACTGCTCACAATGCACACACACATACCGACTGCTAAAATGCACAGCATATCAGATCATACTGCTTACAATGCACATCATATAAGATCATACTGCTTACAATGCACATCATATCAGATGATTCTGCTTACATTGCACATCATATCAGATCACACTGCTTACAATGCACACACACATAAAGATATACAGACTGCTTACAATGCACATCATATCAGATCATACTGCTGACAATGCACAGCATATCAGATCATACTGCTCACAATGCACACACACATACCGACTGCTTAAAATGCACAGCATATCATATCATACTGCTTACAATGCACATCATATAAGATCATACTGCTTACAATGTACATCATATCAGACCATACTTCTTACAATGCACACACACATACCGACTGCTTAAAATGCACAGCATATCAGATCATACTGCTCACAATGCACACACACATACCGACTGCTTAAAATGCACAGCATATCAGATCATACTGCTTACAATGCACATCATATAAGATCATACTGCTTACAATGCACATCATATCAAATCATACTGCTTACAATGCATATCATATCATACTGCATACAATGCATATCATATCAGATCATACTGCTGTCAATGCACATAATATCAGATCATACTGCTTTCAATGCACATCATATCAGATCATACTGCTTGCAATGCAGTATCATACTGCTTTCAATGCACATCATATCAGATCCCACTGCTTACAATGCATACACACATACAGAGTGCTTAAAATGCACATCATAACAGATCATACTGCTCACAATGCACATCATAACAGATCATACTGCTTTCAATGCACATCATATCAGATCATACTTCTTACAATGCACATCATATCAGATCACACTGCTTACAATGCACATCATACAAGATCATACTGCTTAAAATGCACATCATATCAGATCATACTGCTTACAATGCATATCATATCATATCATACTGCATACAATGCATATCATATCATATCATACTGCATACAATGCATATCATATCATATCATACTGCTTACAATGCACACACACATATAGACTGCTAACAATACACATCATAGCAGATCATACTGCTCACAATGCACACACACATACAGAGGGCTTACAATGCACATCATATCAGATCATACTGCTTCCAATGCACATCATATCAGATCATACTGCTTACAATGCACATCATATCAGATCATACTGCTTACAATGCATATCATATCAGATTATACTGCTTACAATGCTCATCCTATCAGATCACACTGCTTACAATGCACATAATATCAGATCATACTGCTTTCAATGCACATCATATCATATGATTCTGCTTACAATGCACATCATATCAGATCATACTGCTTACAATGCATATCATATCAGATGATTCTGCTTACATTGCACATCATATCAGATCACACTGCTTACAATGCACACACACATACAGATATACAGACTGCTTACAATGCACATCATATCAGATCATACTGCTGACAATGCACACACACATACCGACTGCTTAAAATGCATATCATATCAGATCATACTGCTTACAATGCACACACACATACACACATACAGACTGCTTAAAATGCACATCATATCAGATCATAATGCTTACAATGCATATCATATCATACTGCTTACAATGCACATCATATCAGATCATACTTCCTACAATACACATCATATCAGATCATACTGCTTATAATGCACATCATATCAGATCATACTGCTTACAATGCACATCATGTCAGATCATACTGCTTACAATGCAAACACACATAAATACTGCTTACAATGCACATCATATCAGATCATACTGCTTACAATGCACATCATATCAGATCATACTGCTTACAATGCACATCATATCAGATCATACTGCTTTCAATGCACATCATATCAGATCATACTGCTTACAATGCATACACACATACAGACTGCTTACAATGCACATCATATCAGATCATACTGCTTACAATGCACATCATATCAGATCATACTGCTTTCAATGCACATCATATCAGATCATACTGCTTACAATGCATACACACATACAAACTGCTTACAATGCACATCATATCAGATCACACTGCTTTCAATGCACATCATATCAGATCATACTGCTTTCAATGCATACACACATACAGACTGCTTACAATGCACATCATATCAGATCATACTGCTTACAATGCACATCATATCAGATCATACTGCTTACAATGCATATCATATCAGATCATACTGCTTCCAATGCACATCATATCAGATCATACTGCTTACAATGCATACACACATACAGACATACTATCATACTGCTTACAATGCATACACACATACAAACTGCTTACAATGCACATCATATCAGATCACACTGCTTTCAATGCACATCATATCAGATCATACTGCTTTCAATGCACATCATATCAATGCATACACACATACAGACTGCACATCATATCAATGCACTGCTTTCAATGCACATCATACAGACATACTGCTTTCAATGCACATCATATCAGATCATACTGCTTACAATGCATACACATACACACTACAATGCACTATCAGATCATACTACAATGCACATCATATCAGATCATAATGCATACACACATACACACTGCTTACAATGCACATCATATCAGATCATACTGCACATTACAATGCATACATCATATCAGATCATACTGCTTACAATGCAATGCACATCATATCAGATCATACTGCTTACAATGCATACATATCAGATCATACTGCTTTCAATGCACATCATATCAGATCTACTGCTTACAATGCATACACACATACAAACTGCTTACAATGCACATCATATCAGATCACACTGCTTACAATGCACATCATATCAGATCATACTGCTTACAATGCACATCATATCAGATCATACTGCTTACAATGCACATCATGCATACACACATACACACTGCTTACAATGCACATCATATCACACACAATGCACATATCAGATCATACTGCTTTCAATGCACATCATATCAGATCATACTGCTTAATGCAATGCATACATCATACTGCTTACAATGCATCATCATATCAGATCATACTGCTTACAATGCACATCATATCAGATTACACTGCTTTCAATGCACATCATATCAGATCATACTGCTTTCAATGCACATCATATCAGGTCATACTGCTTACAATGCATACACACATACAGACTGCTTACAATGCACATCATATCAGATCATACTGCTTACAATGCACATCATATCAGATCATACTGCTTACAATGCATATCATATCAGATCATACTGCTTCCAATGCACATCATATCAGATCATACTGCTTACAATGCATACACACATACAGACATATGAATATCTGCTTACAATGCACACACACACGTACACACATACAGACTGCGGGGTGGGTTGGGGTGGTGTGTGTGTGTCTGTGTGTGTGCGTGCGTGCGCTTGCACATGCCTGTAAGTGTGTGTGTGGCAGTCAGGGAGAAGTCAGACTAGGGTTTATCCATCTATGAAACAGGACATGCCAGTAATGGGAAAAAACACTGTATGGCCCAGAGGACAGTATACAGGCAACTTATCAGGCTGAGAGATCAGAACTTTGATGCGTCACGGGGAAATATAATTCCATTATTTCTTCACAGCTGAGGAGAGGAGGTTTTTTTTTCTACATGCAATTGGCCATGAACTCGGAGACACTGGGGGAATGGGCTCGTTCCTGCTGAGTTGGGCAATGTTGTTGTTTTTTTTGTTTTTTTTTGGTTGGATGGGTGATCGGGAAGGTGAGCATGTTTGGGGAGAGGGACTGGAGTGTGTATGTGTTTTAGGTCATTTCTGGTGCATATGGCTATGACCAACATCATCACCATAAAGAATACAAATTAAAATGTATCCATGTTAATCTTTATTTATACAATCTCATGTATTCACATTCTAACATTAGCTTATGGATTAAAACACTACTTATCACATTTGGGTCAGTATATATTGTCACATCGTTGCATACACTAGCTAGCCTTGCTAGCCAAAACTGTGGGGAGAAGAACTCAGTGATTGAGCTTTCTGAAAGGAAGATAGAGAGATGGCACTGCCATCAATTTAGGGATTGAATTCAAATAGGAGCGACTTGAAGCATTTTGAGGCTTTGTGGGAGGGGATGATGTATTGGAGGCCCTGTCAATGGGCTTTGGGGGATAGCTTCATTTACCAGTTAGCTAGCTAGTTCTAGTCTTCAAGAAGCTACGAAAAAACCCTTCAAATCATGAAAGTCATGTCCCAGCTAAAAGCTGTGGTGGACGGAGGACCAACTCCCTGAGGCCCTGGGTCTCAGAGCAGTGGTTGTGGAGGAATACAAGAACGCGACACGTGACCTTGTCTTCGAAAGTTCCGAGAAATGTCGATTTCATGAAAGCTTGATGTAACGTTTGATGTTTTTCATGTAACGTTGAACCTTGAATCATATACTTATAATATATTACATGATTCCATGTATTACCTCATTAAACAAGTAAATATTTTGTTTTTAACAAACTGTAAATAAAACCAATAAACTAGCTATATCCCTAAATGTCCCGAGAACAAGGAGAGGTGTTCTATTTCGATAACCTCTTTTAACCCAGGAGGACATTGTTAAACACTGAACTATCCCTTTAAATCATCTACTGATGATGATGATGCTGTGGCTCTCAGCTCTCTATACAGCCTCCTAACTCCATGTGTGTGGAGAAAGGCCATTGGCTAACACGCTCACTGGGGTTGGGGGGGGGGGGTCCTCCCCTTTGTATGGTCTGGGGGCTTGTATGGTCGTGGGGCGATGGCTATGATAAATCAATAGATGAGAGATAGAGAGAGTAGCTCGTGCTGGTGGCTGGTCCAGTCTGTGTACCTATCCACTGGAGGTTGCCAGGTTGCCATCATTTGGCTTGTCTGTTGAGATAGCAATGACTAACTCACCCTACCCCAGCCCTTGTCCCCGACAATAACGGATGGTTTGTTGGTGGTAGAGAGAATTCGGTCCCCTATCGCGACACATCACTGAGCTGCCAAGCCCTAACATGAGAGGTGGAGGAGGAGTGAGGACGCGAGTGAGGTTGGTGAGTGGAGGCCCCAACATCCCTATCCCTCTCTCCTCTGCACCTTCAGCCCCCCCCCCCCAAACACAAATGGGACACATCTCTCTCTCTCTTTCTCTCTCTCTCTAATCAAAACCAGATCAGCACACAAACAATCCCAGGTCTGTTACAGCCCATCTGTCACTCACACTCTTACAGGAGTCTCTCTCGCTCCCGCTTCTGCCACTTCTGCTTCTCCCCTTCTCTCCAACAGAAAAGCTTGTGTTACTCTGAGGGAGAGTGAAAAAGAGAAAACGAGAAAGCAGAGGCGTAGGCATGGGTGTGCCTGGGTGGACTCAGGCCCACCCACTGGGGATCCAGGCCCACCCAATCAGATTGAGCAAAATCTAAAAAATAAGACATTATTTAAAAAAATACTCTTTAGCAGACCTCTGTTGTCTAAGGTCCCGGGGATTTTGTTTCTAGGCCACAGCTGACCTAGCGTTTTTTTTTATTTGATTTATTTCACCTTTATTTAACCAAGTAGACTAGTTGAGAACAAGTTCTCATTTGCAACTGCGACCTGGCCAAGATGAAGCGTAGCAATTCGACACATACAACAACACAGTTACACATGGAATAAACAAAACATACAGTCAATAATACAGTAGAACAAAAGAAAACAAAAAGTCTATATACAGTGAGTGCAAATTAGGTAAGTTGGTCAGGTAACCAAAAGGTTGCTGGTTTGAATCCCCGAGTCAGCAATGTGAAAAAATCTGATGTTCTGCCCTTGAACATGGCAGTTCCAACGACAACTTGGTGCTGATGATATTGTTAAAGTCATTCAGTTGTTCAGCTGACATCAGTTGTTCAGCTGATGTCTCCTGGTCTGACAAACACAGCTGTAGCTCTGCCACCTTCCAGTGCAGATATGGGACTCCGACATTGGCGGATGTGGTGGGTTGAGGCACAGCAAAGACTTGGGGATTTTTAAATGATTATTACTTGATTGGCGCGCAGGTATGTCAATCGGGGAAAGGCTAATCACCTCCGACTAGCAATGCCAGAATATTCCAATGCTAACAACCTCATTTGCCTAGCCTCTATGTAGCTAGCTGGTTAGCTAATAGCATCCTTCTCAGGCTTTCGGGGGAGAGAGAAAGAGAGCTAGATAGAGAGGCTGGGCATCTGCAGTAATGTGCTGAATCATTTCCTATTCTATCTATTCACTCTGCTCCCCCCGAGAGCCTGAGAAGGATGTTATTAGCTAGACAGCAAGCTACGTAGCAGCTAGGCTAATGAGGCTGTTAGCGTTGGAAGTAAGGGAGAAATAAAACTGCTGGAAAGTTTTGATTCCAGCCAAAGGCCTCCCAGACTGAGGGGAGAGAAGTATCTGTGAACGGTGTGGCAGTAATAACTGGAAAGTGCTGATTCCAGCCAAAAGCCTCCCAGACTGAGGGGAGAGAAGTATCTGTGAATGGTGTGGCAGTAATAACTGGAAAGTGCTGATTCCAGCCAAAAGCCTCCCAGACTGAGGGGAGAGAAGTATCTGTGAATGGTGTGGCAGTAATAACTGGAAAGTGCTGATTCCAGCCAAAAGCCTCCCAGACTGAGGGGAGAGAAGTATCTGTGAATGGTGTGGCAGTAATAACTGGAAAGTGCTGATTCCAGCCAAAAGCCTCCCAGACTGAGGGGAGAGAAGTATCTGTGAATGGTGTGGCAGTAATAACTGGAAAGTGCTGATTCCAGCCAAAAGCCTCCCAGACTGAGTGGAGAGAAGTATCTGTCAATGGTGTGGCAGTAATAACTGGAAACAAGATTAGAGATCCAGGTATAATCTTACAGCAGGAACACTTGTAATACATTCGGGCTGGAGTCGCACCAGTGCGACGAGCGGGAGTATAAGAAAGGAGAGGGGGGGAAAAGTCCCAGAAGTTACAGTGAGTGAGGGGAGTGGAAGGGAGACATTAGTATCCCAATGCCGAAGTAGCCATTGGAAACCCTCAACCTTCGTCTACCCCTTTCACCCGCTACACCTACCCCCGTTTGGACTCCAGGAAACACTTTGATTTTCTCTTTCTTTTTTTACCCCATCTCTCCCTCTACACCCCCTCGTTGCCATGTTTTCTTTCTGTGTTCATGCTTGCATTGAAATGTTTAGGTGTTCTCGGGGTGTTCTACGGTGACAGGCGGGGGTACGGGGGTAGCCTCCCAGTTTGCCTGATCCACCCAGAGCTCCACACGCAGAAGATTGGTGTTTTTTCACTTTTCGTTTCAAATCTATAACTTCAGAGAGACAAATAGTCATGTTTTTTGCTAAACGTTATATATCTGCCTCAAGTTAAACTAACAAATTCAGATTTTTTTCATAAAAACTGTACAAATGAATGTGATTTCAATATAAAAAAAAACAGTAAAAATATATATAATAATTAGGTCTGTATTTAAAACATTTACATTGGACATTTTAGTCATTAAGCAGATACTCTTAGATAGCTAGGTGAGACAACCACATATCACTGTTAAATATACAGGATACCAACATTCCAGCTAGTGTGTTATGCACACAGTACATCTAAAATCTATTAACTAAACAGAACAGTCGTATTTTACACACACATAAAGGTACCCATAAGCAATCATTTCTGATGAAAGAAATTGGTGGATAAAGCGTTTTGGAAATAGACACGATTTACACTATGTGAAGGGATATCATTCAGGATTCACACTTGTTGAATTGGCACAACTTCTATTTTTAGCATTTTCAATGGCCAGTACTTATTCAGTTATTTGTACAGACAGTCAAACGTGGGGAACATAGTTAAATATGAGCCTCCGACCATTGAATGATCTTCTCCTTGAGAATAGGAAAGGAATTGGAAGGGGCTATCCCTTCCAGGGGCTACCCCGTGCCAACCCAAAGGGTCCATAGCAACGCCAGTGGAGTTTTAAAAATAATTGTTGGCAGGAAGCCGCTGGTTGGCCAAGGCATTACATCAGCCAGGCCATCTCGGGTCTTCAACCCTGGCAAGCTCTGGGGCTGACCACAGAACTGCCAGCTCTCTCACTCTCACTCTCACTCTCACACACACTCTCACACACACACACACACACACACACACACACACACACACACACACACACACACACACACACACACACACACACACACACACACACACACACACACACACACACACACACACACACACACACAAAGAGAGAGAGAGGGAGAGCCACACACAGAGAAAGCCACACACAGAGAGAGAGAGAGAGAGCCACACACACACACACACACACACACACACACACACACACACACACACACACACACACACACACACACACACACACACACACACACACACACACACACACACACAGAGACAGAGCCACAGACACACTCCCGCTCTACAACAATTGTATTTCTAGATGTTTCTGTTTTTAAAAATCCATTTAGTGCCATTTTCTGCTGGTGGCAAAAGTTGAGGGTTTATTTTGGGTAAGGCTCTTATTTTGCTTCTGGAGCAGGTACAGTACGATATCTCGGTCTGAGGGCTGCCATCGCTGCGGGGATTGGAAAAAGCCTGGGCAGGGAATAACAATGAAAGATTTTTCCTTCCCATTTCCCTCTGTCTCATTTTCTTTACTTTGGAAATCTCTGGGAAATTCTCACTACGGAGCAGGGCTGTAGTCTCTGGAAGTGATTCTATCAGTGGTCTCACCTCGTCACATGGCAGGTTTCCCTTCCGACCAGAGCACTGAGCATGAATGGGCATCAGTTACTTTAAACATGACTGGGCTTTTCAGTAGATTTGAACAGAACTTGTTGAAGTTCAGGAGATCCAAAATGGTGGAGAGCATACCTTCAGGTACTGCCTGTTTTCTGACCCAGGCTCACAAAACAGACCACTGTAGCATCCAGGTACCCCTCCTACATTCCTCAGTGTTCTCAGTCAGGATGCGCTGTGGTCGGGACCGGCCTGCTCGTTGTCATAGTTATTCACTTATCGAGGGGGTGGGCAGAGAGAGAATTTACCGCCACACCGCCCTGTTCTCCTCCCTCACAGGGCACCAATGAGACATGTTTAGGTAGCTAAGCTGCAACAGCTTCATTTTATAATACATCACATACAGTTCCTTCAAAGTATTCACACTTTTTCTACATGTTGTTGTGTTACAACCTCAATTAAACATTTATTAAACTGAGATTTTCTCTCAATGATCTACACAAGAAACCCCATAATCTGAAACTGGAACTTTGTTTGTATAAACATTTTGTTATGTGAAGCCTAAATAAGTTCAGAATTAACAATGTGCTCAACATAAGTATTTAACCCCTTTACTATGGCAAAACTAAATAAGTTCAGGAGTAAAATGTGCTTAACAAACTGCATAATAAGTTGAATGGACTCATTCCGTGTTCAATAATAGTGGTTAACATGATTTTTGAATGATTACCCCATCTCTGAATGACTACCTCATCTCTGAATGACTACCTCATCTCTGAATGACTACCTCATCTCTGAATGACTACCTCATCTCTGAATGACTACCCCATCTCTGAATGACTACCTCATCTCTGAATGACTACCCCATCTCTGAATGACTACCCCATCTCTGAATGACTACCCCATCTCTGAACGACTACCCCATCTCTAAATGACTACCCCATCTCTGAATGACTACCTCATCTCTGAATGACTACCCCATCTCTGAATGACTACCCCATCTCTGAATGACGACCTCATCTCTGAATGACTACCTCATCTCTGAATGACTACCCCATCTCTGAATGACTACCCCATCTCTGAATGACTACCCCATCTCTGAATGACTACCCCATCTCTGAATGACTACCCCATCTCTGGACCCCACAAAATTATCGGTAAGGTCTCTCAAATTGAGTAGCGAAATGAAGCACAGATTGATTCAACCACAAAGACCCGGGAGGTTTTTCAATGCAGCGATTGATAAATGTGTAAACATTTTATAAGCACTCGAAATATCCCTGTGAGCGGTGAATTATATTAATTACACTTTTGATGACGTATCAATACACCCAGTCACTACAAAGATACAGGCGTCCTTCCTAACTTAGTTGCCGGAGAGGACGGAAACTGCTCAGTGATTTCACTATGACACCAATGGTGATTTGAAACAGTTACAGAGTTTAAAGGCTGTGATAGAAGAAAACTGAGGATGGACCAACAACACTGTAGTTACTCTACAATAATAACCAAAATGACAGAGTGAAAAAAAGGAAGCCTGTACAGAATAAAAATATTCCAAAATATGCATCCTGTTTGTAACAAGGCACTTAAGTAGTACTTCAAAAAAAGTGACAAAGAAATAACTGTTTGTCCTGAATACAAAACATTTTGTTTGGGGCAAATCCAACACAACACATCACTGAGTACAACTCTTCATATTTTCAAGCATGGTGGTGGCTGCATCATGTTATGGGTATGCTTGTCATCGGCAAGGACTAGGGAGTAAAAACAAAAAATGGAATGGAGCTATAAGCACAAGCAAAATCCTAGAAGAAACCAGGTTCAGTCTGCTTTCCAACAGACACTGGGAGACGAATTTACCTTTCAGAAGGACAAGTTGCTTACCAATATACATAACATTTTCCTGATTGGCCAAGTTACAGTTTTGACTTAAATTGGCTTGAAAATCTATGGCAAGACATGAAAATGGCTGTCTATCAATGATCAACAAACAACTTGACAGAGCTTGAAGAATTTAAAAAAGAATAATGGTCAATTATATTATGCAATGTTTGCTCTTAGAGACTTACCCCAAAAGACTGACTGCTGTAATCACCGTCAAATGTGCTTCTGCAAAGTATTGACACAGGGTTGTGAATACCTATGTAAACATTTTTAAAAACTCATTTTCACTTTGTCATTGTCGTGTATTCTTTGTAGATGGGTGAGAAAATAAATCTGTTTATTCCATTTTGAATTCAGACTGAAACACAACAAAATGTGCAATAAGTCATGGTGTACGAATACTTTCTGAAGGCATTGTAGAGTGTAAAGGTCATCATAAATAGAGTAAATACAAGATCATATGTGCATACCCTGCATTTGCTTATAATATACACTGATTGAACAAAACATTTGGAACACCTTCCTAATACTGAATTGCGCCACCTTTTGCTCTCAGAACAGCCTCAATTCATCAGGTCATGGACTACAAGGTGTCCAAACATTTCACAAGGATGCTGGCCCATATTGACTCCAATGCTTCCCGCATTGAAGTTGGCTGGATGTCATTTCGGTGGTGGACCATTCTTGAAACACACAGGAAACTGATGAGGGCAAAAAAAAACAGCAGCGTTGCAGTTCTTGACACACTCAAAGCGGTGCACCTACTACCATACCCGTTCAAAGGCACTTAGATTTTTCTTGCCCATTCACAGCTACAGTATATATACACACCATGTGGTGTAATAGCACACATGGTCTCGTATGCACTCTGAATTGTGTGGGGGTGGCGTAGGTTGCAGCGCTGTTGAATGTTTACTGAATCACGTGATGTTTTTCAAAGAGGAGGGGTTGAGAAAGTCACCAATAGAAATAGGTTTACATTTGGTCTTCCCCTCTCAACAGTAGCACCCCCTGACCCTCCCCATCATCCTCAATGGTTTTTCTTCTGTTTGTTAGACACATTTACAACTTCACCCTTTTCCCCTTTTTCTGAGGCTCTCAGTTAAATCTCCAAAAACACGGCTTTTCTTTCTCTCCCCCAATCATGTTTCCTTGATCACGTGTGGCACACACACAACACACACACACACACACACACACACACACACACACACACACACACACACACACACACACTAACAAACACAAAACAGGGTTAGTGTTTTATATATCTCAGAGCTACCTCTATTCTCCGGTCTCTGTAAACACTAGCACCATAAAAGCTCAGCGCAGGTATATTTGGCTTTAATATAAAAATAATTTATACTATTCTGGATTTGAGTCAAACCCTGCTGTTTTTTTTGTGGCAAAGGGTGAGCTTGTCTTACCCTCTTCTGTCGCTCTCTCTCTCTCTCTGTGTGTGTGTGTGTGTGTGTGTGTGTGTGTGTGTGTGTGTGTGTGTGTGTGTGTGTGTGTGTGTGTGTGTGTGTGTGTGTGTGTGTGTGCATGGCAAAAGCCACAAGGTTAGCTTTTGAGGAAAGGCCCAGTCTGCTCCTCTTTACAAGCAAAGCATCCTTGGTGCCCGAGGTATCAGTTTTAAGCAGCCATGATAGACCCTCAATCCCACCCTGGGCAGGAAACTAGCGGTGTCGACGCCGGTCTGACCTTTGGCCCTCTGTCTCACCAAGCAGGGTTCATATTCATGGGTTCATATTAGTTTGTAGGCCAAACTGTTCGTACACTACAGACAGAAGTTGGCACATCAGCGTTATTGACTTCATACGAGTCCTTTGGGGCTTGTAAGGCTCGTATAGCATGAGAGTCTTTCCATAGAGGGGTCATATTAGTTTTGTAGGCCAAACTGTTCGTACACTACAGACGTTTTCGTGAGAAGACACATTTCCAGGATGTCTGATGGTCTGACAAAACTGCTGTAGCTCGACCACCTTCCCCCGCAGATGAGGAAGGCCGACAGGCGGATGTGGTGGATTGAGGCGCAGCCCATGTAAAACAGATATCTCTAGGTTAAACTGACACATTTTCATGGGGATTTTTTATTATGTTACTTAGATTGATGCAATATCTGGCAACATTTTTATACAAACATTGTGTTATGAGAACATTTGTCGAGACCTGACGAATGTTCTGGGGACTTTCCCAGAACCAATTTTGGTTTGCTGGTATGGTAGTTATCGGGATGAATGCTATGCTGATGATGATATTGGTAGTGATGATGACGATGATCACTCCTCTCCTCACTCCTCACTCCACTCCTCTCCTCACCTCTCCTCACTCCTCTCCTCACTTCTCACCTCACTCCTCTCCTCTCCTCACTCCTCTCCTCACTTCTCACCTCACTCCTCTCCTCTCCTCAATCCTCACTCCACTCCTCACTCCACTCCTCACTCCACTCCTCACTCCACTCCTCACCTCTCCTCACTCCTCTCCTCACCTCTCCTCACTCCTCTCCTCACTTCTCACCTCACTCCTCTCCTCTCCTCACTCCTCAATCCTCACTCCACTTCTCACTCCACTCCTCACTCCACTCCTCACTCCTCACTCCTCTCCTCACCTCTCCACTCCTCACTCCTCACTCCTCATTCCTCTCCTCTCCTCACTCCTCTCCTCACTCCTCTCTCCTCTACCCACTCCTCTACTCACTCCTCTACTCACTCCTGTCCAATACCTTTCTTTCCATCCACATCTCCCCTTCCCTCTCTTCCCATCTTCTAACACTTGTCCATAAGACTTCCCAGGGCCCACTGAGGACCGTGTGAAGTCCATCAGGAATGCCAAGCCTCTTCGGCCTTACTCATACGCTGTATGGGCGGGGGCCAAGAGAAACGTAGACGGCCCCGACTGCACACTTAAACATGAAACATTAGCCTGTGTTTGCCTGTGAATTAGACCACTCGGCCAGTGGCTTTCACCGCAAGGTGCACTGCTGAGGGGGGTTGTGGAGGTCTCGGACTAACTATATAAGACTGTGTAAATGAACGGAGACCGGCTGGGGAGGGGGGCTGTGGAGGTCTCGGACTAACTATATAAGACTGTGTAAATGAATGGAGACCGGCTGGGGAGGGGGGCTGTGGAGGTCTCGGACTAACTATATAAGACTGTGTAAATGAACGGAGACCGGCTGGGGAGGGGGCTGTGGAGGTCTCGGACTAACTATATAAGACTGTGTAAATGAACGGAGACCGGCTGGGGAGGGGGCTGTGGAGGTCTCAGACTAACTATATAAGACTGTGTAAATGAACGGAGACCGGCTGGGGAGGGGGGCTGTGGAGGTCTCGGACTAACTATATAAGACTGTGTAAATGAACGGAGACCGGCTGGGGAGGGGGCTGTGGAGGTCTCGGACTAACTATATAAGACTGTGTAAATGAATGGAGACCGGCTGGGGAGGGGGGCTGTGGAGGTCTCGGACTAACTATATAAGAGTGTGTAAATGAATGGAGACCGGCTGGGGAGGGGGCTGTGGAGGTCTCGGACTAACTATATAAGACTGTGTAAATGAACGGAGACCGGCTGGGGAGGGGGCTGTGGAGGTCTCGGACTAACTATATAAGACTGTGTAAATGAACGGAGACCGGCTGGGGAGGGGGGTTGTGGAGGTCTCGGACTAACTATATAAGACTGTGTAAATGAATGGAGACCGGCTGGGGAGGGGGCTGTGGAGGTCTCGGACTAACTATATAAGAGTGTGTAAATGAATGGAGACCGGCTGGGGAGGGGGGCTGTGGAGGTCTCGGACTAACTATATAAGACTGTGTAAATGAACGGAGACCGGCTGGGGAGGGGGGCTGTGGAGGTCTCGGACTAACTATATAAGACTGTGTAAATGAACGGAGACCGGCTGGGGAGGGGGCTGTGGAGGTCTCGGACTAACTATATAAGACTGTGTAAATGAATGGAGACCGGCTGGGGAGGGGGGCTGTGGAGGTCTCGGACTAACTATATAAGAGTGTGTAAATGAACGGAGACCGGCTGGGGAGGGGGCTGTGGAGGTCTCGGACTAACTATATAAGACTGTGTAAATGAACGGAGACCGGCTGGGGAGGGGGCTGTGGAGGTCTCGGACTAACTATATAAGACTGTGTAAATGAATGGAGACCGGCTGGGGAGGGGGCTGTGGAGGTCTCGGACTAACTATATAAGACTGTGTAAATGAATGGAGACCGGCTGGGGAAGGGGGCTGTGGAGGTCTCGGACTAACTATATAAGACTGTGTAAATGAACGGAGACCGGCTGGGGAGGGGGGCTGTGGAGGTCTCAGACTAACTATATAAGACTGTGTAAATGAATGGAGACCGGCTGGGGAGGGGGCTGTGGAGGTCTCGGACTAACTATATAAGACTGTGTAAATGAATGGAGACCGGCTGGGGAGGGGGCTGTGGAGGTCTCAGACTAACTATATAAGAGTGTGTAAATGAACGGAGACCGGCTGGGGAGGGGGCTGTGGAGGTCTCGGACTAACTATATAAGAGTGTGTAAATGAACGGAGACCGGCTGGGGAGGGGGCTGTGGAGGTCTCGGACTAACTATATAAGAGTGTGTAAATGAATGGAGACCGGCTGGGGAGGGGGCTGTGGAGGTCTCGGACTAACTATATAAGAGTGTGTAAATGAACGGAGACCGGCTGGGGAGGGGGCTGTGGAGGTCTCGGACTAACTATATAAGACTGTGTAAATGAACGGAGACCGGCTGGGGAGGGGGCTGTGGAGGTCTCGGACTAACTATATAAGACTGTGTAAATGAATGGAGACCGGCTGGGGAGGGGGCTGTGGAGGTCTCGGACTAACTATATAAGAGTGTGTAAATGAACGGAGACCGGCTGGGGAGGGGGGCTGTGGAGGTCTCGGACTAACTATATAAGAGTGTGTAAATGAACGGAGACCGGCTGGGGAGGGGGGCTGTGGAGGTCTCGGACTAACTATATAAGACTGTGTAAATGAATGGAGACCGGCTGGGGAGGGGGCTGTGGAGGTCTCGGACTAACTATATAAGAGTGTGTAAATGAATGGAGACCGGCTGGGGAAGGGGGCTGTGGAGGTCTCGGACTAACTATATAAGACTGTGTAAATGAATGGAGACCGGCTGGGGAGGGGGGCTGTGGAGGTCTCGGACTAACTATATAAGACTGTGTAAATGAATGGAGACCGGCTGGGGAGGGGGCTGTGGAGGTCTCAGACTAACTATATAAGACTGTGTAAATGAACGGAGACCGGCTGGGGAGGGGGGGCTGTGGAGGTCTCGGACTAACTATATAAGAGTGTGTAAATGAATGGAGACCGGCTGGGGAGGGGGCTGTGGAGGTCTCGGACTAACTATATAAGAGTGTGTAAATGAACGGAGACCGGCTGGGGAGGGGGCTGTGGAGGTCTCAGACTAACTATATAAGACTGTGTAAATGAATGGAGACCGGCTGGGGAGGGGGGCTGTGGAGGTCTCGGACTAACTATATAAGACTGTGTAAATGAACGGAGACCGGCTGGGGAGGGGGCTGTGGAGGTCTCGGACTAACTATATAAGAGTGTGTAAATGAACGGAGACCGGCTGGGGAGGGGGCTGTGGAGGTCTCGGACTAACTATATAAGACTGTGTAAATGAACGGAGACCGGCTGGGGAGGGGGCTGTGGAGGTCTCGGACTAACTATATAAGACTGTGTAAATGAACGGAGACCGGCTGGGGAGGGGGCTGTGGAGGTCTCGGACTAACTATATAAGAGTGTGTAAATGAATGGAGACCGGCTGGGGAGGGGGCTGTGGAGGTCTCGGACTAACTATATAAGACTGTGTAAATGAATGGAGACCGGCTGGGGAGGGGGGCTGTGGAGGTCTCGGACTAACTGTATAAGACTGTGTAAATGAATGGAGACCGGCTGGGGAGGGGGCTGTGGAGGTCTCGGACTAACTATATAAGAGTGTGTAAATGAACGGAGACCGGCTGGGGAGGGGGCTGTGGAGGTCTCGGACTAACTATATAAGACTGTGTAAATGAATGGAGACCGGCTGGGGAGGGGGCTGTGGAGGTCTCGGACTAACTATATAAGACTGTGTAAATGAACGGAGACCGGCTGGGGAGGGGGCTGTGGAGGTCTCGGACTAACTATATAAGACTGTGTAAATGAATGGAGACCGGCTGGGGAGGGGGCTGTGGAGGTCTCGGACTAACTATATAAGAGTGTGTAAATGAACGGAGACCGGCTGGGGAGGGGGCTGTGGAGGTCTCGGACTAACTATATAAGACTGTGTAAATGAATGGAGACCGGCTGGGGAGGGGGGCTGTGGAGGTCTCGGACTAACTATATAAGACTGTGTAAATGAACGGAGACCGGCTGGGGAGGGGGGCTGTGGAGGTCTCGGACTAACTATATAAGAGTGTGTAAATGAACGGAGACCGGCTGGGGAGGGGGGCTGTGGAGGTCTCGGACTAACTATATAAGACTGTGTAAATGAATGGAGACCGGCTGGGGAGGGGGCTGTGGAGGTCTCGGACTAACTATATAAGACTGTGTAAATGAATGGAGACCGGCTGGGGAGGGGGCTGTGGAGGTCTCGGACTAACTATATAAGAGTGTGTAAATGAATGGAGACCGGCTGGGGAGGGGGCTGTGGAGGTCTCAGACTAACTATATAAGACTGTGTAAATGAACGGAGACCGGCTGGGGAGGGGGGGGCTGTGGAGGTCTCGGACTAACTATATAAGACTGTGTAAATGAACGGAGACCGGCTGGGGAGGGGGCTGTGGAGGTCTCGGACTAACTATATAAGAGTGTGTAAATGAATGGAGACCGGCTGGGGAGGGGGCTGTGGAGGTCTCAGACTAACTATATAAGACTGTGTAAATGAACGGAGACCGGCTGGGGAGGGGGGCTGTGGAGGTCTCAGACTAACTATATAAGACTGTGTAAATGAACGGAGACCGGCTGGGGAGGGGGGCTGTGGAGGTCTCAGACTAACTATATAAGAGTGTGTAAATGAACGGAGACCGGCTGGGGAGGGGGGGCTGTGGAGGTCTCGGACTAACTATATAAGAGTGTGTAAATGAATGGAGACCGGCTGGGGAAGGGGGCTGTGGAGGTCTCGGACTAACTATATAAGACTGTGTAAATGAATGGAGACCGGCTGGGGAGGGGGGCTGTGGAGGTCTCGGACTAACTATATAAGACTGTGTAAATGAATGGAGACCGGCTGGGGAGGGGGGCTGTGGAGGTCTCAGACTAACTATATAAGACTGTGTAAATGAATGGAGACCGGCTGGGGAGGGGGCTGTGGAGGTCTCGGACTAACTATATAAGACTGTGTAAATGAACGGAGACCGGCTGGGGAAGGGGGCTGTGGAGGTCTCAGACTAACTATATAAGAGTGTGTAAATGAACGGAGACCGGCTGGGGAGGGGGCTGTGGAGGTCTCGGACTAACTATATAAGACTGTGTAAATGAATGGAGACCGGCTGGGGAGGGGGCTGTGGAGGTCTCGGACTAACTATATAAGAGTGTGTAAATGAACGGAGACCGGCTGGGGAGGGGGGCTGTGGAGGTCTCGGACTAACTATATAAGACTGTGTAAATGAATGGAGACCGGCTGGGGAGGGGGGCTGTGGAGGTCTCGGACTAACTATATAAGACTGTGTAAATGAACGGAGACCGGCTGGGGAGGGGGGCTGTGGAGGTCTCGGACTAACTATATAAGAGTGTGTAAATGAACGGAGACCGGCTGGGGAGGGGGGCTGTGGAGGTCTCGGACTAACTATATAAGACTGTGTAAATGAATGGAGACCGGCTGGGGAGGGGGGCTGTGGAGGTCTCGGACTAACTATATAAGACTGTGTAAATGAATGGAGACCGGCTGGGGAGGGGGCTGTGGAGGTCTCGGACTAACTATATAAGAGTGTGTAAATGAACGGAGACCGGCTGGGGAGGGGGCTGTGGAGGTCTCAGACTAACTATATAAGACTGTGTAAATGAACGGAGACCGGCTGGGGAGGGGGGCTGTGGAGGTCTCGGACTAACTATATAAGACTGTGTAAATGAACGGAGACCGGCTGGGGAGGGGGCTGTGGAGGTCTCGGACTAACTATATAAGAGTGTGTAAATGAATGGAGACCGGCTGGGGAGGGGGCTGTGGAGGTCTCAGACTAACTATATAAGAGTGTGTAAATGAACGGAGACCGGCTGGGGAGGGGGCTGTGGAGGTCTCAGACTAACTATATAAGACTGTGTAAATGAACGGAGACCGGCTGGGGAGGGGGCTGTGGAGGTCTCAGACTAACTATATAAGAGTGTGTAAATGAACGGAGACCGGCTGGGGAGGGGGCTGTGGAGGTCTCGGACTAACTATATAAGAGTGTGTAAATGAATGGAGACCGGCTGGGGAAGGGGGCTGTGGAGGTCTCGGACTAACTATATAAGACTGTGTAAATGAATGGAGACTGGCTGGGGAGGGGGCTGTGGAGGTCTCGGACTAACTATATAAGACTGTGTAAATGAATGGAGACCGGCTGGGGAGGGGGCTGTGGAGGTCTCAGACTAACTATATAAGACTGTGTAAATGAATGGAGACCGGCTGGGGAGGGGGCTGTGGAGGTCTCGGACTAACTATATAAGACTGTGTAAATGAACGGAGACCGGCTGGGGAAGGGGGCTGTGGAGGTCTCAGACTAACTATATAAGAGTGTGTAAATGAACGGAGACCGGCTGGGGAGGGGGCTGTGGAGGTCTCGGACTAACTATATAAGACTGTGTAAATGAACGGAGACCGGCTGGGGAGGGGGGCTGTGGAGGTCTCAGACTAACTATATAAGAGTGTGTAAATGAACGGAGACCGGCTGGGGAGGGGGCTGTGGAGGTCTCGGACTAACTATATAAGAGTGTGTAAATGAATGGAGACCGGCTGGGGAAGGGGGCTGTGGAGGTCTCGGACTAACTATATAAGACTGTGTAAATGAATGGAGACCGGCTGGGGAGGGGGCTGTGGAGGTCTCGGACTAACTATATAAGACTGTGTAAATGAATGGAGACCGGCTGGGGAGGGGGCTGTGGAGGTCTCAGACTAACTATATAAGACTGTGTAAATGAATGGAGACCGGCTGGGGAGGGGGGCTGTGGAGGTCTCGGACTAACTATATAAGACTGTGTAAATGAACGGAGACCGGCTGGGAAGGGGGCTGTGGAGGTCTCAGACTAACTATATAAGAGTGTGTAAATGAACGGAGACCGGCTGGGGAGGGGGCTGTGGAGGTCTCGGACTAACTATATAAGACTGTGTAAATGAACGGAGACCGGCTGGGGAGGGGGGCTGTGGAGGTCTCAGACTAACTATATAAGAGTGTGTAAATGAACGGAGACCGGCTGGGGAGGGGGGCTGTGGAGGTCTCGGACTAACTATATAAGACTGTGTAAATGAATGGAGACCGGCTGGGGAGGGGGCTGTGGAGGTCTCGGACTAACTATATAAGACTGTGTAAATGAATGGAGACCGGCTGGGGAGGGGGCTGTGGAGGTCTCGGACTAACTATATAAGAGTGTGTAAATGAACGGAGACCGGCTGGGGAGGGGGCTGTGGAGGTCTCGGACTAACTATATAAGACTGTGTAAATGAATGGAGACCGGCTGGGGAGGGGGCTGTGGAGGTCTCGGACTAACTATATAAGACTGTGTAAATGAATGGAGACCGGCTGGGGAGGGGGGCTGTGGAGGTCTCGGACTAACTATATAAGAGTGTGTAAATGAACGGAGACCGGCTGGGGAGGGGGCTGTGGAGGTCTCGGACTAACTATATAAGACTGTGTAAATGAATGGAGACCGGCTGGGGAGGGGGCTGTGGAGGTCTCGGACTAACTATATAAGACTGTGTAAATGAACGGAGACCGGCTGGGGAGGGGGCTGTGGAGGTCTCGGACTAACTATATAAGAGTGTGTAAATGAATGGAGACCGGCTGGGGAGGGGGCTGTGGAGGTCTCGGACTAACTATATAAGACTGTGTAAATGAATGGAGACCGGCTGGGGAGGGGGCTGTGGAGGTCTCGGACTAACTATATAAGAGTGTGTAAATGAACGGAGACCGGCTGGGGAGGGGGGCTGTGGAGGTCTCGGACTAACTATATAAGACTGTGTAAATGAATGGAGACCGGCTGGGGAGGGGGGTTGTGGAGGTCTCGGACTAACTATATAAGACTGTGTAAATGAATGGAGACCGGCTGGGGAGGGGGCTGTGGAGGTCTCGGACTAACTATATAAGAGTGTGTAAATGAACGGAGACCGGCTGGGGAGGGGGCTGTGGAGGTCTCGGACTAACTATATAAGACTGTGTAAATGAATGGAGACCGGCTGGGGAGGGGGCTGTGGAGGTCTCGGACTAACTATATAAGACTGTGTAAATGAACGGAGACCGGCTGGGGAGGGGGCTGTGGAGGTCTCGGACTAACTATATAAGACTGTGTAAATGAATAGAGACCGGCTGGGGAGGGGGGCTGTGGAGGTCTCAGACTAACTATATAAGACTGTGTAAATGAATGGAGACCGGCTGGGGAGGGGGCTGTGGAGGTCTCGGACTAACTATATAAGAGTGTGTAAATGAATGGAGACCGGCTGGGGAGGGGGGCTGTGGAGGTCTCGGACTAACTATATAAGACTGTGTAAATGAACGGAGACCGGCTGGGGAGGGGGCTGTGGAGGTCTCGGACTAACTATATAAGACTGTGTAAATGAACGGAGACCGGCTGGGGAGGGGGGCTGTGGAGGTCTCGGACTAACTATATAAGACTGTGTAAATGAACGGAGACCGGCTGGGGAGGGGGCTGTGGAGGTCTCAGACTAACTATATAAGACTGTGTAAATGAATGGAGACCGGCTGGGGAGGGGGCTGTGGAGGTCTCGGACTAACTATATAAGACTGTGTAAATGAATGGAGACCGGCTGGGGAGGGGGCTGTGGAGGTCTCAGACTAACTATATAAGAGTGTGTAAATGAATGGAGACCGGCTGGGGAGGGGGCTGTGGAGGTCTCGGACTAACTATATAAGAGTGTGTAAATGAACGGAGACCGGCTGGGGAGGGGGCTGTGGAGGTCTCGGACTAACTATATAAGAGTGTGTAAATGAATGGAGACCGGCTGGGGAGGGGGCTGTGGAGGTCTCAGACTAACTATATAAGAGTGTGTAAATGAATGGAGACCGGCTGGGGAGGGGGCTGTGGAGGTCTCGGACTAACTATATAAGACTGTGTAAATGAATGGAGACCGGCTGGGGAGGGGGCTGTGGAGGTCTCGGACTAACTATATAAGAGTGTGTAAATGAACGGAGACCGGCTGGGGAGGGGGGCTGTGGAGGTCTCGGACTAACTATATAAGAGTGTGTAAATGAATGGAGACCGGCTGGGGAGGGGGCTGTGGAGGTCTCGGACTAACTATATAAGACTGTGTAAATGAATGGAGACCGGCTGGGGAGGGGGCTGTGGAGGTCTCGGACTAACTATATAAGACTGTGTAAATGAACTGAGACCGGCTGGGGAGGGGGCTGTGGAGGTCTCGGACTAACTATATAAGACTGTGTAAATGAACGGAGACCGGCTGGGGAGGGGGCTGTGGAGGTCTCAGACTAACTATATAAGACTGTGTAAATGAACGGAGACCGGCTGGGGAGGGGGCTGTGGAGGTCTCGGACTAACTATATAAGAGTGTGTAAATGAACGGAGACCGGCTGGGGAGGGGGCTGTGGAGGTCTCAGACTAACTATATAAGACTGTGTAAATGAATGGAGACCGGCTGGGGAGGGGGGCTGTGGAGGTCTCAGACTAACTATATAAAAGTGTGTAAATGAACGGAGACCGGCTGGGGAGGGGGGCTGTGGAGGTCTCGGACTAACTATATAAGACTGTGTAAATGAACGGAGACCGGCTGGGGAGGGGGCTGTGGAGGTCTCGGACTAACTATATAAGAGTGTGTAAATGAACGGAGACCGGCTGGGGAGGGGGCTGTGGAGGTCTCGGACTAACTATATAAGAGTGTGTAAATGAACGGAGACCGGCTGGGGAGGGGGCTGTGGAGGTCTCGGACTAACTATATAAGAGTGTGTAAATGAACGGAGACCGGCTGGGGAGGGGGCTGTGGAGGTCTCAGACTAACTATATAAGACTGTGTAAATGAATGGAGACCGGCTGGGGAGGGGGTTGTGGAGGTCTCGGACTAACTATATAAGACTGTGTAAATGAACGGAGACCGGCTGGGGAGGGGGCTGTGGAGGTCTCGGACTAACTATATAAGAGTGTGTAAATGAACGGAGACCGGCTGGGGAGGGGGCTGTGGAGGTCTCGGACTAACTATATAAGAGTGTGTAAATGAACGGAGACCGGCTGGGGAGGGGGCTGTGGAGGTCTCGGACTAACTATATAAGAGTGTGTAAATGAACGGAGACCGGCTGGGGAGGGGGGCTGTGGAGGTCTCGGACTAACTATATAAGACTGTGTAAATGAATGGAGACCGGCTGGGGAGGGGGGCTGTGGAGGTCTCGGACTAACTATATAAGACTGTGTAAATGAATGGAGACCGGCTGGGGAGGGGGCTGTGGAGGTCTCAGACTAACTATATAAGACTGTGTAAATGAATGGAGACCGGCTGGGGAAGGGGGCTGTGGAGGTCTCAGACTAACTATATAAGACTGTGTAAATGAATGGAGACCGGCTGGGGAGGGGGGCTGTGGAGGTCTCAGACTAACTATATAAGACTGTGTAAATGAATGGAGACCGGCTGGGGAGGGGGCTGTGGAGGTCTCGGACTAACTATATAAGACTGTGTAAATGAATGGAGACCGGCTGGGGAGGGGGCTGTGGAGGTCTCAGACTAACTATATAAGACTGTGTAAATGAATGGAGACCGGCTGGGGAGGGGGCTGTGGAGGTCTCGGACTAACTATATAAGACTGTGTAAATGAATGGAGACCGGCTGGGGAGGGGGCTGTGGAGGTCTCAGACTAACTATATAAGACTGTGTAAACGAACTGAGACCGGCTGGGGAGGGGGGCTGTGGAGGTCTCAGACTAACTATATAAGACTGTGTAAATGAACGGAGACCGGCTGGGGAGGGGGGCTGTGGAGGTCTCAGACTAACTATATAAGACTGTGTAAATGAATGGAGACCGGCTGGGGAGGGGCGCTGTGGAGGTCTCGGACTAACTATATAAGACTGTGTAAATGAATGGAGACTGGCTGGGGAGGGGGCTGTGGAGGTCTCGGACTAACTATATAAGACTGTGTAAATGAATGGAGACCGGCTGGGGAGGGGGCTGTGGAGGTCTCGGACTAACTATATAAGAGTGTGTAAACGAACGGAGACCGGCTGGGGAGGGGGCTGTGGAGGTCTCAGACTAACTATATAAGACTGTGTAAATGAATGGAGACCGGCTGGGGAGGGGGCTGTGGAGGTCTCGGACTAACTATATAAGACTGTGTAAATGAATGGAGACCGGCTGGGGAGGGGGCTGTGGAGGTCTCAGACTAACTATATAAGACTGTGTAAATGAATGGAGACCGGCTGGGGAGGGGGCTGTGGAGGTCTCAGACTAACTATATAAGACTGTGTAAATGAATGGAGACCGGCGGGGAGGGGGGCTGGGGACTAACTATATAAGACTGGGAATGGAGACCGGCTGGGGAGGGGGCTGTGGAGGTCTCGGACTAACTATATAAGACTGTGTAAATGAATGGAGACCGGCTGGGGAGGGGGGCTGTGGAGGTCTCGGACTAACTATATAAGACTGTGTAAATGAATGGAGACCGGCTGGGGAGGGGGGCTGTGGAGGTCTCAGACTAACTATATAAGACTGTGTAAACGAACTGAGACCGGCTGGGGAGGGGGCTGTGGAGGTCTCAGACTAACTATATAAGAGTGTGTAAACGAACGGAGACCGGCTGGGGAGGGGGGCTGTGGAGGTCTCAGACTAACTATATAAGACTGTGTAAACGAACGGAGACCGGCTGGGGAGGGGGCTGTGGAGGTCTCAGACTAACTATATAAGACTGTGTAAATGAATGGAGACCGGCTGGGGAAGGGGGCTGTGGAGGTCTCGGACTAACTATATAAGACTGTGTAAATGAATGGAGACCGGCTGGGGAGGGGGCTGTGGAGGTCTCGGACTAACTATATAAGACTGTGTAAATGAATGGAGACCGGCTGGGGAGGGGGGCTGTGGAGGTCTCAGACTAACTATATAAGACTGTGTAAATGAATGGAGACCGGCTGGGGAGGGGGCTGTGGAGGTCTCGGACTAACTATATAAGACTGTGTAAATGAATGGAGACCGGCTGGGGAGGGGGGCTGTGGAGGTCTCGGACTAACTATATAAGAGTGTGTAAATGAACGGAGAGACCGGCTGGGGAGGGGGGCAGTCTAGAACTAACTATATAATAGTGTGTAAATGAACGGACACCGGCTGGGGAGGGGGGCTGTGGCTGTCTCGGGTTGCTGGGTGTCCGTTCATCAGTTTCAAGGGCTCCCTTGTGTGGGTGAGTGAGAGGTAGAGGTAGAGAGGTAGAGAGACAGAGAGGAAGGGTGACAGAGAGGTAGAGAGACAGAGAGGTAGAGAGACAGAGAGGTAGGGAGACAGAGAGGTAGAGAGACAGAGAGGTAGAGAGACAGAGAGGTAGGGAGACAGAGAGGTAGGGAGACAGAGAGGTAGGGAGACAGAGAGGTAGGGAGACAGAGAGGTAGAGAGACAGAGAGGTAGAGAGCGAGAGGTAGAGAGCGAGAGACAGAGGTAGAGAGACAGAGAGGTAGAGAGACAGAGAGGTAGAGAGACAGAGAGGTAGAGAGACAGAGAGGTAGAGAGACAGAAAGGTAGAGAGACAGAAAGGTAGAGAGACAGAGAGGTAGAGAGACAGAGAGGTAGAGAGACAGAGAGGTAGAGAGACAGAGAGGTAGAGAGACAGAAAGGTAGAGAGACAAAAAGGTAGAGAGACAGAGAGGTAGAGAGACAGAGAGGTAGAGAGACAGAGAGGTAGAGAGACAGAGAGGTAGAGAGACAGAGAGACAGAGAGACAGAGAGGTAGAGAGACTTAGAGGTAGAGAGACAGAGAGGTAGAGAGACAGAGAGGTAGAGAGAGAGAGGTAGAGAGACAGAAAGGTAGAGAGACAGAAAGGTAGAGAGACAGAGAGGTAGAGAGACAGAGAGGTAGAGAGACAGAGAGGTAGAGAGACAGAAAGGTAGAGAGACAGAAAGGTAGAGAGACAGATAGTAGAGAGACAGAGAGGTAGAGAGACAGAGAGGTAGAGAGACAGAGAGACAGAGAGACATAGAGACGGAGAGACAGGGAGACAGAGAAACAGAGAGACAGAGAGGTAGAGAGACAGAGAGACAGAGAGGTAGAGAGTGAGAGGTAGAGAGAGAATAAGAAAAAGAGAGAGGTTATAGAGAGCGAAAAAACCCACCCAGCTGGAAGAAATTAAATTGTCTCCCCACTCTGGGAATAACCACTCCAAAAGCTCCCCCCTGATTTGAGCTACATTTATTTAAAAACATGAAGAACATATAGATTAGCCCCGGGTGGTTAAAGAATGGCTAGGTGAAAGGCTAGTCTATTTGAACGGTGCTGTAAGGTGAAGGAGGCATTCAACTCAAGAGTAGTGTCTCACACACATCTACACACATATCATCCGCTGTGTTGTTCCTCACCTTAAGAACACTCTGATATGACTCATTTTCCCCAGTGTCAAACCCTGAGCTTCTCTCCACAACAACTGGCTGATGATCCCATTAAAAGTTGTAGAGAGCAGTCAGCTGTGTTGTGGAACTCATTAATCATGGCGGAACAGATATCAGGAAAACAGATTTGCTAGAACGTCACTACACTAGTTAACTAAGTAGAGGATCATTCCATTGAGTGTGTGATCTGCCATTGCATCCCTGCCTTTCGTTTCAAATGGATTGATTTGAGGCTGGTTCAGCCAACAAACAGACAGTAAATAGACTCTTTAGCAAATGTTCATGCACATTTAGAATTTCTGATTCTACCACCACAAAACAGCTTAGCTAGATGTATAATTAGGCAGTGATTTTAACTGGATGTATAATTAGGCAGTGATTTTAGCTAGATCTAAAATTAGGCAGTGATTTTAGCTAGATGTATAATTAGGCAGTGATTTTAGCTAGATGTATATTAGGCAGTGATTTTAGCTAGATGTATAATTAGGCAGTGATTTTAGCTAGATGTATAATTAGGCAGTGATTTTAGCTAGATGTATAATTGGGCAGTGATTTTAGCTAGATGTATATTAGGCAGTGATTTTAGCTAGATGTATAATTAGGCAGTGATTTTAGCTAGATGTAAAATTAGGCAGTGATTTTAGCTAGATGTATAATTAGGCAGTGATTTTAGCTAGATGTAAAATTAGGCAGTGATTTTAGCTAGATGTAAAATTAGGCAGTGATTTTAGCTAGATGTATAATTAGCTACGGGTTTATATTTTTTGGCTCGGACAACATATTATAGCCAAACGTATTTTTTAGCTATTCTATGAGTGTTTGTGAGGTATCAGACAGATCGGTTTAGTTGGCCACCTCGCTGTCTGACGTCAGACAATGGAGCTGTGAAAACAGAATTATTTAATACTGCTTTCTCTTCTGTTTAAAATACCTTTCTGTGTGTTCATTCTTACTCCCTGTGTCACCAAATCTAGCCCTTCATTTCCACACACACACATAATGGTGATGTGCGGGTTTTTATTTTTAATTTAACCTTTATTTAACTAGGCAAGTCAGCTAAGAACAAATGATTATTTACAATGACAGCCTAGGAACAGTGGGTTAACTGCCTTGTGTTGGGGCAGAACGACAGATTTTTACTTTGTCAGCTCGAGGATTCAATCTAGCAACCTTTCGGTTACTGGCCCAATGCTCTAACCACGAGGCTCCCTGCCGCCCCATGACTTACAACCCACAGTCTCTGCAGTTATATCCAAGGGGCTTGCGGGTTTAGGGTAATTCAATATTGTGTGGACTAAGGGCTGGTCAGTGGCGGTCAGGTTGAATAAAGAAAAAATGCAGAAATGTATCATTCTTGTGAATTTTATTTCTATAGGCTACACAGAGGTTCTCTTTCATTATTTTAGGCTATCTGGCATTAGTGAGTAAGATTAAGCATTAGGGCCAAACTGCACAATTCATTGGTTGATTGGGGTTCTATATAGAACATTTTGGTTCTTTGGACGAGATTAAAGAACCCTTTACTAAAAAGGTTCTATATACGCTAACGGTCAACAGTTTTAGAACACTTTACTCATTCAAGGGTTTTTCTTTATTTGTACTCTTTTCTACATTATAGAATAATAGTGAAGACATCAAAACTATGAAATTACACATGTGGAATCAAGGAGTAACCAAAATTTATTTTATATTTGAGATTCTTCAAATAGCCACCCTTTACCCCTTTTTCTCCCCAATTCCATGGTATCCAATTGGTAGTTACAGTCTTGTCTCATCGCTGCAACTCCCGTATGGACTCAGGAGTGGTGAAGGTTGAGTGCCATTCATCCTCCGAAACACAACCCAACCAAGCCGCACTGCTTCTTGACACAATGCCCACTTAACCAGCCAGTCGCACCAATGTGTTGGAGGAAACACCATGCACCTGGCGACCGTGTACTGCGCTGCCCAGCCCGCCACAGGAGTCGCTAATGCGCAATGGGTCAAGGACATCCCTGCCAGCCAAACCCTCACCTAACCTGGATGACTTGTGCACCGCCCATGAGTTTCCCGGTTGTGGCCGGCTGCGACAGAGCCTGGATTTGAACCCAGAATCTCTAGTGGTACTGCGATGCAGTGCCTTGCGCCACTCGGGAGGCCACCCTTTGCCTTGATGACAGCTTTGCACACTCTTGGAATTCTCTCAACCAGCTTCACCTGGAATGCTTGAAGGACTTCCCACATATGCCGAGCAATTGTTGGCTGTTTTTCCTTCACTCTGCGGTCGGACTCATTACAAACCATCCAAATTTGGTTGAGGTTGGGGGATTATGGAGGCCAGGCCATCTGATGCAGCACCCCATCACTCTTCTTGGTCAAATAGCCCTTACACAGCCTGGAGGTGTGTTTTGGGTCATTGTCCTGTTGAAAAACAAATGATAGTCCCAATAAACGCAAACCAGATGGGATGGCGTAACGCTGCAGAATGCTGTGGTAGCCATGCTAGTTAAGTGTGCCTTGAATTCTAAATAAATCACAAGACAGTGTCACCGGCACAGCACCCCCCACATTATCACAACTCCTCCATGCTTCATGGTGGGAACCACACATGCAGAAATCATCGGTTCCCCCATACCGCGTCCCACAAAGACACAGCGGATGGAACCAAAAATCTCAAAGATTTCCACCAGTCCATTGCTCATGTTTCTTGGCCCAAACGAGTCTCTTCTTATTATTGGTGTCCTTTAGTAGTGGTTTCTTTGCAGCAAATAGACCATGAAGGCATGATTAACACAGTCTCCTCTGAACAGTTGATGTTGAGATGTCTGTTTCTTGAAATCTGTGAAGCATTTGTTTGCGCTGCAATTTCTGGGGCTGGTAATTCTATTCCTGTGGCGGTCCTCATGAGAGCCAGTTTCATCATGGCTCTTGATGGTTTTTGCGACTGAACTTGAAGAAACTTTCAAAGTTCTTGAAATGTTCCGTATTGACTGACCTTCATGTCTTAAAGTAATGATGGACTGTCATTTCTCTTTGCTTATTTGAGCTGTTCTTGTCATAATATGGACTTGGTCTTTTACCAAATAGGGCTATCTGCTGTATACCCCCCCACCTTGTCACAACTGATTGGCTAAAACACTTTAAGAAGGAAATAAATTCCACAAATGAACTTTTAAGAAGGCTCACCTGTTAATTGAAATGCATTTAATTAATGTAGGTGTTCTAAAACTTTTGAGAGAGAGAGAGCGGGAGAGAGAAATATGAAGAGAATTAGAGAGCATACTTAAATTCACACCGGATAAGACAAGAGAAATACTCCAGATAAAACAGACTAACCCTAGTCCCCCGACACATAAACGACTGCAGCATAAATACTGGAGGTTGAGACAGGAGGGGTCAGGAGACACTGTGGCCCCATCCGATAATACCCCCGGACAGGTCCAAATAGGCAGGATATATTTAACTGCTTTCTTCCTGGGAAAGAGAGGACCAAAGTGCAGCGTGGTCAGTGTTCATCTTCTTTAATAATAAATCCCCACTGAACACTTCAAATTACAAAACAACAAATGTGGAAACAGTCCTATCTGGTACATAGACACAAAGACAGGAAACAATCACCCACAAACCCCAACACAAAACAAGCTACCTAAATATGGTTCACAATCAGAGTCAATGACTAACACCTGCCTCTGATTGAGAACCATATCAGGCCAAACACAGAAACAGACAAACTAGACACACAACATAGAATGCCCACCCAGCTCACGCCCTGACCAACACTAAAACAAGGAAAACACACAAGAACTATTGTCAGAACGTGACAATATAACCCCACCCACTTTGGCAAAGCACAGCCCCCACACCACTGGAGGGATATCTTCAACCACCAACTGTGAGGTATCACGTCTCTTTCAATAATGACAGGAATGGAGGAGGTCTTTATTCCAGTGAGATTGCTAAGGCGAACACCGCCATGTTAAGTTTTGCCCAACCTCGGTCGAGGCACAGACACGGTCTCAATGGGGATAGCTGAGCTGACTACACTGACTGTGCTAGTGGTAGACTCCACTAAGCTGGCAGGCTGGCTAACAGCCTGCTGCCTGGTCTGCACCCTATCTCATTGTGGAGCTAGAGGAGTTAGAACCCTGTCTATGTTCATAGATAAGATGAGAGCACCCCTCCAGCTAGGATGGAGTCTGTCACTCCTCAGCAGGTCAGGCTTGGTCCTGTTTGTGTGTGAGTCCCAGAAAGAGGGCCAATTATCTACAAATTCTATCTTTTGGGAGGGGCAGAAAACAGTTTGGGAGGGGCAGAAAACCAGCAATTGAGTTGTGAGACTCTGCTGTAGAGCTCATCACTCCCCCAACTGGGAGGGGGCCAAAGACAATTACTCGATGCTGACCAATCTTTCAAGCTGATTTACACGCTGAAGCTATGCTGCGCTTGGTGACCTCTGACTGTTTCATCCTAACATCGTTGGTGCCGACGTGGATAACAATATCCCTATACTCTCTCCACTCATCAGTTTTAGCTTTAGCCAGCACCATCTTCAGATTAGCCTTAACGTCGGTAGCCCTGCCCCCTGGTAAACAGTGTATGATCGCTGGATGATTCGTTTTAAGTCTACTACTACTTGTAATGGAGTCTGCCAATGACTAGAGTTTTCAATTTGTCAGAGCTAATGCTGGGAGCCTTCAGCGTCTCAGGCCCCATAACGGGAGGAGTAGAGACCAGAGAAGGCTCAGCCTCTGACTCCGACTCGTTGCTTAATGGGGAGAACCGGTTGAAAGTTTCTGTCAGCTGAATGAGTGACACCGGTTGAGCATTCCTACAGCATTTCCCTCCAGGTGCCATGAGAACGTTGTCCGGCTGCGGGGACCGTGCGAGGGGATTTATACTACTATCTGTGCTTACTGGTGGCACAGATGTTGTTTCATCCTTTCACAGGCTGTGTGTGTCAGAGGTAGAATCAGTTACGGGAGAGAGAGAGAGAATGAGTGAGGGGAGAGAGAAAGGATGAGTGAGAGGGGAGAGAGAGGATGGGGACAGGCTGGGGGGACCGGGAGAGAGAGAGAGATGAGTGAGAGGGGGAGAGAGAGAGGATGGGGACAGGCTGTGTGTGTCAGAGGTAGAATCAGTTACGGGAGAGAGAGAGAGAATGACTACTTATGAGTGAGAGGGGAGAGAGAGAGGATGGGGACTGTGTGTGTCAGAGGTAGAATACTGGTGGGGACAGGCAGATGCTGTTTCATCAGAGGTAGAATCTTTACACAGGCTGTGTGTGTCAGAGGTAGAATCAGTTACGGGAGAGAGAGAGAATGAGATGAGTGAGAGGGGAGAGAGAGAGGATGGGGACAGGCTGTGTGTGTCAGAGGTAGAATCAGTTACGGGAGAGAGAGAGAGAATGAGTGAGAGGGAGAGAGAGAGGATGGGGACAGGCTGTGTGTGTCAGAGGTAGAATCAGTTACGGGAGAGAGAGAGAGAATGAGTGAGAGGGGAGAGAGAGAGGATGGGGACAGGCTGTGTGTGTCAGAGGTAGAATCAGTGTATCAGGGAGAGAGAGGGAGAATGAGTGAGGGGAGAGAGAAAGGATGTACAGGCTGTTTGTGTCAGAGGTAGAATCAGTTATGGGAGAGAGAGAGAGAATGAGGGAGAGAGAGAGATGCAGGCTGTGTGTGTCAGAGGTAGGGGGATGAAGAGGGGAGAGAGGGGATGGGGACAGGCTTGTGTGTCAGAGGTAGAATCAGTTACGGGAGAGAGAGAGAGAATGAGTGAGAGGGAGAGAGAGGATGGGGACAGGCTGTGTGTGTCAGAGGTAGAATCAGTTACGGGAGAGAGAGAATGAGTGAGAGGGGGAGAGAGAGAGGATGGGGACAGGCTGTGTGCGTCAGAGGTAGAATCAGTTACGGGAGAGAGAGAGAATGAGTGAGAGGGGAGAGAGAGAGGATAGGATGAAGGGGAATAGGTGTGGATCAGCCAGGGAAGAGGGGAGCAGAAGGGGATGTAGTTGGGGTTATTTATTGCCTCTGGGATAAAAAAAGGGTCTTGCAACAGCCAAGGCCACGCTGGACATGAGAGGGACACAATGTCCCCTCTGTCTCTCGTGGACAAAGGCTCCCCTACCACACACATGCACACACATAGCATGCAGACACGCCCGAGCATACACACGCGTTACCTTCCCTCTCACCAAAGGCCTGTAGACACAAAATAAGCTAAAGATTGGGGTGTAGATTACAGGTGACCAAAGTGTCCCTTATTGCTGGGTAATGTCGTGGCATGCAGAGCATTCGTTCTCCACCATACATACCTTCACTTTTAACATGGTAAAGGTCTCTCTCATTGTTTCTCTCTATCTCTCCTCTCTCATTCTCTCCTCTTTCTTTTTCCCTCCCTCCCACCGTCTTTCTCTCTCTTTCCATTCACTTCTCTCCCCCTCCTCTCTCATTCTCTCTCAACACTTTCTTTTCATCTCTCTCTGTCTATCAGAGCCGGAGGTTCGCTCCTTCCACGGAGTAATCTTCACAATTATCCACACTCTGATCAGCTCGGGGATTATACAATTGGTCCAAAATGGAGGTCCATTTTCACCACCCCACTTCAGAGTGCTTGACTGTACTGATTGAATATAATGAGATGTCAATGTGTCAATGAGCTTTCATACTCATTCTGCCATCGAACATGTTTCAGTATCTTTCTTTCCCTCTCTACTTCTGCACTGGAGTTCTATCATAACATCTGATAGGCCGAGATTAAGAGTCAGACCTGAGTCAAATACATACAGTTGAAGTCGGAAGTTTACATACACCTTAGCCAAATACATTTAAACTCAGTTTTTCACAATTCCTGACATTTAATCCTAATAAAAATGCCCTGTCTTAGGTCAGTTAGGATCACCACTTTATTTTAAGAATGTGAAATGTCAAAATAATAGTAGAGAGTTGTTTATTTCAGCTTTTATTTCTTTCATCGTATTCCCTGTGGGTCAAAAGTTTACATACACTCAATTAGTATTTTGTAGCATTGCCTTTAAATTGTTCAACTTGGGTCAAATGTTTTGGGTAGCCTTCCACAAGCTTCCCACAAACAGTTAAGTGAATTCTGGCCCATTCCTCCTGACAGAGCTGTTGTAACTGAGGCAGGTTTGCCTCCTTGCTCGCACACGCTTTTTCAGTTTTGCCCACAAATGTTCTATAAAATTGAGGTCAGAGCTTTGTGATGGCCACTCCACCTTGACTTTTTTGTCCTTAAGACATTTTGCCACAACTTTGGAAGTATGCTTGGGGTCATTGTCCATTTGGAAGACCCATTTGCGACCAAACTTTAATTTCCTGACTGATGTCTTGAGATGTTGCTTCAATATCCACATAATTAAACTTCCACATGATGCCATCTATTCCCTCCTGCAGCAAAGCACCCCCACACCATGATGCTGCCACCCCGTGATTCACGGTTGGAATGGTGTTCTTCAGCTTGCAAGCCTCCCCTTTTCCTTCAAACATAACGATGGTGATTATAGCCAAACAGTTAGATTTTTGTTAAATCAGCCCAGAGGACATTTGTCCAAAACGTACAATCTTTGTCCCCATGTGCAGTTGCAAACCATAGTCTGGCTTTTTTATGGCGGTTTTAGAGGAGTGGCTTCTTCCTTGCTGAGCGGCCTTTCAGGTTATGTCGATACAGGACTCGTTTTACTGTGGATATAGATACTTTTGTACCTGTTTCCTCCAGCATCTTCACAAGGTCCTTTGCTTTTGTTCTGGAGTGATTTGCACTTTTCGAACCAAAGTACGTTCATCTCTCAGAGACAGAACGCGTCTCATTCCTGAGCGGTATGACGGCTGTGTGGTCCCATGGTGTTTATACTTGCGTACTATTGTTTGTACAGATGAACGTGGTACCTTCGGGCATTTGGAAATTGCTCTCAAGGATGAACCAGACTTGGGGAGGTCTACCATTTTTTTCTGAGATCTTGGCTGATTTATTTAAATTTTCCCATGATGTCAAGCAAAGAGGCACTGAGTTTGAAGGTAGGCCTTGAAATACATCCACAGGTACACCTCCAATTGACTCAAATTATGTCAATTAGCCTATCAGAAGCTTCTAAAGCCATGACATAATTTTCTGGAATTTTCTGGAATTTTCCAGGCTGTTTAAATGCACAGTCAACTTAGTGTATGTAAACTTCTGAACCACTGGAATTGTGATACAGTGAATTATAACTGAAATTATCTGTCGGCAAACAATTGTTGGAAAAATGACTTGTGTCGTGCACAAAGTAGATGTCCTAACCGACTTGCCAAAACTATAGTTTGTTGCTAAAAAAAATATGGAGTGTTTTAAAATTATTTTTCATGACTCCAACCTAAGTTTATGTCAACTTCTGACTTCAACTGTACGTCAGTGCTTGATTAAATAGAATAGTTCCAAAAGTGCAACGCCAAACATAAATCAATCGCATGTGAAATACTTCTCAAGTGCTCTGAAGTACACTTGACATAATGCATTTTAGCTTTCACCATTTGTCATGCTCTCACTCTCTAACCAAAGGTGGAAGAGCAGCGTGGATGAGGCATGGTAGATCCTCAATATTACACCAGGAATGTGGGTTCGATTCCTGGGGCCACCAATACGAAAATGTATGCACACACAGGGGGCGCTTTAGATAAAATCAACTGCTAAATAGCAAATAATAACAACAACATGTGATCTAATAGCATTACTAGTATAAGGTGTTAAGTCTGGCATGGGTAACGGTAATGACTCTAAATATACACAACCCATCTCACTGCTCAGGAATGCTTGCTTTAGAAATGAGCATGAAGCGGTTCATGAGCAATATTGAACAATAACTATTTTGAGATGAAAATATTGATTCATATCTGTTTAGTTCAAGAGTGACTGTTGTATTGAACCGTGAGTGTGTTTGTGTGGCAGGGATTGTGCATGGGGAGCCCTATAGGAGCGATCGGAATAGAAGTCAGGATATGAATATATGCACTCAGGAGCACCTGCAAAGTCCATAGAGGAAAAGACATACACACAGCACAAAGCACAGGACATGTTAGACTGAACACATTCCCATTGCACATCCTCATTTCATTTCACAACTGGTAGAGGGAGGGAGGGAGGGAGGGAGGGAGGGAGGGAGGGAGGGAGGGAGGGAGGGAGGGAGGGAGGGAGGGAGGGAGAACGAGAGAGAGAGACAAGCTCCTCTCACTAGCTCCCAAGTATGATCCCTATCAGAGAAGTGTTGATGTAGGAGCTCCGAAAACAGAAACTGTCACGCCTTTGTCTTAGTATTTTGTGTTTTAGTTAATTAGTTGGTCAGGCCAGGGTGTGACATGGGTTTATTGTTTGTTGTAATTCTTAGTGTTTTTTTTTAGTTATTGGGATTGTAGCTGATTAGGGGTGTGTGTTACATAGGTTTGGCTGCCTGAGGCGGTTCTCAATCAGAGTCAGGTGATTCTCGTTGTCTCTGATTGGGAACCGTATTTAGGTAGTATGGGTTTCACTTTGTATTTCGTGGGTGATTGTTCCTGTCTCTGTGTTAGTGTTCACCAGACAGGCTGTATAGGTTTTTCACGTTCCGTTTGTTGTTTTTGTTTTTTCATGTATCGTCGTTTGTTCAATTAATAAACATGAGTAACCAACACGCTGCATTTCGGTCCGACTTTCTTTCGACAAATGAAGAATGTCGTTACAGAAACAGATTGAATTCTTTAGCAAGGAGGATGAGTGATATTCCTGGCCACCCACTCCGTCCACAGTCTCTAATCCTGACCAACCATTAGCCCCGCTTTTACCCCCCAGCACCATGTTGTAAATACCAGCCTCAGCCGCTGTCCTCCAGTCTTGCCCCCAAGTCCCAGTCACAGCCCCTGTCCCCCAGTCTTATCCCCCAGCACCATGCCCGGTAGCCTACCGGTTACAGAGGTGGACTAGGAGCCGGAAGCATTTTTATATTTTAGGAGATTATTTAAGATATTCTTTGAAGATGTTTTTGGTAGATGGACAGGGACATTGCTGTCCTATCTTCAGTCCTATCTTTGCTGGTTCCACCATTGGGTTGTCAGGACAGAGAAGAGCTTTGACTGGCATGATCGGGAGCTGTCCTTCACTAGGGGTGGGAGGGCCAAGAGGACAGAGAAGAGCTTTGACTGGGCTGATCGGGAGCTGTCCTTCACTAGGGGTGGGAGGGCCAAGAGGACAGAGAAGAGCTTTGACTGGGCTGATCGGGAGCTGTCCTTCAGTAGGGGTGGAAGGGCCAAGAGGACAGAGAAGAGCTTTGACTGGGCTGATCGGGAGCTGTCCTTCAGTAGGGGTGGGAGGACCAAGAGGACAGAGAAGAGCTTTGACTGGGCTGATCGGGAGCTGTCCTTCAGTAGGGGTGGGAGGGCCAAGAGGACAGAGAAGAAGAGCTGTTGTATCACTGGCTGTGTCTGAAATGGTAGATGTATTATTAGTCGTTGGTAACTGTGAAAGCCGTTGCTGGGTATCCCTGGCTGTGTCTGAAATGGTAGATGTATTATTAGTCGTTGGTAACTGAAAGCTTTTGTATCCCTGGCTGTGTCTGAAATGGTAGATGTATTATTAGTCGTTGGTAACTAGGCTGTTGTATCCCTGGCTGTGTCTGAAATGGTAGATGTATTATTAGCTTGGTAACTGTGAAAGCCGTCCTTGCTGTGGTATCCCTGGCTGTGTCTGAAATGGTAGATGTATTATTAGTCGTTGGTAACTGTGAAAGCCTTCACTGCTGTGGTATCCTGGCCTGAAATGGTAGATGTATTATTAGTCGTTGGTAACTGTGAAAGCCGTTGCTGTTGTATCCTGGCTGTGTCTGAATTGGTAGATGTATTATTAGTCGTTGGTAACTGTGAAAGCCGTTGCTGTTGTATCCCTGGCTGTGTCTGAAATGGTAGATGTATTATTAGTCAAGGTAACTGTGAAAGCCGTTGCTGTGGTATCCCTGGCTGTGTCTGAAATGGTAGATGTATTATTAGTCGTTGGTAACTGTGAAAGCCGTTGACTGGGCTGATCGGGGCTGTGTCTGAAATGGTAGATGTATTATTAGTCAAGAGGAACTGTGAAAGCCGTTGCTGTGGTATCCCTGGCTGTGTCTGAAATGGTAGATGTACTATTAGTCGTTGGTAACTGTGAAAGCCGAGCTTGCTGTGGTATCCCTGGCTGTGTCTGAAATGGTAGATGTATTATTAGTCGTTGGTAACTGTGAAAGCCGTTGCTGTTGTATCCCTGGCTGTGTCTGAATTGGTAGATGTATTATTAGTCGTTGGTAACTGTGAAAGCTGTTGCTGTGGTATCCCTGGCTGTGTCTGAAATGGTAGATGTATTATTAGTCGTTGGTAACTGTGAAAGCCATTGCTGTGGTATCCCTGGCTGTGTCTGAAATGGTAGATGTATTATTAGTCGTTGGTAACTGTGAAAGCCGTTGCTGTTGTATCCCTGGCTGTGTCTGAAATGGTAGATGTATTATTAGTCGTTGGTAACTGTGAAAGCCGCTGTGCTGTGGTATCCCTGGCTGTGTCTGAATTGGTAGATGTATTATTAGTCGTTGGTAACTGTGAAAGCCGTTGCTGTGGTATCCCTGGCTGTGTCTGAAATGGTAGATGTATTATTAGTCGTTGGTAACTGTGAAAGCCGTTGCTGTTGTATCCCTGGCTGTGTCTGAAATGGTAGATGTATTATTAGTCGTTGGTAACTGTGAAAGCCGTTGCTGTTGTATCCCTGGCTGTGTCTGAAATGGTAGATGTATTATTAGTCGTTGGTAACTGTGAAAGCCGTTGCTGTGGTATCCCTGGCTGTGTCTGAAATGGTAGATGTATTATTAGTCATGGTAACTGTGAAAGCCGTTGCTGTTGTATCCCTGGCTGTGTCTGAAATGGTAGATGTATTATTAGTCGTTGGTAACTGTGAAAGCCGTTGCTGTGGTATCCCTGGCTGTGTCTGAATTGGTAGATGTATTATTATTGGTTGGTAACTGTGAAAGCCGTTGCTGTTGTATCCCTGGCTGTGTCTGAAATGGTAGATGTATTATTAGTCGTTGGTAACTGTGAAAGCCGTTGCTGTGGTATCCCTGGCTGTGTCTGAATTGGTAGATGTATTATTAGTCGTTGGTAACTGTGAAAGCCGTTGCTGTTGTATCCCTGGCTGTGTCTGAAATGGTAGATGTATTATTAGTCGTTGGTAACTGTGAAAGCCGTTGCTGTGGTATCCCTGGCTGTGTCTGAATTGGTAGATGTATTATTAGTCGTTGGTAACTGTGAAAGCCGTTGCTGTGGTATCCCTGGCTGTGTCTGAAATGGTAGATGTATTATTAGTCGTTGGTAACTGTGAAAGCCGTTGCTGTGGTATCCCTGGCTGTGTCTGAAATGGTAGATGTATTATTAGTCGTTGGTAACTATGAAAGCCGTTGCTGTGGTATCCCTGGCTGTGTCTGAAATGGTAGATGTATTATTAGTCGTTGGTAACTGTGAAAGCCTTTGCTGTGGTATCCCTGGCTGTGTCTGAATTGGTAGATGTATTATTAGTCGTTGGTAACTGTGAAAGCCATTGCTGTGGTATCCCTGGCTGTGTCTGAATTGGTAGATGTATTATTAGTCATAGGTAACTTAATGGATCATGGAAACATAACGTTTTGGAAACATAATCCCTGTCTGTAAATTGTTATTTTACCCATGGTAACTTAATGGACATGACAACATAATGGTCAAAGAACGTTGCACCAGTAATAACATGTTAGCATCTTTTAACCTGCTTGAAACCAGCCATTTACTCTGTAGTAATGGTGGAAACATACTGGTCAAGAACGTTGCACCAGTAATACTATGGGTCATCTTTTAACCTGCTGAAACCAGACATTTACTCTGTAGTAATGGTGGAAACATAATGGTCAAGAACGTTGCACCAGTAATAATATGGTTAGCATCTTTTAACCTGCTAGAAACCAGCCATTTACTCTGTAGTAATGGTGGAAACATAATGGTCAAGAACATTGCACCAGTAATACTATGGTTCATCTTTTAACCTGCTAGAAACTAGCCATTTACTCTGTAGTAATGGTGGAAACATAATGGTCAAGAAAGTTGCACCAGTAATAATATGGTTCATCTTTTAACCTGCTAGAAACCAGCCATTTACTCTGTAGTAATGCTGGAAACATAATGGTCAAGAACATTGCACCAGTAATAATATGGGTCATCTTTTAACCTGCCTGAAACCAGCCATTTACTCTGTAGTAATGGTGACAACATAATGGTCAAGAACGTTGCACCAGTAATAACATGGGTCATCTTTTAACCTGCTAGAAACCAGCCATTTACTCTGTAGTAATGGTGGAAACATAATGGTCAAGAACGTTGCACCAGTAATAACATGGTTAGCATCTTTTAACCTGCTAGAAACCAGCCATTTACTCTGTAGTAATGGTGGAAACATAATGGTCAAGAACGTTGCACCAGTAATACTATGGGTCATCTTTTAACCTGCTAGAAACCAGCCATTTACTCTGTAGTGATGGTGGAAACATAATGGTCAAGAACGTTGCACCAGTAATAACATGGTTAGCATCTTTTAACCTGCTAGAAACCAGCCATTTACTCTGTAGTAATGGTGAAACATAATGGTCAAGAATGTTGCACCAGTAATAACATGGTTAGCATCTTTTAACCTGCTAGAAACCAGCCATTTACTCTGTAGTAATGGTGGAAACATAATGTTCAAGAACGTTGCACCAGTAATAACATGGTTAGCATCTTTTAACCTGCTAGAAACCAGCCATTTACTCTGTAGTAATGGTGACAACATAATGGTCAAGAACGTTGCACAAGTAATAACATGGGTCATCTTTTAACCTGCTTGAAACCAGCCATTTACTCTGTAGTAATGGTGGAAACATAATGGTCAAGAACATTGCACCAGTAATAATATGGGTCATATTTTAACCTGCTAGAAACCAGCCATTTACTCTGTAGTAATGGTGGAAACATAATGGTCAAGAACGTTGCACCAGTAATAACATGGGTCATCTTTTAACCTGCTAGAAACCAGCCATTTACTCTGTAGTAATGGTGGAAACATAATGGATAATGGTCAAGAACGTTGCACCAGTAATAACATGGTTAGCATCTTTTATCCTGCTAGAAACCAGCCATTTACTCTGTGTAATGGTGGAAACATACTGGTCAAGAACGTTGCACCAGTAATAACATGGTTAGCATCTTTTATCCTGCTAGAAACCAGCCATTTACCCTGTAGTAATGGTGACAACATAATGGTCAAGAACGTTGCACCAGTAATAACATGGGTCATCTTTTAACCTGCTAGAAACCAGCCATTTACTCTGTAGTAATGGTGGAAACATAATGGTCAAGAACGTTGCACCAGTAATAACATGGTTAGCATCTTTTATCCTGCTCGAAACCAGCCATTTACCCTGTAGTAATGGTGACAACATAATGGTCAAGAACGTTGCACCAGTAATAACATGGGTCATCTTTAACCTGCTAGAAACCAGCCATTTACCCTGTAGTAATGGTGACAACATAATGGTCAAGAACGTTGCACCAGTAATAACATGGGTCATCTTTTAACCTGCTAGAAACCAACCATTTACTCTGTAGTAATGGTGGAAACATAATGGATAATGGTCAAGAACGTTGCACCAGTAATAACATGGTTAGCATCTTTTATCCTGCTAGAAACCAGCCATTTACTCTGTGTAATGGTGGAAACATACTGGTCAAGAACGTTGCACCAGTAATAATATGGGTCATCTTTTAACATGCTAGAAACCAGCCATTTATTCTGTAGTAATGGTGGAAACATAATGGTCAAGAACGTTGCACCAGTAATAACATGTGTCATCTTTTAACCTGCTTGAAACCAGCCATTTACTCTGTAGTAATGGTGGAAACATAATGGTCAAGAACTTTGCACCAGTAATAACATGTGTCATCTTTTAACCTGCTAGAAACCTGCCATTTACTCTGTAGTAATGGTGGAAACATAATGGTCAAGAACGTTGCACCAGTAATAATATGGGTCATCTTTTAACCTGCTAGAAACCAGCCATTTACTCTGTAGTAATGGTGGAAACATATAATGGTCAAGAACGTTGCACCAGTAATACTATGGGTCATCTTTTAACCTGCTAGAAACCAGCCATTTATTCTGTAGTAATGGTGGAAACATAATAGTCAAGAACGTTGCACCAGTAATAACATGGTTAGCATCTTTTATCCTGCTAGAAACCAGCCATTTACCCTGTAGTAATGGTGACAACATAATGGTCAAGAACGTTGCACCAGTAATAACATGGGTCATCTTTTAACCTGCTAGAAACCAGCCATTTACTCTGTAGTAATGGTGGAAACATATAATGGTCAAGAACGTTGCACCAGTAATACTATGGGTCATCTTTTAACCTGCTAGAAACCAGCGATTTATTCTGTAGTAATGGTGGAAACATAATAGTCAAGAACGTTGCACCAGTAATAACATGGTTAGCATCTTTTATCCTGCTAGAAACCAGCCATTTACCCTGTAGTAATGGTGACAACATAATGGTCAAGAACGTTGCACCAGTAATAACATGGGTCATCTTTTAACCTGCTAGAAACCAGCCATTTACTCTGTAGTAATGGTGGAAACATAATGGTCAAGAACGTTGCACCAGTAATAACATGGTTAGCATCTTTTATCCTGCTAGAAACAAGCCATTTACCCTGTAGTAATGGTGACAACATAATGGTCAAGAACGTTGCACCAGTAATAACATGGGTCATCTTTTAACCTGCTAGAAACCAGCCATTTACTCTGTAGTAATGGTGGAAACATAATGGTCAAGAACGTTGCACCAGTAATAACATGGTTAGCATCTTTTAACCTGCTAGAAACCAGCCATTTACTCTGTAGTAATGGTGACAACATAATGGTCAAGAACGTTGCACCAGTAATAACATGGTTAGCATATTTTAACCTGCTAGAAACCAGCCATTTACTCTGTAGTAATGGTGACAACATAATGGTAAAGAACGTTGCACCAGTAATAACATGGGTCATCTTTTAACCTGCTTGAAACCAGCCATTTACTCTGTAGTAATGGTGGAAACATAATGGTCAAGAACATTGCACCAGTAATAATATGGGTCATATTTTAACCTGCTAGAAACCAGCCATTTACTCTGTAGTAATGGTGGAAACATAATGGTCAAGAACGTTGCACCAGTAATAACATGGGTCATCTTTTAACCTGCTAGAAACCAGCCATTTACTCTGTAGTAATGGTGGAAACACAATAGATAATGGTCAAGAACGTTGCACCAGTAATAACATGGTTAGCATCTTTTATCCTGCTAGAAACCAGCCATTTACTCTGTGTAATGGTGGAAACATACTGGTCAAGAACGTTGCACCAGTAATAATATGGGTCATCTTTTAACCTGCTAGAAACCAGCCATTTATTCTGTAGTAATGGTGGAAACATAATGGTCAAGAACGTTGCACCAGTAATAACATGTGTCATCTTTTAACCTGCTAGAAACCAGCCATTTACTCTGTAGTAATGGTGGAAACATATAATGGTCAAGAACGTTGCACCAGTAATACTATGGGTCATCTTTTAACCTGCTAGAAACCAGCCATTTATTCTGTAGTAATGGTGGAAACATAATAGTCAAGAACGTTGCACCAGTAATAACATGGTTAGCATCTTTTATCCTGCTAGAAACCAGCCATTTACCCTGTAGTAATGGTGACAACATAATGGTCAAGAACATTGCACCAGTAATAACATGTGTCATCTTTTAACCTGCTAGAAACCAGCCATTTACTCTGTAGTAATGGTGGAAACATATAATGGTCAAGAACGTTGCACCAGTAATACTATGGGTCATCTTTTAACCTGCTAGAAACCAGCGATTTATTCTGTAGTAATGGTGGAAACATAATAGTCAAGAACGTTGCACCAATAATAACATGGTTAGCATCTTTTATCCTGCTAGAAACCAGCCATTTACCCTGTAGTAATGGTGACAACATAATGGTCAAGAACGTTGCACCAGTAATAACATGGGTCATCTTTTAACCTGCTAGAAACCAGCCATTTACTCTGTAGTAATGGTGGAAACATAATGGTCAAGAACGTTGCACCAGTAATAACATGGTTAGCATCTTTTAACCTGCTAGAAACCAGCCATTTACTCTGTAGTAATGGTGGAAACATAATGGTCAAGAACGTTGCACCAGTAATAACATGGGTCATATTTTAACCTGCTTGAAACCAGCCATTTACTCTGTAGTAATGGTGGAAACATAATGGTCAAGAACGTTGCACCAGTAATAACATGGTTAGCATCTTTAACCTGCTAGAAACCAGCCATTTACTCTGTAGTAATGGTGGAAACATAATGGTCAAGAATGTTGCACCAGTAATAACATGGTTAGCATCTTTTAACCTGCTAGAAACCAGCCATTTACTCTGTAGTAATGGTGACAACATAATGGATAATGGTCAAGAACGTTGCACCAGTAATAACATGGTTAGCATCTTTTATCCTGCTAGAAACCAGCCATTTACTCTGTGTAATGGTGGAAACATACTGGTCAAGAACGTTGCACCAGTAATAATATGGGTCATCTTTTAACCTGCTAGAAACCAGCCATTTATTCTGTAGTAATGGTGGAAACATAATGGTCAAGAACGTTGCACCAGTAATAACATGTGTCATCTTTTAACCTGCTTGAAACCAGCCATTTACTCTGTAGTAATGGTGGAAACATAATGGTCAAGAACTTTGCACCAGTAATAACATGTGTCATCTTTTAACCTGCTAGAAACCTGCCATTTACTCTGTAGTAATGGTGGAAACATAATGGTCAAGAACGTTGCACCAGTAATAATATGGGTCATCTTTTAACCTGCTAGAAACCAGCCATTTACTCTGTAGTAATGGTGGAAACATATAATGGTCAAGAACGTTGCACCAGTAATACTATGGGTCATCTTTTAACCTGCTAGAAACCAGCCATTTGTTCTGTAGTAATGGTGGAAACATAATAGTCAAGAACGTTGCACCAGTAATAACATGGTTAGCATCTTTTATCCTGCTAGAAACCAGCCATTTACCCTGTAGTAATGGTGACAACATAATGGTCAAGAACGTTGCACCAGTAATAACATGGGTCATTTTTAACCTGCTAGAAACCAGCCATTTACTCTGTAGTAATGGTGGAAACATATAATGGTCAAGAACGTTGCACCAGTAATACTATGGGTCATCTTTTAACCTGCTAGAAACCAGCGATTTATTCTGTAGTAATGGTGGAAACATAATAGTCAAGAACGTTGCACCAGTAATAACATGGTTAGCATCTTTTATCCTGCTAGAAACCAGCCATTTACCCTGTAGTAATGGTGACAACATAATGGTCAAGAGCGTTGCACCAGTAATAACATGGGTCATCTTTTAACCTGCTAGAAACCAGCCATTTACTCTGTAGTAATGGTGGAAACATAATGGTCAAGAACGTTGCACCAGTAATAACATGGTTAGCATCTTTTATCCTGCTAGAAACCAGCCATTTACCCTGTAGTAATGGTGACAACATAATGGTCAAGAACGTTGCACCAGTAATAACATGGGTCATCTTTTATCCTGCTAGAAACCAGCCATTTACTCTGTAGTAATGGTGGAAACATAATGGTCAAGAACGTTGCACCAGTAATAACATGGTTAGCATCTTTTAACCTGCTAGAAACCAGCCATTTACTCTGTAGTAATGGTGACAACATAATGGTCAAGAACGTTGCACCAGTAATAACATGGTTAGCATATTTTAACCTGCTAGAAACCAGCCATTTACTCTGTAGTAATGGTGACAACATAATGGTAAAGAACGTTGCACCAGTAATAACATGGGTCATCTTTTAACCTGCTTGAAACCAGCCATTTACTCTGTAGTAATGGTGGAAACATAATGGTCAAGAACGTTGCACCAGTAATAACATGTGTCATATTTTAACCTGCTAGAAACCAGCCATTTACTCTGTAGTAATGGTGGAAACATATAATGGTCAAGAACGTTGCACCAGTAATACTATGGGTCATCTTTTAACCTGCTAGAAACCAGCCATTTATTCTGTAGTAATGGTGGAAACATAATAGTCAAGAACGTTGCACCAGTAATAACATGGTTAGCATCTTTTATCCTGCTAGAAACCAGCCATTTACCCTGTAGTAATGGTGACAACATAATGGTCAAGAACATTGCACCAGTAATAACATGTGTCATCTTTTAACCTGCTAGAAACCAGCCATTTACTCTGTAGTAATGGTGGAAACATATAATGGTCAAGAACGTTGCAATGCTATGGGTCATCTTTTAACCTGCTAGAAACCAGCCATTTATTCTGTAGTAATGGTGGAAACATAATAGTCAAGAACGTTGCACCAGTAATAACATGGTTAGCATATTTTATCCTGCTAGAAACCAGCCATTTACCCTGTAGTAATGGTGACAACATAATGGTCAAGAACGTTGCACCAGTAATAACATGGGTCATCTTTTAACCTGCTAGAAACCAGCCATTTACTCTGTAGTAATGGTGGAAACATAATGGTCAAGAACGTTGCACCAGTAATAACATGGTTAGCATCTTTTAACCTGCTAGAAACCAGCCATTTACTCTGTAGTAATGGTGGAAACATAATGGTCAAGAACGTTGCACCAGTAATACTATGGGTCATCTTTTAACCTGCTAGAAACCAGCCATTTACTCTGTAGTAATGGTGGAAACATAATGGTCAAGAACGTTGCACCAGTAATAACATGGTTAGCATCTTTTAACCTGCTAGAAACCAGCCATTTACTCTGTAGTAATGGTGGAAACATAATGGTCAAGAACGTTGCACCAGTAATACTATGGGTCATCTTTTAACCTGCTAGAAACCAGCCATTTACTCTGTAGTGATGGTGGAAACATAATGGTCAAGAACGTTGCACCAGTAATAACATGGTTAGCATCTTTTAACCTGCTAGAAACCAGCCATTTACTCTGTAGTAATGGTGGAAACATAATGGTCAAGAACGTTGCAACAGTATTAACATGGTTAGCATCTTTTAACCTGCTAGAAACCAGCCATTTACTCTGTAGTAATGGTGGAAACATAATGGTCAAGAATGTTGCACCAGTAATAACATGGTTAGCATCTTTTAACCTGCTAGAAACCAGCCATTTACTCTGTAGTAATGGTGAAAACATAATGGTCAAGAACGTTGCACCAGTAATAATATGGGTCATCTTTTAACCTGCCTGAAACCAGCCATTTACTCTGTAGTAATGGTGACAACATAATGGTCAAGAACGTTGCACCAGTAATAACATGGGTCATCTTTTAACCTGCTAGAAACCAGCCATTTACTCTGTAGTAATGGTGGAAACATAATGGTCAAGAACGTTGCACCAGTAATAACATGGTTAGCATCTTTAACCTGCTAGAAACCAGCCATTTACTCTGTAGTAATGGTGGAAACATAATGGTCAAGAACGTTGCACCAGTAATAACATGGTTAGCATCTTTTAACCTGCTAGAAACCAGCCATTTACTCTGTAGTAATGGTGGAAACATAATGGTCAAGAACGTTGCAACAGTATTAACATGGTTAGCATCTTTTAACCTGCTAGAAACCAGCCATTTACTCTGTAGTAATGGTGACAACATAATGGTAAAGAACGTTGCACCAGTAATAACATGGGTCATCTTTTAACCTGCTTGAAACCAGCCATTTACTCTGTAGTAATGGTGGAAACATAATGGTCAAGAACGTTGCACCAGTAATAACATGTGTCATATTTTAACCTGCTAGAAACCAGCCATTTACTCTGTAGTAATGGTGGAAACATATAATGGTCAAGAACGTTGCACCAGTAATACTATGGGTCATCTTTTAACCTGCTAGAAACCAGCCATTTATTCTGTAGTAATGGTGGAAACATAATAGTCAAGAACGTTGCACCAGTAATAACATGGTTAGCATCTTTTATCCTGCTAGAAACCAGCCATTTACCCTGTAGTAATGGTGACAACATAATGGTCAAGAACATTACACCAGTAATAACATGTGTCATCTTTTAACCTGCTAGAAACCAGCCATTTACTCTGTAGTAATGGTGGAAACATATAATGGTCAAGAACGTTGCACCAGTAATGCTATGGGTCATCTTTTAACCTGCTAGAAACCAGCCATTTATTCTGTAGTAATGGTGGAAACATAATAGTCAAGAACGTTGCACCAGTAATAACATGGTTAGCATCTTTTATCCTGCTAGAAACCAGCCATTTACCCTGTAGTAATGGTGACAACATAATGGTCAAGAACGTTGCACCAGTAATAACATGGGTCATCTTTTAACCTGCTAGAAACCAGCCATTTACTCTGTAGTAATGGTGGAAACATAATGGTCAAGAACGTTGCACCAGTAATACTATGGGTCATCTTTTAACCTGCTAGAAACCAGCCATTTACTCTGTAGTAATGGTGGAAACATAATGGTCAAGAACGTTGCACCAGTAATACTATGGGTCATCTTTTAACCTGCTAGAAACCAGCCATTTACTCTGTAGTAATGGTGGAAACATAATGGTCAAGAACGTTGCACCAGTAATAACATGGTTAGCATCTTTTAACCTGCTAGAAACCAGCCATTTACTCTGTAGTAATGGTGACAACATAATGGTCAAGAACGTTGCACCAGTAATAACATGGTTAGCATATTTTATCCTGCTAGAAACCAGCCATTTACCCTGTAGTAATGGTGACAACATAATGGTCAAGAACGTTGCACCAGTAATAACATGGGTCATCTTTTAACCTGCTAGAAACCAGCCATTTACTCTGTAGTAATGGTGGAAACATAATGGTCAAGAACGTTGCACCAGTAATAACATGGTTAGCATCTTTTAACCTGCTAGAAACCAGCCATTTACTCTGTAGTAATGGTGGAAACATAATGGTCAAGAACGTTGCACCAGTAATACTATGGGTCATCTTTTAACCTGCTAGAAACCAGCCATTTACTCTGTAGTAATGGTGGAAACATAATGGTCAAGAACGTTGCACCAGTAATAACATGGTTAGCATCTTTTAACCTGCTAGAAACCAGCCATTTACTCTGTAGTAATGGTGGAAACATAATGGTCAAGAACGTTGCACCAGTAATACTATGGGTCATCTTTTAACCTGCTAGAAACCAGCCATTTACTCTGTAGTGATGGTGGAAACATAATGGTCAAGAACGTTGCACCAGTAATAACATGGTTAGCATCTTTTAACCTGCTAGAAACCAGCCATTTACTCTGTAGTAATGGTGGAAACATAATGGTCAAGAACGTTGCAACAGTATTAACATCGTTAGCATCTTTTAACCTGCTAGAAACCAGCCATTTACTCTGTAGTAATGGTGGAAACATAATGGTCAAGAATGTTGCACCAGTAATAACATGGTTAGCATCTTTTAACCTGCTAGAAACCAGCCATTTACTCTGTAGTAATGGTGAAAACATAATGGTCAAGAACGTTGCACCAGTAATAATATGGGTCATCTTTTAACCTGCCTGAAACCAGCCATTTACTCTGTAGTAATGGTGACAACATAATGGTCAAGAACGTTGCACCAGTAATAACATGGGTCATCTTTTAACCTGCTAGAAACCAGCCATTTACTCTGTAGTAATGGTGGAAACATAATGGTCAAGAACGTTGCACCAGTAATAACATGGTTAGCATCTTTTAACCTGCTAGAAACCAGCCATTTACTCTGTAGTAATGGTGGAAACATAATGGTCAAGAACGTTGCACCAGTAATAATATGGGTCATCTTTTAACCTGTTAGAAACTAGCCATTTACTCTGTAGTAATGGTTGAAACATAATGGTCAAGAACGTTGCAACAGTAATAACATGGTTAGCATCTTTTAACCTGCTAGAAACCAGCCATTTACTCTGTAGTAATGGTGGAAACATAATGGTCAAGAACGTTGCACCAGTAATAACATGGGTCATATTTTATCCTGCTAGAAACCAGCCATTTACTCTGTAGTAATGGTGGAAACATAATGGTCAAGAACGTTGCACCAGTAATAACATGGTTAGCATCTTTTAACCTGCTAGAAACCAGCCATTTACTCTGTAGTAATGGTCGAAACATAATGGTCAAGAACGTTGCACCAGTAATAATATGGGTCATCTTTTAACCTGCTAGAAACCAGCCATTTACTCTGTAGTAATGGGGGAAACATAATGTTCAAGAACATTGCACCAGTAATAACATGGTTAGCATCTTTTAACCTGCTAGAAACCAGCCATTTACTCTGTAGTAATGGTCGAAACATAATGGTCAAGAACGTTGCACCAGTAATAATATGGGTCATCTTTTAACCTGCTAGAAACCAGCCATTTACTCTGTAGTAATGGGGGAAACATAATGTTCAAGAACATTGCACCAGTAATACTATGGGTCATCTTTTAACCTGCTAGAAACCAGCCATTTACTCTGTAGTGATGGTGGAAACATAATGGTCAAGAACGTTGCACCAGTAATAACATGGTTAGCATCTTTTAACCTGCTAGAAACCAGCCATTTACTCTGTAGTAATGGTGGAAACATAATGGTCAAGAACGTTGCAACAGTATTAACATGGTTAGCATCTTTTAACCTGCTAGAAACCAGCCATTTACTCTGTAGTAATGGTGACAACATAATGGTAAAGAACGTTGCACCAGTAATAACATGGGTCATCTTTTAACCTGCTTGAAACCAGCCATTTACTCTGTAGTAATGGTGGAAACATAATGGTCAAGAACGTTGCACCAGTAATAACATGTGTCATATTTTAACCTGCTAGAAACCAGCCATTTACTCTGTAGTAATGGTGGAAACATATAATGGTCAAGAACGTTGCACCAGTAATACTATGGGTCATCTTTTAACCTGCTAGAAACCAGCCATTTATTCTGTAGTAATGGTGGAAACATAATAGTCAAGAACGTTGCACCAGTAATAACATGGTTAGCATCTTTTATCCTGCTAGAAACCAGCCATTTACCCTGTAGTAATGGTGACAACATAATGGTCAAGAACATTGCACCAGTAATAACATGTGTCATCTTTTAACCTGCTAGAAACCAGCCATTTACTCTGTAGTAATGGTGGAAACATATAATGGTCAAGAACGTTGCACCAGTAATGCTATGGGTCATCTTTTAACCTGCTAGAAACCAGCCATTTATTCTGTAGTAATGGTGGAAACATAATAGTCAAGAACGTTGCACCAGTAATAACATGGTTAGCATCTTTTATCCTGCTAGAAACCAGCCATTTACCCTGTAGTAATGGTGACAACATAATGGTCAAGAACGTTGCACCAGTAATAACATGGGTCATCTTTTAACCTGCTAGAAACCAGCCATTTACTCTGTAGTAATGGTGGAAACATAATGGTCAAGAACGTTGCACCAGTAATACTATGGGTCATCTTTTAACCTGCTAGAAACCAGCCATTTACTCTGTAGTAATGGTGGAAACATAATGGTCAAGAACGTTGCACCAGTAATAACATGGTTAGCATCTTTTAACCTGCTAGAAACCAGCCATTTACTCTGTAGTAATGGTGGAAACATAATGGTCAAGAACGTTGCACCAGTAATACTATGGGTCATCTTTTAACCTGCTAGAAACCAGCCATTTACTCTGTAGTGATGGTGGAAACATAATGGTCAAGAACGTTGCACCAGTAATAACATGGTTAGCATCTTTTAACCTGCTAGAAACCAGCCATTTACTCTGTAGTAATGGTGGAAACATAATGGTCAAGAACGTTGTAACAGTATTAACATGGTTAGCATCTTTTAACCTGCTAGAAACCAGCCATTTACTCTGTAGTAATGGTGGAAACATAATGGTCAAGAATGTTGCACCAGTAATAACATGGTTAGCATCTTTAACCTGCTAGAAACCAGCCATTTACTCTGTAGTAATGGTGAAAACATAATGGTCAAGAACGTTGCACCAGTAATAATATGGGTCATCTTTTAACCTGCCTGAAACCAGCCATTTACTCTGTAGTAATGGTGACAACATAATGGTCAAGAACGTTGCACCAGTAATAACATGGGTCATCTTTTAACCTGCTAGAAACCAGCCATTTACTCTGTAGTAATGGTGGAAACATAATGGTCAAGAACGTTGCACCAGTAATAACATGGTTAGCATCTTTTAACCTGCTAGAAACCAGCCATTTACTCTGTAGTAATGGTGGAAACATAATGGTCAAGAACGTTGCACCAGTAATAATATGGGTCATCTTTTAACCTGTTAGAAACTAGCCATTTACTCTGTAGTAATGGTTGAAACATAATGGTCAAGAACGTTGCAACAGTAATAACATGGTTAGCATCTTTTAACCTGCTAGAAACCAGCCATTTACTCTGTAGTAATGGTGGAAACATAATGGTCAAGAACGTTGCACCAGTAATAACATGGGTCATATTTTATCCTGCTAGAAACCAGCCATTTACTCTGTAGTAATGGTGGAAACATAATGGTCAAGAACGTTGCACCAGTAATAACATGGTTAGCATCTTTTAACCTGCTAGAAACCAGCCATTTACTCTGTAGTAATGGTCGAAACATAATGGTCAAGAACGTTGCACCAGTAATAATATGGGTCATCTTTTAACCTGCTAGAAACCAGCCATTTACTCTGTAGTAATGGGGGAAACATAATGTTCAAGAACATTGCACCAGTGATAATATGGGTCATCTATTAACCTGCTAGAAACCAGCCATTTACTCTGTAGTAATGGTGGAAACGTACTGGTCAAGAACGTTGCACCAGTAATAATATGGGTCATCTTTTAACCTGCTAGAAACCAGCCATTTACTCTGTAGTAATGGTGGAAACATAATGGTCAAGAACGTTGCACCAGTAATACTATGGGTCATCTTTTTTAACCTGCTAGAAACCAGCCATTTACTCTGTAGTAATGGTGGAAACATAATGGTCAAGAACGTTGCACCAGTAATAACATGGTTAGCATCTTTTAACCTGCTAGAAACCAGCCATTTACTCTGTAGTAATGGTGGAAACATAATGGTCAAGAACGTTGCACCAGTAATACTATGGGTCATCTTTTAACCTGCTAGAAACCAGCCATTTACTCTGTAGTGATGGTGGAAACATAATGGTCAAGAACGTTGCACCAGTAATAACATGGTTAGCATCTTTTAACCTGCTAGAAACCAGCCATTTACTCTGTAGTAATGGTGAAAACATAATGGTCAAGAACGTTGCACCAGTAATAATATGGGTCATCTTTTAACCTGCTAGAAACCAGCCATTTACTCTGTAGTGATGGTGGAAACATAATGGTCAAGAACGTTGCAACAGTATTAACATGTTTAGCATCTTTTAACCTGCTAGAAACCAGCCATTTACTCTGTAGTAATGGTGGAAACATAATGGTCAAGAATGTTGCACCAGTAATAACATGGTTAGCATCTTTTAACCTGCTAGAAACCAGCCATTTACTCTGTAGTAATGGTGAAAACATAATGGTCAAGAACGTTGCACCAGTAATAATATGGGTCATCTTTTAACCTGCCTGAAACCAGCCATTTACTCTGTAGTAATGGTGACAACATAATGGTCAAGAACGTTGCACCAGTAATAACATGGGTCATCTTTTAACCTGCTAGAAACCAGCCATTTACTCTGTAGTAATGGTGGAAACATAATGGTCAAGAACGTTGCAACAGTATTAACATGTTTAGCATCTTTAACCTGCTAGAAACCAGCCATTTACTCTGTAGTAATGGTGGAAACATAATGGTCAAGAATGTTGCACCAGTAATAACATGGTTAGCATCTTTTAACCTGCTAGAAACCAGCCATTTACTCTGTAGTAATGGTGAAAACATAATGGTCAAGAACGTTGCACCAGTAATAATATGGGTCATCTTTTAACCTGCCTGAAACCAGCCATTTACTCTGTAGTAATGGTGACAACATAATGGTCAAGAACGTTGCACCAGTAATAACATGGGTCATCTTTTAACCTGCTAGAAACCAGCCATTTACTCTGTAGTAATGGTGGAAACATAATGGTCAAGAACGTTGCACCAGTAATAACATGGTTAGCATCTTTTAACCTGCTAGAAACCAGCCATTTACTCTGTAGTAATGGTGGAAACATAATGGTCAAGAACGTTGCACCAGTAATAATATGGGTCATCTTTTAACCTGTTAGAAACTAGCCATTTACTCTGTAGTAATGGTTGAAACATAATGGTCAAGAACGTTGCAACAGTAATAACATGGTTAGCATCTTTTAACCTGCTAGAAACCAGCCATTTACTCTGTAGTAATGGTGGAAACATAATGGTCAAGAACGTTGCACCAGTAATAACATGGGTCATATTTTATCCTGCTAGAAACCAGCCATTTACTCTGTAGTAATGGTGGAAACATAATGGTCAAGAACGCTGCACCAGTAATAACATGGTTAGCATCTTTTAACCTGCTAGAAACCAGCCATTTACTCTGTAGTAATGGTCGAAACATAATGGTCAAGAACGTTGCACCAGTAATAATATGGGTCATCTTTTAACCTGCTAGAAACCAGCCATTTACTCTGTAGTAATGGGGAAACATAATGTTCAAGAACATTGCACCAGTGATAATATGGGTCATCTATTAACCTGCTAGAAACCAGCCATTTACTCTGTAGTAATGGTGGAAACGTACTGGTCAAGAACGTTGCACCAGTAATAATATGGGTCATCTTTTAACCTGCTAGAAACCAGCCATTTATTCTGTAGTAATGGTGGAAACGAATGGTCAAGAACGTTGCACCAGTAATAACATGTCATCTTTTAACCTGCTTGAAACCAGCCATTTACTCTGTAGTAATGGTGGAAACATAATGGTCAAGAACGTTGCACCAGTAATAACATGTGTCATCTTTTAACCTGCTAGAAACCAGCCATTTACTCTGTAGTAATGGTGGAAACATAATAGTCTAGAACGTTGCACCAGTAATAACATGGTTAGCATCTTTTATCCTGCTAAAAACCAGCCATTTACCCTGTAGTAATGGTGACAACATAATGGTCAAGAACGTTGCACCAGTAATAACATGGGTCATCTTTTAACCTGCTAGAAACCAGCCATTTACTCTGTAGTAATGGTGGAAACATATAATGGTCAAGAACGTTGCACCAGTAATACTATGGGTCATCTTTTAACCTGCTAGAAACCAGCGATTTATTCTGTAGTAATGGTGGAAACATAATAGTCAAGAACGTTGCACCAGTAATAACATGGTTAGCATCTTTTATCCTGCTAGAAACCAGCCATTTACCCTGTAGTAATGGTGACAACATAATGGTCAAGAACGTTGCACCAGTAATAACATGGGTCATCTTTTAACCTGCTAGAAACCAGCCATTTACTCTGTAGTAATGTTGGAAACATAATGGTAAAGAACGTTGCACCAGTAATAACATGGTTAGCATCTTTATCCTGCTAAAAACCAGCCATTTACCCTGTAGTAATGGTGACAACATAATGGTCAAGAACGTTGCACCAGTAATAACATGGGTCATCTTTTAACCTGCTAGAAACCAGCCATTTACTCTGTAGTAATGGTGGAAACATATAATGGTCAAGAATGTTGCACCAGTAATACTATGGGTCATCTTTTAACCTGCTAGAAACCAGCGATTTATTCTGTAGTAATGGTGGAAACATAATAGTCAAGAACGTTGCACCAGTAATAACATGGTTAGCATCTTTTATCCTGCTAGAAACCAGCCATTTACCCTGTAGTAATGGTGACAACATAATGGTCAAGAACGTTGCACCAGTAATAACATGGGTCATCTTTTAACCTGCTAGAAACCAGCCATTTACTCTGTAGTAATGTTGGAAACATAATGGTAAAGAACGTTGCACCAGTAATAACATGGTTAGCATCTTTTATCCTGCTAGAAACCAGCCATTTACCCTGTAGTAATGGTAACAACATAATGGTCAAGAACGTTGCACCAGTAATAACATGGGTCATCTTTTAACCTGCTAGAAACCAGCCATTTACTCTGTAGTAATGGTGGAAACATAATGGTCAAGAACGTTGCACCAGTAATAACATAGTTAGCATCTTTTAACCTGCTAGAAACCAGCCATTTACTCTGTAGTAATGGTGGAAACATAATGGTCAAGAACGTTGCACCAGTAATACTATGGGTCATCTTTTAACCTGCTAGAAACCAGCCATTTACTCTGTAGTGATGGTGGAAACATAATGGTCAAGAACGTTGCACCAGTAATAACATGGTTAGCATCTTTTAACCTGCTAGAAACCAGCCATTTACTCTGTAGTAATGGTGGAAACATAATGGTCAAGAACGTTGCAACAGTAATAACATGGTTAGCATCTTTTAACCTGCTAGAAACCAGCCATTTACTCTGTAGTAATGGTGGAAACATAATGGTCAAGAATGTTGCACCAGTAATAACATGGTTAGCATCTTTTAACCTGCTAGAAACCAGCCATTTACTCTGTAGTAATGGTGGAAACATAATGGTCAAGAACGTTGCACCAGTAATAATATGGGTCATCTTTTAACCTGCCTGAAACCAGCCATTTACTCTGTAGTAATGGTGACAACATAATGGTCAAGAACGTTGCACCAGTAATAACATGGGTCATATTTTATCCTGCTAGAAACCAGCCATTTACTCTGTAGTAATGGTGGAAACATAATGGTCAAGAACGTTGCACCAGTAATAATATGGGTCATCTTTTAACCTGCTAGAAACCAGTCATTTACTCTGTAGTAATGGTGGAAACATAATGGTCAAGAACGTTGCACCAGTAATAATATGGGTCATCTTTTAACCTGCTAGAAACCAGTCATTTACTCTGTAGTAATGGTGGAAACATAATGGTCAAGAACGTTGCACCAGTAATAATATGGGTCATCTTTAACCTGCTAGAAACCAGCCATTTATTCTGTAGCGATGTTGGGAACATAATGGTCAAGAACATTGCACCAGTAATACTATGGGTCATCTTTTAACCCCTGCTAGAAACCAGCCATTTACTCTGTAGTGATGGTGGAAACATAATGGTCAAGAACGTTGCACCAGTAATAACTAGTAATTTAGAGCAGACCGAAGTCGCCTGTCAACTTGAGTTAGCTAACTATCTAGCAAACATTAGCCAGCCAGCTAGCTAGGTTAGCTAAGAAAACATGCATTAATTCAACTTTGCCTTGCAATAAAGTGACTTATTAATAAGTCAATGTAAACAAGTCTACAACCCAGATGCTACTGAGAATATTCTTCCACTTCACAGCCACTTCAAGAAGTTATTTACTAAAATATTTTCTTAAATAGTCTGAGCTTCATGTGTCTCGCCTGGCAGCATGAGGTTGGCCCTTGAAATATATAATTTGAATATACAGTAGGTACAGTGGGGCAAAAAAGTTTTTAGTCAGCCACCAATTGTGTTGGTTCTCCCACTTAAAAAGATGAGAGAGGCCTGTAATTTACTTCATAGGTACACTTCAACTATGACATTGTAGGATTTTTAATGAATTTATTTGCAAATTATGGTGGAAAATAAGTATTTGGTCAATAACAAAAGTTTCTCAATACTTTGTTATATACCCTTTGTTGGCAATGACAGAGGTCAAACGTTTTCTGTAAGTCTTCACAAGGTTTTCACACACTGTTGCTGGTATTTTGGCCCATTCCTCCATGCAACCTCCTCTAGAGCAGTGATGTTTTGGGGCTGTTGCTGGGCAACACGGACTTTCATCTCACTCCAAAGATTTTCTATGGGGTTGAGATCTGGGACTGGCTAGGACACTCCAGGACCTTGAAATGCTTCTTACGAAGCCACTCCTTCGTTGCCTGGGCGGTGTGTTTGGCATCATTGTCATGCTGAAAAACCCAGCCACATTTCATCTTCAATGCCCTTGCTGATGGAAGGAGGTTTTCACTCAAAATCTCACAATTCATGGCCCCATTCATTCTTTCCTTTACACGGATCAGTCGTCCTGGTCCCTTTGCAGAAAAACAGCCCCAAAGCATGATGTTTCCACCCCCATGCTTCACAGTGGGTATGGTGTTCTTTGTATGCAACTCAGCATTCTTTGTCCTCCAAACATGACGAGTTGAGTTTTTACCTAAAAGTTATATTTTGGTTTCATCTGACCATATGACATTCTCTCAATCTTCTTCTGGATCATCCAAATGCTCTCTAGCAAACTTCAGACGGGCCTGGACATGTACTGGCTTAAGCAGTGGGACACGTCTGGCACTGCAGGATTTGAGTCCCTGGCGGCGTAGTGTTACTGATGGTAGGCTTTGTTACTTTGGTCCCAGCTCTCTGCAGGTCATTCACTAGGTCCCCCCGTGTGGTTCTGGTATTTTTGCTCACCGTTCTTGTGATCATTTTGACCCCACGGGGTGAGATCTTGCGTGGAGCCCCAGATCGAGGGAGATTATTAGTGGTTTTGTATGTCTTCCATTTCCTAATAATTGCTCCCACCGTTGATTTCTTCAAACCAAGCTGCTTACCTATTGCAGATTCAGTCTTCCCAGCCTGGAGCAGGTCTACAATTTTGTTTCTGGTGTCCTTTGACAGCTCTTTGGTCTTGGCCACAGTGATGTTTGGAGTGTGACTGTTTGAGGTTGTGGACAGGTGTCTTTTATACTGATAACTTTTATACTGATAATAAGTTCAAACAGGTGCCATTAATACAGGTAACGAGTGGAGGACAGAGGAGCCTCTTAAAGAAGAAGTTACAGGTTTGTGAGAGCCAGCAATCTTGCTTGTTTGTAGGTGACCAAATACTTATTTTCCACCATAATTTGCAAATAAATTCATTAAAAATCCTACAATGTGATTTTCTGGATTTTCTTCCCTCATTTTGTCTGTCATAGTTAAAGTGTACCTATGCTGAAAATTGCAGGCCTCTCTCATCTTTTTAAGTGGGAGAACTTGCACAATTGGTGGCTGACTAAATACTTTTTTGCCCCACTGTATGAGCTACTACTGTAAGGAAATATTGTATGTTAAAGTTATTATTACAGTTGGCTTCCATTTACAGTTAAACTGGAATTTCCAGCATTTTACACCATAATACAGTGCTATCTATGGCATAAATGCTGTAAAACACATCTACTGTACTTTACTGCGCATTATACAGTGTTTTACTGACATTACAGAAAAGTCTTAGAGTGCACGCACAAACACACACACACACACACACACACACAAAACCCACCCACCAGCACCAGTACTTCAGGGCTCAACCCTAAAGTGCTATCCACCCACACATGTACATTAACCTGATTTATTTGGCAAGATTTTCCCCAATAACAATTACATCAACGAGTGATTTACCTTATTGTTCCGAGGTACACGTTAAGTTTCGACTCAAGTTAGTTATTTGGATGGGGAGTCTTTTTAAAATGTGTGTACACCGATATTCTGTGTGCATGTTAGTGTGTGTGTGTGGAAGTGCCTGTTTGTTGTTTTGCTGCCATGGCTTATTTCAGCCCTGAGCACCCCTCATCAGAAGGTTTAGGGGGAAACAATATCCAAAGTGAGTTCTCATCTCTCTCGGTGATCCCCTCTAGCCCCAGAGTGTTACCAAAAATGGGAAGCCATTAGCTCCTCACACTCATCTGGTTCCAATCTTAGCCCAGTTGAGCTTTATTGCTAACACTAACCCACAGACCAGACGAGAGACACACTCCTCTATCTGTCGGTCTCGCTCTGTGTCGGTCTGATGGTCGTTCGGTCTGTCTGTCGGTCGGTCTGGCCTGCTGTCATGCAGTCTGTCTGTTTGCCCAACTGTCTCTGTCTGTCTCTCTCTCTTTCCATCTACCTCACTGTCTACATTTCTCTTCCCCCCCTTCTCATTCTATTAGTCTCGCTCTCCCACCTCTGTCTCTCTCTTTACCCCTCTCCTACTCCCTCTCTCTTCCTTCCCCCTTTTTTATAATCCTTCGTGTTATGAAAGGTAGCACACTTCTTCATGCCGAGATTCCACAGGAGGTTTGCATTTGGAAGTCATATCTGAAAAGGTACGTTGTGCTGCGAATCAGAGCCCCATAAAATGAACTTGTATTTCACAGCACAAGGGTTTGATAGAGGGACCTATGTCTGGGGCAAGACTGACCCAGAGTTATTGGGACCATCTGCCCAGAATCTTAATTTACAGTTACACTCCGAGTCCAGTTTCAGAGTTTCAGACCCCCTCCCCACCTGTTGCCAGCCGCTGGCCCTCCTCTAGTTCCCCTCTCTCTCTTATTTCTTTGAGTGAGTTCTCTCTCTTACACGCACACATTTTCCATATTCTGTCCACTTCCCTCTGGTTTCTCTCCCTCTCTCTCTGTCTCTCTCTCTCGCTCTCTTGTTCCCCCTCTCTCTCTGTCTGAGGACTGTGTAGTGTGGATATTGAACGTGAGTAACCTGGTAGGTGCTGACAGTGCCTTGTCCAGACACACACACTCACCTCCATTTTGTGTAATAGTGGAGTAGTCAAGAGACTTAAACCGAGAGAGCGTGCATACTATACTATATGTACATCTCTGCAGATGCCTTGATGTGATGCATTGTATTTTGTCTGTGTTATTAACATAAAGACTTAAACCGAGAGAGCATACATACTGTACGTACATCTCTGCAGATGCATTGATGTGATGCATTGTATTTTGTCTGTGTTATTAACATGAAGACTTAAACCGAGAGAGCATACATACTGTACGTACATCTCTGCAGATGCCTTGATGTGATGCATTGTATTTTGTCTGTGTTATTAACATAAAGACATAAACCGAGAGAGCATACATACTGTACGTACATCTCTGCAGATGCCTTGATGTGATGCATTGTATTTTGTCTGTGTTATTAACATAAAGACTTAAACCGAGAGAGCATACATACTGTACGTACATCTCTGCAGATGCCTTGATGTGATGCATTGTATTTTGTCTGTGTTATTAACATAAAGACTTAAACCGAGAGAGCATACATACTGTACGTACATCTCTGCAGATGCATTGATGTGATGCATTGTATTTTGTCTGTGTTATTAACATAAAGACTTAAACCGAGAGAGCATACATACTGTACGTACATCTCTGCAGATGCATTGATGTGATGCATTGTATTTTGTCTGTGTTATTAACTGAATTATCTGGCAGCTGTGACATCTGCTTCCTCTCCATATCTGAAAACTACATTTGAGAACTGCCTCATGGCTTTGAAATATTAGCATGTTTATTGGCCAACTCTGGTTGACACTGACCAGTACCAGCTTTCAGTTCTGATTGGATATGAGGCTGTTTGTCTGCCTTGAGTTATCGGGGAAAAAAATTACCAGAATATATATATATATTCTTCTCTCTCTCTCTCTCTCTCTCTCTCTCTCTCTCTCTCTCTCTCTCTCTCTCTCTCTCTCTCTCTCTCTCTCTCTCTCTCTCTCTCTCAGACTTTACTAACATGGCAAGTTAAATGACTTACATTGTCAAAGTACACGTATAACAACAATGGTTGGACCAACAGCAATAAGGCGTCAATAATAGTAGTAGTGGACATGGGATTACCATTAACAGCTACTACAACAACAATATTCATGAGAGTAATAATACATTAAAGCAATAGTAGAAGACCAGTCTCAAATTGACTGAAAGCCAATGGCATGGTATGAAAGACAAAACAAAAATGCAAATTGTATTGATATTACATTAAACTTTTCATTGGCCAATCCCTCAGGATGAGGACTCATATTTGGCTGCAAAACTGCACATTTGAGCTTTTCATCCAATAACATATTTTAGTTTCAAATTCTTTGTACTGAACTGATGATTTTGTGAAACAAAGATTATCTTAAGTACATGTATTTGTCACAGTCTACTATTCAAATGCAGCCCTGTCTCTACCAGGGGAATAGTGAGCACAGCCTGTCCTCTCTGGGCAGCCAGATTTGTCTTTACCTAGACAGTGTTTTCCTCAGTTTTCTGTCAGTCACATTGGTCTCTGATAGTTTGCCACCTTGTACTGTCGGTTTAGAGCCAAGTAGCATAGATTTTAATTTACCTCGATTTTTTGTGGTGTCTTTCCAGCATGTGATGTACTGTATATATTTCTTTGCTTTGTGATAATTTGGTTGGGACTTATTTTCTGAGTGCTGTCCTGAGGCTCTATGGGGTGGTTTGGGTTAGTGAACTGAGCCTCAGAACCAGCTGGCTGAGGGGACTCTTCTCTTGTTTCATCTCTTGACGTTGTAGAGCTGTGTGATGAAATGTTTCAGGGTCGCTTATTTTTAGATGGTTGTAAATTTGAGGGGGTATTGGCCCAAATTCGGCTCTACATGTGTTTTTTTTTGTTTTTCTTTGTACTTCCAATACAGTCTTGCAAAGCTCTGCATGCAGTATTTTGATTGGATGTTTGTCCCATTTGGTACATTCATTATTAGACTGTGGACCCCATACTCCACTGCCATATCGAGAAATTGGTTCTTTAACTGATTGAAAAAGTTTGAGTCAGATTCTAATTTGATTTTTTTTTGTATGTTTATTTTAAAGGCATAGAATGCTTTTCTTTCTTTGTCTATCAGGTCGTTCACAGCCACGCGAAAGATACCTTAGTTGCTGATATTTAGCAATAGATACAGTTGAAGTTGGAAGTTTACATACAGTGCCTTGCGAAAGTATTCGGCCCCTTGAACTTTGCGACCTTTGCCACATTTCAGGCTTCAAACATAAAGATATAAAACTGTATTTTTTTGTGAACAACAAGTGGGACACAATCATGAAGTAGAACGACATTTATTGGATATTTCAAACTTTTAACAAACCAAAACTGAAAAATTGGGTGTGCAAAATTATTCAGCCCCTTTACTTTCAGTGCAGCAAACTCTCTCCAGAAGTTCAGTGAGGATCTCTGAATGATCCAATGTTGACCTAAATGACTAATGATGATAAATACAATCCACCTGTGTGTAATCAAGTCTCCGTATAAATGCACCTGCACTGTGATAGTCTCAGAGGTCCGTTAAAAGCGCAGAGAGCATCATGAAGAACAAGGAACACACCAGGCAGGTCCGAGATACTGTTGTGAAGAAGTTTAAAGCCGGATTTGGATACAAAAAGATTTCCCAAGCTTTAAACATCCCAAGGAGCACTGTGCCAGCGATAATATTGAAATGGAAGGAGTATCAGACCACTGCAAATCTACCAAGACCTGGCCGTCCCTCTAAACTTTCAGCTCATACAAAGAGAAGACTGATCAGAGATGCAGCCAAGAGGCCCATGATCACTCTGGATGAACTGCAGAGATCTACAGCTGAGGTGGGAGACTCTGTCCATAGGACAACAATCAGTCGTATATTGCACAAATCTGGCCTTTATGGAAGAGTGGCAAGAAGAAAGCCATTTCTTAAAGATATCCATAAAAAGTGTAGTTTAAAGTTTGCCACAAGCCACCTGGGAGACACACCAAACATGTTGAAGATGGTGCTCTGGTCAGATGAAACCAAAATTTAACTTTTTGGCAACAATGCAAAATGTTATGTTTGGCGTAAAAGCAACACAGCTCATCACCCTGAATGCACCATCCCCACTGTCAAACATGGTGGTAGCAGCATCATGGTTTGGACCTGCTTTTCTTCAGCAGGGACAGGGAAGATGGTTAAAATTGATGGGAAGATGGATAGAGCCAAATACAGGACCATTCTGGAAGAAAACCTGATGGAGTCTGCAAAAGACCTGAGACTGGGACGGAGATTTGTCTTCCAACAAGACAATGATCCAAAACATAAAGCAAAATCTACAATGGAATGGTTAAAAATAAACATATCCAGGTGTTAGAATGGCCAAGTCAAAGTCCAGACCTGAATCCAATCGAGAATCTGTGGAAAGAACTGAAAACTGCTGTTCACAAATGCTCTCCATCCAACCTCACTGAGCTCGAGCTGTTTTGCAAGGAGGAATGGGAAAAAATTTCAGTCTCTCGATGTGCAAAACTGATAGAGACATACCCCAAGCAACTTACAGCTGTAATCGCAGCAAAAGGTGGCGCTACAAAGTATTAACTTAAGGGGGCTGAATAATTTTGCATGCCCAATTTTTCAGTTTTTGATATGTTAAAAAAGTTTGAAATATCCAATAAATGTCATTCCACTTCATGATTGTGTCCCACTTGTTGTTGATTCTTCACAAAAAAATACAGTTTTATATCTTTATGTTTGAAGCCTGAAATGTGGCAAAAGGTCGCAAAGTTCATGGGGGCCGAATACTTTCGCAAGGCACTGTACACTTAGGTTGGAGTCATTAAAATGTATTTGGGACAGGTGGCAGTATTTTCACGTCCGGATAAAAAGCTTGTCCAAAGTAAATGGACTGCTACTCTGGCTCAGAAGCCACCCTGAAGTTTCTAAAACTGTTTGAACGATGTCAGTGAGTAAAGCAGAAATTATTTGGCAGGTGAAACCCCGAGGACAAACCATCCAGGAATATTTTTTGGGGAGGTCACTCTCTTTTCAATGGGTTTTCATTGGGAATCTAGAATTCTAAGGCAGGGGCTTGCAGTTCCCATCGCTTCCACTGGATGGCAACAGTCTTTAGAAATTGGTTGAAGTTTTGTCCTTTGTGTAATGAAGAAGTACGGCCATCCAGAACGGGGTAACTTGAAGTGTACTGTTAGATAGAGGCGTGTGACCAGAAATGCTCGCTAAACTTTGGTATCATCCTGTATTGAACGCTGTTTATCCCGTCTTCAATTTGATTGATTATTTACATGAAAAAATACCTAAAGTTGTATTACAAAAGTAGTTTGAAATGTTTGGACATTGCTTACAGGTAACTTTTGAGATATTTTGTAGTCACGTTGCGCAAGTTGGAACCTTTGTTTTCTGGATCAAATGCTCCAAATAAATGGACTTTTTGGATGTATATCGACGGAATTAATCGAACAAAAGGACCAGTTGTGATTTTTATGGGACATGTTGGAGTGCCAACAGAAGAAGCTCATCAAAGGTAAGGCATGAATTATATTTTCTATTATATTTCTGTGTTTTGTGTCACGCCTGCAGAGTTGAAATATGCTTTTCTCTCTTTGTTTACAGAGGTGCTATCCTCAGATAATAGCATCGTTTGCCTTCGCCGTAAAGCATTTTTTGAAATCTGACACGTTGGCTGGATTCAAGTGTAGCTTTAATTTGGTATTTTGGATGTGTGATTTCATCAAAGTCATTTTTAGAGTAATTTATATGAATTTGGCGCTCTGCATTTTCACTGGCTTTTGGCCAGGTGGGACATATCCCAGAGAGGGTAAAACCTTGTTTTTAAACCACAAAATGCTCTCAGACACCTACAAACACGTGCTCTAAGACGGAGATGTAGACATAACACACTTGCAGACATAAACAACATACACTTAGGTTGGAGTCATTAAAACTAGTTTTTCAACCACTCCACACATTTCTTCTTAACAAACCATAGTTTTGGCAAGTCGGTTAGGACATATACTTTGTGCATGACACAAGTAATTTTACCAACAATTGTTTACAGACAGATTATTTCACTTATAATTCACTGTATCACAATTCCAGTGGGTCAGAAGTTTACGTACACAAATTGACATCATTTGAGTCAATTGGAGGTGTACCTGTGGATTAATTTCAAGGACGACCTTCAAACTCAGTGCCTCTTTGCTTGACATCATTGGGAAATCAAAGGAAATCAGCCAAGACCTCAGAAGGAAAAATTGGAGATCTCCACAAGTCTGGTTCATCCTTGGGAGTAAAGTCCGAATGTCTGAAGGTACCACGTTCATCTGTACAAACAATAGTATGCAAGTATAAATACCATAGGACCATGCAGCCGTCATACCGCTCAGGAAGGAGATGTGTTCTGTCTCCTAGAGATGAACATGAAAAGTGCAAATCAATCCCAGAACAACAGCAAAGGACCTTGTGAAGATGCTGGAGGAAACAGGTGGAAATGTATCTATATCCACAGTAAAATGAGTCCTATATCAACATAACCTGAAAGGACGCTCATCAAGGAAGAAGCCACTGCTCCAAAACTGCCATAAAAAAGCCAGACTATGGTTTGCAACTGCACATGGGGACAAAGATTGTACTTTTTGAGAAATGTTCTCTGGTCTGATGAAACAAAAATAGAACTGTTTGGCCATAATGACCATCGTTATGTTTGGAGGAAAAAGAGGGAGGCCTGCAAGCCGAAGAAGCCGAAGAATTTCCAAAGTTGTGGCAAAATGGCTTAAGGACAACAAAGTCAAGGTATTGGAGCAGCCATCACAAAGCCCTGACATCATAAACCTCAATCCTATAGAAAATATGTGGGCAAAACTGAAAAAGTGCGTGCGAGCAAGGAGGCCTACAAACCTGACTCAGTTACACCAGCTCTGTCAGGGGGAATGGGCCAAAATTGTGGGAAGCTCGTGGAAAGCTACCCGAAAGGTTTGACCCAAGTTAAACAATTTAGAGGCAATACTACCAAATACTAATTGAGTGCATGTAAACTTCTTACCCACTGGGAATGTGATGAAATAAATATAATCTTAAATAAATAATTAAACTATTATTATTCTGACATGTCACATTCTTAAAATAAAGTGGTGATCCTAACTGACCAAAGGGAATTTTCACTAGCATTAAATGTCAGGACTTGTGAAAAACTGAGTTTAAATGTATTTGACTAAGGTGTATGTAAACTTCTGACTTCAACTGTACATGTTGTTTTCGGTGTGTACTAACAAAACTGTGTCCAAATATTTAAAAACAAAAATTGTGATCCTGATACCCAGACCACTTTGGATGATCATTATTTTAGTTGTTTTTTAGATTAATTGTCAGAGACCAGTTCTAACAGAACCTGTGCAGATGGTAGTTGCTGCTGTAACCCCTCCTTAGTGGGAGACCGCAGCAGATCATCTGCGTACAGCAGACACTTGATTTCAGTGTTGTGTGGTGAGACCAGATGCTGCAGATTCTTCTAATGTTTTTTCCAATTTATTCATCTAGAAGTTAAATTGTGTTGTACTTATTGGGCAGCCCTGTTTCCGTCCCTGAGAGAAGAAGTCTGTTTGCTTGTTGCCAATTTTAACCACACATTTGTTTTTAGTGTACATTGATTTAATAAAATCATATGTTTTCCCTCCAATAACACTTTCTATTAGTTTATAAAAAAGACCTTCGTGCCAGAATGAATCAAATGCTCTATAAAACATGAGTATATGTTTTCTTTGTTTTGGTTTATTTGTTTGTCATTTAAAGTGTGGAGGGTATAAATGTGGTCTGTTGTGCGATTATTTTGTAAAAATCCAATCTGGCTTCTACTCAGGACGTTGTGTTCATCAAGGAAATTAAGTAGTCTGCTATTTATGATTCTCCAGGGAATTTTCCCAATTTGATGTTAACGCAAATTCCTATGTAATTATTTGGGTCAAAAGTGTTTTAATTTTTATAGATTGGTGTGATTAAGTCTTGGTTCCAAATCACCTGCAGTGACGATACTGTTGAAGGGTTTGAGTGTTGTCACATTCTGACCTTAGTTCTGTTATTATATCTTTGTTTTAGTATGGTCAGGGCGTGAGTTGGGTGGGTTGTCTATGTTCGTTTTTCTATAATTTGGGATTTCTGTGTTCGGCCTAGTCTCAATCAGAGGCAACTGTCACTCGTTGTCCCTGATTGAGAATCATACTTAGGTAGCCTGGTTTCACTTTTGAGTTGTGGGTGTTTATTTTCCTTGTAAGTGTTTGTGCCACATGGGACTGTTTCATTTGTGTCGTTTATTGACGTTTGTTGTTTTGTATTTCAGTGTTAATTTTGATTAAACATTATGGACACTTACCACGCTGCGCATTGGTCCTCCGATCCTTCTCACTACTCCTCTTCAGAAGAGGAGGACGAAATCCATTACAAGTATAGCCAATTTGAATTTGTGGTCTGTGTATTTGATCTTTCATTTCAAATACCATCAGCACCACAGGACTTTTTCAGTTGTACTGTAGAGTGCATCGTTTTTTCCAATAAATCTTGTTCTGAAATGAACAGGATTATGATCGTCTTTGACTGCAGATTCAAGGATTTTTAATTTTGCCTTGTATAGTTTTTTTTCTGGGCTCTTTGTTATATTGCTGTAGAGGTTTGCAAAGTGATTTCTCCACATATCACCATTTTGGACAGTCAATTCGTCACGATGTGGTTTGTTTAATTTATTCATATTTTCCCAGAAGGAGTTTAATTCTATGGATTCAACTACATCCAGTGGGTTTAATTCTATGGATTCAGCCACATCAAGCTTATTTTTAATGTGCTGTTCCTTTTTTGATCTTAGGGTATGTTTGTATTGCTTCAGTGTTTCCCAATAATGAAGCTATATATTTTGTTGTCTGTTGTTTTTAATTAGATATATTTCTCAATGACTTTCTAAGATTTCTGCAATCATTATCAAACCATTTTTCATTAGCTATTTTTTTGTTTGTTCTTATGCTTCTTTTTATATATGTTCCAAACCGCCACATTTACACCTTTTTTCTTCTAGGGGAATGTTGAGGCAAATTTTTTTCCCAGAAGTGATTACATGTTTAGGCTATTGATGGCTTTTTGGTAGATTTCTGTACTGTTTGCACACCATCTAGAGGCCTGTGATGTATCATGTCATTTATTGGGCTGTACTGCTTCATGGTTGGGTTCTTCTCAGTTACAGTGCCTTCAGAAGGTATTCACACCCCTTGACTGGTGTGTGGGTTCAATTGGTCACTGGCCTACACACAATACCCCATAATGTCAAAGTGGAATTATTATTATTTATTTTTTACAATCTTAATGAAAAGCCAAAAGCTGAAATGTCTTGAGTCAATAAGTATTCAACCCCTTTGTTGTGGCAAGGCTAAATAAGTTCACAACAAAAAAATGTGATTAACAAGTTGCATAATATGTTGCATGGACTCAAGCTGTGTGCAATAATAATGTTTAACATGATTTTGAATGACTACCTCATCTCTCTACCCCACACATACAATCTGTAAGGTCCCTCAGTCAAGCAGTGAATTTCAAACACAGATTCAACCACAAAGACCAGGGAGGTTTCCCAATGCCTCACAAAGAAAGGCACCTATTGGTAGATGGGTAAGGAAAGCAGACCTTGAATATCCCTTTGAGCATGGTGAAGTTATTAATTACACTTTGGATGGTGTGTCAATACACCCAGTCACTGCAAAGATACAGGCATCCTTCCTACCTCAGTTGCCGGAGAGGAAGGAAACCACTCAGGGATTTCACTGTGAGGCCAAAGGTGACTTTAAAACAGTTACAGAGTTGAATGGCTGTGATAGGAGACAACTGAGGATGGACCAACAACATATTAGTTAATCCACAATACTAACCTAAATTACAGAGTAAAAAGAAGGTAGCTTGTACAGGTGAACATGCATCCTGTTTGCAACAACAAGGCACTAGAGTAATACTGCAAAAAAATGTGACAACGCAATTAACTTTTTGTCCTGAATACAAAGTGTTATGCTTGGGGCAAATACAATACAATACATTACTGGGTACCACTCTCCATATTATCAAGCATAGTGGTGGCTGCATCATGTTAGGGGTATGCTTGTAATCATTAAGGACATGGGGAAATGTTCAGGATTTAAAAGAAATGGAATGGAGCTAAGCAAATGCAAAATCTTGGAGGACAACCTGCTTTCCACCAGACACTGGGGGATCTGCCAAATCTACACAGAAGTTGCTCACCAAGAAGACAGTGACTGTTCCTGAGTGACTTCTATTGCCCAGGACCTCCACATCCGGCAATCTTCTGAGACCTGCCACCCAGACAGCTGAAAGATATCTGAACTGTCAGAGACCGTATCAGGGAAGCTCATCTGCCCAAACTGCCAGAGACCGTATCAGGGAAGCTCATCTGACCAAACTGCCAGAGACCGTCTCAGGGAAACTCATCTGTGTGCTCGTCGTCCTCACCAGGGTCTTGACCTGATGGCAGTTCAGCATCTTAACCGACTTCAGTGTGCGAATGCTCACCTTCCATGGAGAAAGTGTGCTCTTCACAGACCAATCCCTGTTTCAACTGTACCGGGCAGATGGCAGATAGCGTGTATGGCGTTATTTTACTTTTATTTAACTAAAAAAGGAACAGACATGATTTGTACCTTGTCAGCTCGAGGGTTTGAACTTGAAACCTTCCAGTTACGAGTCCAACGCTCTAACCACTAGGGTACCCTGCCGCCCCGTTATGTGGGCGAGCAGTATGCTGATGTCAACGTTGTGAACAGAGTGCCCCATGGTGGCAGTAGGGTTATTGTATGGGCAGGCATAAGCTATGGTCAATGAACACAATTGCATTTTATTGATGGCAATATGAATGCACAGTGATACCGTGATGATCCTGAGGCCCATTGTCGTGCCATTCATCCACCACCCTTCCATGGCTTGTATACTCACCAGACATGTCACCCATTGAGCATGTTTGGGAGGCTCTGGATCGACATGTACGACAGCTTGTTCCAGTTCCCGCCAATAAGCCATTGAAGAGGAGTGAGACAACATTCCACAAGCCACAATCAACAGCTTGTTCAACTTTATGCGAAGGAGATCATTGCGCTGCTTGAAGCAAATGGTGGTCACACCAGACACTGACATTCTGATCCCCTACTTTAAAAAAAGTATATATGACTAACAGGTGCATTTCTGCATTCCCAGACGTGTGAAATCCATTGATTAGGGCCTAATTTATTTATTTTAAATGACTGATTTCCTGATATGAACCCAGTAAAATCCTAGAAATTCTTGCATGTTGCTTTTATTTTTTTGTCTAGTGTACTAAAATCTATGGCAAGACCTGAAAATGAGATGGGCTGTCTCTCCCAACCCTGAGATGGGCTGTCTGAAAAAAAAAATAGATTTGCTATCCCCACCCTGAGATGGGCTGTCTGTCCCCACCCTGAGATGGGCTGTCTGTCCCCACCCTGAGATGGGCTGTCTGTCCCCACCCTGAGATGGGCTGTCTGTCCCCACCCTGAGATGGGCTGACTGTCCCCACCCTGAGATGGGCTGTCTGTCCCCACCCTGAGATGGGCTGTCTGTCCCCACCCTGAGATGGGCTGTCTGTCCCCACCCTGAGATGGGCTGACTGTCCCCACCCTGAGATGGGCTGACTGTCCCCACCCTGAGATGGGCTGTCTGTCCCCACCCTGAGATGGGCTGTCTGTCCCCACCCTGAGATGGGCTGTCTGTCCCCACCCTGAGATGGGCTGTCTGTCCCCACCCTGAGATGGGCTGTCTGTCCCCACCCTGAGATGGGCTGTCTGTCCCCACCCTTGAGATGGGCTGTCTGTCCCCACCCTGAGATGGGCGTTAATGATTCATCATGCAGAGGCTGTAGAAAAGCCAGATTTAGACATTGTATATATAGTTTAACAGTTCCATTTGTTCCATGCTGTTCATATAAATAATGTACTCTAATTTACCGGTTTCTCAGATTATTTATCCCGGAAAAAGGGAGTGTTTTTTTTTTCTTCACCTTTATTTAACCAGGTAGGCTAGTTGAGAACAAGTTCTCATTTGCAACTGCGACCTGGCCAAGATAAAGCATAGCAGTGTGAACAGATAACACAGAGTTACACATGGAGTAAACAATTAACAAGTCAATAACACAGTAGAAAAATAAGGGGAGACTATATACATTGTGTGCAAAAGGCATGAGGAGGTAGGCGAATAATTACAATTTTGCAGATTAACACTGGAGTGATAAATGATCAGATGGTCATGTACAGGTAGAGATACTGGTGTGCAAAAGAGCAGAAAAGTAAATGAATAAAAACAGTGTGGGGATGAGGTAGGTGAAAATGGGTGGGCTATTTACCAATAGACTATGTACAGCTGCAGCAATCGGTTAGCTGCTCAGATAGCACATGTTTGAAGTTGGTGAGGGAGATAAAAGTCTCCAACTTCAGGGATTTTTGCAATTCGCTCCAGTCACAGGCAGCAGAGTACTGGAACGAAAGGCGGCCAAATTAGGTGTTGGCATTAGGGATGATCAGTGAGATACACCTGCTGGAGCGCGTGCTACGGATGGGTGTTGCCATCGTGACCAGTGAACTGAGATAAGGAAGAGCTTTACCTAGCATGGACTTGTAGATGACCTGGAGCCAGTGGGTCTGGCGACGAATATGTAGCGAGGGCCAGCCGACTAGAGCATACAAGTCGCAGTGGTGGGTGGTATAAGGTGCTTTAGTGACAAAACGGATGGCACTGTGATAAACTGCATCCAGTTTGCTGAGTAGAGTGTTGGAAGCAATTTTGTAGATGACATCGCCGAAGTCGAGGATCGGTAGGATAGTCAGTTTTACTAGGGTAAGTTTGGCGGCGTGAGTGAAGGAGGCTTTGTTGCGGAATAGAAAGCCGACTCTTGATTTGATTTTCGATTGGAGATGTTTGATATGAGTCTGGAAGGAGAGTTTACAGTCTAGCCAGACACCTAGTTACTTATAGATGTCCACATATTCAAGGACGGAACCATCCAGGGTGGTGATGCTCGTCGGGCATGCGGGTGCAGGCAGCGATCAGTTGAAAAGCATGCATTTGGTTTTACTAGCGTTTAAGAGCAGTTGGAGGCCACGGAAGGAGTGTTGTATGACATTGAAGCTCGTTTGGAGGTTAGATAGCACAGTGTCCAAGGACGGGCCGGAAGTATATAGAATGGTGTCGTCTGCGTAGAGGTGGATCAGGGAATCGCCCGCAGCAAGAGCAACATCATTGATATATACAGAGAAAAGAGTCGGCCCGAGAATTGAACCCTGTGGCACCCCCATAGAGACTGCCAGAGGACCGGACAGCATGCCCTCCGATTTGACACACTGAACTCTGTCTGCAAAGTAATTGGTGAACCAGGCAAGGCAGTCATCCGAAAAACCGAGGCTACTGAGTCTGCCGATAAGAATATGGTGATTGACAGAGTCGAAAGCCTTGGCAAGGTCGATGAAGACGGCTGCACAGTACTGTCTTTTATCGATGGCGGTTATGATATCGTTTAGTACCTTGAGTGTGGCTGAGGTGCACCCGTGACCGGCTCGGAAACCAGATTGCACAGCGGAGGGTACGGTGGGATTCGAGATGGTCAGTGACCTGTTTGTTGACTTGGCTTTCGAAGACCTTAGATAGGCAGGGCAGGATGGATATAGGTCTGTAACAGTTTGGGTCCAGGGTGTCTCCCCTTTGAAGAGGGGGATGACTGCGGCAGCTTTCAATCCTTGGGGATCTCAGACGATATGAAAGAGAGGTTGAACAGGCTGGTAATAGGGGTTGCGACAATGGCGGCGGATAGTTTCAGAAATAGAGGGTCCAGATTGTCAAGCCCAGCTGATTTGTACGGGTCCAGGTTTTGCAGCTCTTTCAGAACATCTGCTATCTGGATTTGGGTAAAGGAGAACCTGGAAGGGCTTGGGCGAGAAGCTGCGGGGGGGCGGAGCTGTTGGCCGAGGTTGGAGTAGCCAGGCGGAAGGCATGGCCAGCCGTTGAGAAATGCTTGTTGAAGTTTTCGATAATCATGGATTTATCGGTGGTGACCGTGTTACCTAGCCTCAGTGCAGTGGGCAGCTGGGTGCTCTTGTTCTCCATGGACTTCACAGTGTCCCAGAACTTTTTGGAGTTGGAGCTACATGATGCAAACTTCTGCCTGAAGAAGCTGGCCTTAGCTTTCCTGACTGACTGCGTGTATTGGTTCCTGACTTCCCTGAACAGTTGCATATCGCGGGGACTATTCGATGCTATTGCAGTCCGCCACAGGATGTTTTTGTGCTGGTCGAGGGCAGTCAGGTCTGGAGTGAACCAAGGGCTGTATCTGTTCTTAGTTCTGCATTTTTTGAACGGAGCATGCTTATCTAAAATGGTGAGGAAGTTACTTTTAAAGAATGACCAGGCATCCTCAACTGACGGGATGAGGTCAATGTCCTTCCAGGATACCCGGGCCAGGTCGATTAGAAAGGCCTGCTCACAGAAGTGTTTTAGGGAGCGTTTGACAGTGTTGAGGTGTTGAGGGGTGGTCGTTTGACTGCGGCTTCGTAGCGGATACAGGCAATGAGGCATTGATCGCTGAGATCCTGATTGAAGACAGCGGAGGTGTATTTGGAGGGCCAGTTGGTCAGGATGACGTCTATGAGGGTGCCCTTGTTTACAGAGTTAGGGTTGTACCTGGTGGGTTTCTTGATGATTTGTGTGAGATTGGGCGGTAAATCTTGGCAAACCGGGTTTCACCATTCAACCCTATCACACACACTCACACACGTTCGCTCTCTCTCACATGCTCACACAGACACACACACACACACACACACAAACATGCACACAGAGCATTGGTGTACACACTTTAAAAATACTTTAAAAAGACTCCCCATCCTACAGTTGTATTATACTTCAATCTTCTGTTATGTAGATAAAGTGTAATATTAGGATGCAAACTCACAATTGAATACATTTCAACTTTATATCTGAAATGTGTGTCATCTGTCTTCTTTTTTATGTATACTTTTTTTTGTATACTTTTGTTTCAAAGTAGATTTGTTTAAGACAACCAAGATTCACTCTACGTGACCCTGTTTTAGCCCCTGTAGCAAAAGGTTAGTCAGGAAAGGCTCTGCGTGGTCAATCCAAAGTTTACAGTGGTAGTACAGAATAAACTGGTCTGTACAGCACCACTCATAGGAATTCAGGGAGCTGTCATTCACATCCAATAAACTGGTCTGTACAGCACCACTCATAGTGATTCAGGGAGCTGTCATTCACATCCAATAAACTGGTCTGTACAGCACCACTCATAGGGATTCAGGGAGCTGTCATTCACATCCAATAAACTTGTCTGTACAGCTCCACTCATAGTGATTCAGGGAGCTGTCATTCACATCCAATAAACTGGTCTGTACAGCACCACTCATAGGGATTCAGGGAGCTGTCATTCACATCCAATAAACTGGTCTGTACAGAACCACTCATAGTGAATCAGGGAGCTGTCATTCACATCCCAACCCTGAACGCTAAAGAGGGGTCTGGATGCGCCAACATGGGCGCATTGGTGAACAGCTCCTTCAAACGACTGAAAGCTCTGCCCGCCTCTGCTGACCAACGCAAGCGCACCGGTTCTCCCTTCAGCAGTGAGGTAATGGGAGGAGCCACCTGACCAAAACCCTGGATAAACCTCCGGTAGTAATTGGCAAACCCTAAAAACCTCTGCATTTCTTTCACTGTGGTCGGAGTCAGCCAATTACGCACGGCTGTAACGCGGTCATCCTCCATCACCAGAATAGATCAAGATGTCATCGATGTACACTACCACTCCCTGCCCGAGCAGGTCTCGGAGAATCTCATCTAAGAAGGATTGAAAGACGGCTGGAGCATTCCTCAACACATATGGCATGACGAGGTACTCATAATGGCCAGATGTAGTACTAAATGCGGTTTTCCACTCATCTCCTCCCCGGATACGCACCAGATTATATGCACTTCTCAGGTCCAGTTTTGTGAAGAAGTGCGCCCCGTGAAATGACTCCACCGCCGTAGCGATGAGAGGTAGTGGGTAACTAAACCCCACTGTGATGGAATTTAGACCTCGATAATCAATGCACGGACGCAGACCTCCATCCTTCTTATTCACAAAAAAGAAGCTTGAGGATACGGGTGATGCGGAGGGCAGAATGTACTCCTGTCCCAGCGATTCAGCAACATATGTCTCCATAGCTACTGTCTGCTCCTAGGACAATGGATACATGTGACTCCTAGGAAGTGCATTGTTCTCCAGAAGGTTTATCGCGCAGTCCCCTTGACGATGGGGTGGTAATTGGGTCGACCTCTTTTTACTGAAGGCGATAGCCAAAACGGCATATTCAGAGGGATGCACACGGATGCCCTCCTAACTACATAGGAATAGGTGCAGGAGGGCTGGGAAGTGGAAACGACAGGACCTGATCCGAACGCCCGCGGGCAGCCAGCAGGTTGTCGAGACGGATAGCCATGTCAATGAGTTCATCCAGCGTGAGGGTGGTGTCCCGACACGCTAGCTCACTGCGGACGTCCTCCCTGAGGCTGCATCGGAAATGATCTATCAGGACCCTGTCGTTCCACCCTGCTCCTGCGGCCATGAACTCCAGGGCAAAGTCCTGCGCGCTCCTCGTCTCCTGATGCAGGTGGAACAGCCGTTCACCCGCCGCACGACCCTCTGATAGATGGTCGAAGACAGCTCGGAATCGGCGGGTGAACTCGGGGTAATGATCCCTCGCCGAGTCCGGACCGTACCACACTGCGTTGGCCCACTCGAGAGCTCGCCCAGTCAAACAGGAGACGAGGGCGCTCACGCTCTCCTCTCCGGAGGGAGTAGGACGCACGGTAGCCAGGTGCAGTTCCAGTTGCAGAAGGAAACCCTGGCACCCCGCCGCCATTCCATCATACTCCCGTGGGAGCGTCAGCCGGAGAGCCCCAGAGCCAGATGCGGTAGCAGGAACAGGAGGTGCTGGAGATGAGGTGGGAAGGCCACTCCTCTCCCATCGATCCATCCTCTCCATCATTTGGTCCATGGCCGAACCAACCCTATGGAGAACGCTGGTATGATGGAGGACCCTTTCTTTCATCGATGGAACAGGAGATGCGGCTGCTCCTGCTTATTCCATTTTACTAAGCGGGATTCTGTCACGCGGGACTAGGTGGGTGCAGGAATCAGACGCAGAGAGACAGTACCCGATTGCTTTACTTTTGCACACCAAAATGATAAGCCCAACACAATACAGGGCGCAGGACACTATACTAGACAACCCAAAACCACAGGGTGTCAAGTAAAGAAAATACACCCCTACCTAACATGCACACACGTAACATTAAGACAATCCCACACAACACAAGGGCGGGTCAAACTACTACATATAGGGAAGCTAATTAAACCAAAATACACACAGGTGAAACTAATAAGACAAAACCAACAGACAAACGAAAAAGGGATCGGTAGTGGCTAGTAGGACGGTGACGACGACCGCCGGCCACCGCCCGAACAGCCAGGCGAGCCAATTTCGGCGGAAGTCGTGACAGTGGCTTTTACACAATGACATGGAGAGGGAAAGCAAGATAGAGAAAAAAAGACACTTATCTTTGATACATTTCAGAATTATTCTCACAGTAATCATAAAGTTTGCACACGAACCGCCGTCTGTTTGTAATAAGAAATGATTTGAGTGCCATTGTTCGGTCGGAACCAGCCCTCCTGTGGAAGGTTGTTGGCCTTTCAGCGGCACGCTGTATGGCTCTGATTGTCCGAAAGGGGTCTCCCCTTTCCCTTCTTCTACTGTTGTTCACTTTCTGGTTAAGTTTCTAAAAGCTTTCCACACCTGAATTGTGAAACATTTACCCATTATTCTTTTCAAAATTCTTCAAGCTCAGTCAAATTGATTTTTCATCCTTGCTAGACAACCAATTTCAGGTTTTGCCGTGTATTTTCAAGTAGATTTAAGTCACCCACATAAGAACATTCACCGTCTTCAGTGTAGATTTGGTCTTTTAGGTCATTGTCCTCCTGAAAGGTGAAATACTCTCCAAGTGTCTGGTGAAAAGCAGATTGAACCAGGTTTTGCTCTAGGATTTTTCTTTTGCTTTGCCCCATTTTGTTTCTTTTTTATCCTAAAAATCTCCCCAGTCCACTTAAGGATGGGACCCTATTTTTCCAATATTCACCTAAAATGACATACCCACATCTAACTGCCTGTAGCTCATGACCCAAATCTAACTGCCTGTAAGCTCAGGCCCTGATGCAAGGATATGCATATTCATGATACCATTTTAAAGGGAACACTTTGAAGTTTGTGGAACTGTGAAAGGAATGTAGGAGAATATAACACATTAGATCTGGTAAAAGATAATACAACAGTATTAATGTATCGTGTTTGTACCATCATCTTTGAAATACAAGAGAAAAGCCATAATGTATTTTTCCCTCAGGTGCAATTTAGATTTTGCATTGTATGTGAAAAGTTTTAGACTGATTCAATGAACCATTGCATTTCTGTTCAAACTGTTGTATCACGACTGCCCAAATGTGCCTAATTTGCACTGTTGGAGCTAGAAACACAAGCATTTCGCTACACCAGCAATAACATCTGCTAAACATGTGTATGTGTAACGATTTTCTTTATCTGATGAGGAATAGGAAAGATCGGACCCAAACGCAGCGTGGTAAGTGTCCATTTTCATGAAATATAACTGAACACTGAAATACAAAATAACCAAAGTGAAACAATGAAAATCGAAACAGTTCTGTATGAAGCAACACAGACACAGGAAACAACTACCCACAACTCATAGTGGGAAAACAGGCTGCCTAAGTATGGTTCTCAATCAGAGACAACGATAAACAGCTGTCCCTGATTGAGAACCATACCCGGCCAAAAACAAAGAAATACAAAAACATAGAAAAAAGAACATAGAACGCCCACCCTAGTCACACCCTGGCCTAACCAAAATAGAGAATGAAAAGCCTCTCTATGGTCAGGGCATGACAATTTGATTTGATTTAATGCTTTGCCCCCACTTTGTATTCAGGACCAAAAGGGAATTGCTTTGCCACAGTTTTACCTCAGTGCCTTGGTGCAAACAGGATGGAATATTTTTATTCTGTACAGGCTTCCTTTTCTCTCTTTCAATTAGGTTAGTATTGTGGACTAGCTGCAATATTGTTGATCCATGCACAGTTTTCTGTCACAGCCATTAATACCGCCCTAGTGTCGATCTACGTAACATAATAAAATAATCCCGATCAAAGCATGTCAGTTTAAACTCAGTTTAAGCTAAACTTTACGTCTCAACCCACCGCATCCGCCGATGTCACACTTGCGCATCTGCAGTGAATGGTTACTGCGCAAGTGCTGTGTTTGTCAGACCATGAGACATTGCAAAAAATGGTCTTCTCATGAAAACGTCTGTAGCTTCCAAACGGTTTGACCAACACACGGTTCCCTGTTTTGCTCTATGTCCCCCACAAGTGTCACAGGACTCATCTGAAGGTAGCCAGGGTTTTTTTATTCATGGAAGTATGAATGTAGTTTTGTGCCCCAAAAGGGTTAAATATGTGTACAAAATATGTGTACAGCTTTCTTATATCTCCGGGATATAGGAAAAACACTTCAAAACCTTTTTTTTAATTATAAATGTTTTGCCATTTATGACTGTGTTATCCTATGCATTTCTCTGGGCTATGGTAGTAAAGGCTACATTTATTATTTTACCCCCAAAAAATGTTGATAAATTTTTTTCTTCCGAAAGGGGTCCCAAAATTAAAAATCAAACAGGTGTGATCTTTTTTTTTTATCCATCTACCAATAGAGGCCCTACTTTGCGAGGCATTTGAAAATATCCTTGGTCTTTGTGGTTGAATCTGTGTTTGAAATTCACTGCTCAACTGAGGGACCTTATAGATAATTGTATGTGTGGGGTACAGAGATGAGGTAGTCATTCGAAAAACATGTTAAATACTATTACTGTCCATGCAACTTATGTGACTTGTTTTTCTCCTGAACTTATTTATGTTTGCCTTAACAAAGGGGTTGTATACTTATTGACCCAAGACATTTCAGCTTTTCATTTTGTATTCAAAACAAGTATTAAGAAAAACATATTTCCACTTTGACATTATGGGGTATTGTGTGTTGGCCAGTGACAAAACAATCTCAATTGAATCAATTTTACATTTTAAACACAACAAAATGTGTAAAAAGTCAAGGGGTGTGAATTGTTTCTGAAGGCCCTTTATCCACTTCGTTAGAACAGATACAGTGGGGAGAACAAGTTTTTGATAGTATTTGTAAGTGTTATTTGTAAGTGTTTCCTACTTACAAAGCACGTAGAGGTCTATAATTTTTATCATAGGTACACTTCAACTGTGAAAGACGGAATCAAAAACAAAAATCCAGAAAATTACATTGTAAGATGTTTAAGTAATTCATTTGCATTTTATTGCATGACATAAGTATTTGATACATGAGAAAAGTAACTTAATATTTGGTACAGAAACCTTTGTTTGCAATTACAGAGATCATACATTTCCTGTAGTTCTTGACCAGGTTTGCACACTGCAGCAGGGATTTTGACCCACTCCTCCATACAGTCCTTCTCCAGATCCTTCAGGTTTCAGGGCTGTCGCTGGGCAATACGAACTTTCAGCTCCCTCCAAAGATTTTCTATTGGGTTCAGGTCTGTAGACTGGCTAGGCCACTCGAGGACGTTGAGATGCTTCTTACGGAGCCACTCCTTAGTTGACCTGGCTGTGTGTTTCAGGTCGTTGTCATGCTGGAAGACCCAGCCACGACCCATCTTCAATGCTCTTACTGAGGGAAGGAGGTTGTTGGCCAAGATCTCACAATACATGGCCCCATCCATCCTCCCCTCAATAAGGTGCAGTCGTTCTGTCCCCTTTGCAGAAAAGCATCCCCAAAGAATTATGTTTCTACCTCCATGCTTCACGGTTGGGATGGTGTTCTTGTGGTTGTACTCATCCTTCTTCTTCCTCCAAACACGGCGAGTGGAGTTTAGACCAAAAAAGCTCTATTTTTGTCTCATCAGACCACATGACCTTCTCCCATTCCTCCTCTGGATCATCCAGATGGCCATTGGCAAACTTCAGACTGGCCTGGACATGCACTGGCTTGAGCAGGGGGACCTTGCATGCGCTGCAGGATTTTAATCCATGACGGCGTAGTGTGTTACTAATGGTTTTCTTTGAGACTGTAGTCCCAGCTCTCTTCAGGTCATTGACCAGGTCCTGCCATGTAGTTCTGGGCTGATCCCTCACCTTCCTCATGATCATTGATGCCCCACGAGTTGAGATCTTGCATGGAGCCCCAAACCGAGGGTGATTGACCGTCATCTTGAACTTCTTCCATTTTCTAATAATTGCGCCTACAGTTGTTGCCTTCTCACCAAGCTGCTTGCTTATTGTCCCGTAGCCCATCCCAGCCTTGTGCAGGTCTACAATTTTATACCTGATGGACTTACACAGCTCTCTGGTCTTGGCCATTGTGGAAAGGTTGGAGTCTGTTTGATTGAGTGTGTGGACAGGAGTCTTTTATACAGGTAACGAGTGGAGAACAGGAAGGCTTCTTCAAAACAAACTAACAGGTCTGTGAGAGCTGGAATTCTTACTGGTTGGTAGGTGATCAAATACTTATGTCATGCAATAAAATGCAAATTAATTACTTAAAAAAATCATACAATGTGATTTTCTGGATTTTTGTTTTAGATTCCGTCTCTCATAGTTGAAGTATACCTATGATAAAAATGACAGACATGCTTTGTAAGTAAGAAAACCTGCAAATTCGGCAGTGTATCAAATACCTGTTCTCCCCACTGTATGTTTGATGTGTGCCAATCCAGCGTCCTTCTATCCCCCGCGGTCTGCATTCCATTGACCTCTTTATCACATCTATCCCCGTTTCCTCCCCGAACTCTTTCCAGAAATTCAGACTTTGAAATCCCTACATGAGGTAAGATATTGTGTGAAATTTGGGGAGAAACACGGTTTCGCTCTAAGTAGCTCAATTTGGCCTCTGCATGCCTCTGGAGGCTCCGCAATTGCGTCACTTCCTCCGCACGGAGTCTCTGGACCGCATTACCGGATCAAGCAGTAATTGGTTTTTAAAGGCAGCCTAATGCTAGTTACAGTACACCTGTGTGTCTGTTCCCCTAACGATGCCCCTAACGACACCCAGGGAGAAAACAGGCCGTAAATCCACAGGGCCCTACCTCAGCCTAACACAGGGCATCAGGAGGGTGTGTGAGAGAGAGTGTGTCTGTTCCCCTAACGATGCCCCTAACGACACCCAGGGAGAAAACAGGCCGTAAATCCACAGGGCCCTACCTCAGCCTAACACAGGGCATCAGGAGGGTGTGTGAGAGAGAGTGTGTCTGTTCCCCTAACGATGCCCCTAACGACACCCAGGGAGAAAACAGGCCGTAAATCCACAGGGCCCTACCTCAGCCTAACACAGGGCATATGGAGGGCGTGTGCCTGTATGTCTCTATCACCTCCTTTTCATGGGGATAACTTCATTATCTGCATTTCCACACAGATTCCCACGCTCACACCAACACCCCATAAAGAAAACAGAGGACACGAACACACACACTCACAACAAATGGGTTGTGTGGAAAGGGGTTCCAGACACACGTTCTGGGCCCCTGAAAGCTGTCGTTCGTATGGGACACACACACATACAGGGTGTGTGTCCCGTTAACACATCTGTAAACATGAAGCCAAGGCAGAACTTTATGACACAGCCTCGTATTACAGAGGAAAATTCAAGCTTATCAAGGAATGCAATTGCGTCTCTCCCAAGTCCGCTTGGCACATTTTACATAGAGGAATAGCGTGTGTGCCTGTCTGGCTAAATGTGTGTGTGTGTGTGTGTCTGTTTGTTGTCAATGTTTCATACTCTACTTCTCTGATCATTGTCACATCCAATTCAAACATAACTGCAGTACTTGGTGTTGCCTTCTTTGTGAATGCATGTGTGAGGGGAGTCGTTTCAGAAACTCCTTCTATAGTATCTGCAGCTCATATCAGCCTGTTACAGGGGTCGGCTTCAGTTCTGCTGGGTCATATTCATTAGTGCACACTGTCTGTTTCAGTCTGTTTTGGTTCCTAATGAACATGGCCCTGATGTGGGCCTCCGCCGGATAAAGAGGACCAGACAGGAGTTTGGAATAGGACGTTTTTTCTGGGTTCGTTCTCCTGACTTCCATATACTCACTTGTCATTGCCATATAAACTGAATTGAATAGTTTTAAACAGCAAACAGCGTTCCACATTGTGTGTGTGTGTGTGTGTGTGTGTGTGCAGACATAGCAGACCAAACAGCTAGGACAAACAGTTAAACAATAGCTGCATGAAGATGGCACACACAGCTTTTCAGCTTGAGGCCTGAACTGGGTTGGGTTGGTGAAAAGAGGCCCAGAGAGATATTTATTGATACTTGTGCTATGTGTGTGTGCGTGGTTAAGGGTTTTGTGGGTTCCGGTGTTGTCTTGCTCTTCCTCAAGCTTCTTTCTCTCCCTCCTTTCCTCTGATCATTTATTTAATTTCCTTTACTTTCTGGTTCTTTATCAATTTAAATGAAATAAAATTAGCTGTTTGTCATGCTAACACATAATCTTGCAATGCCAAAGTAAACATATAGGGACATCTCTCCCCCTTTCCTAGCACCCCAGTTGAGCCCCAGCCCACTGGAGTTAATAGGAATTGATTTATAGCTAGCCCTCTCCTTCTCACTCTCTCGTTCTCTCCCCTCGTTCTTCCTTCCTCAGTCATCTTTGGAATAGACAAAAGCTGTCAGGCCCAACTGTTTAGAAATTGGCATTATTGGCAGGACCCCACACTTGCCTGTTGACCTCTCACCTCCGCTCACACACACACACAATCTGTCAAGCGGCTGTCTTTATTGGGCAGCCCTGAGTGTCTGTGAGTGTGTGTGTGTGTAAGTGTGTGGGGAGTAATAACTTATGCCCTGCGTAATGAAGGCTACAGGAAATCCTGTGTGAGTGCAGGTTTCAGGTTGCCCCTTGCACCAGATAAAGGAGAATGAATGGGCATATGTGTGTTGAAAAGCCACAGACTTGTCCAGCCCCTAGAGTGTGTATGTCTCTATCCCAGACTGTCCAATTAGTGTGTGTGTGTGCTGGCAGATTATTATGAATTCAGAAAGAATGGAGTTATAGTATGAAGTAATATAGAAATATTTGAGATAATTATATTGGACATTATTTTTGCTTCCATACAATACCAACCGTATGCCATGGCCGTCTCAGTCACCAGATCTCAACCCAACCGAACAGTTATGGGAGATTCTGGAGCGGTGCCTGAGACAGAGTTTCCCACCAGCGTCAACAAAACACCAAATTATGGAATTTCTTGTGGAACAATGGCGTTTCACAGCCATATAATAATGACACAGTTATATCAGCTTAAAAGGGGTTTATTTACAACCGCTGGGACATCACATGTTGGGCAAAGTGGTAAAGCACACATACAACCCCTAACTTGAGTTCAGTCTTCACCAATGAGAACCAAGAGGGGCCTAACTTCGTCCTTCATGACTGGGAAAGGCCTTGATTCTAGGCTGTAGAAATCCTACATCCATCTCATTAGATCAGAACAGGATGGCTCAACAGTGATTCATATTACCGGGTTGCAACCTAAAAAAAAGGATAGTTTTGTTTTACACACTTGCATTATATGAGATATGATGTGGATCAATGTCAGGTTATTTGATGTACAGTTGAAGTCAGAAGTTTACATACACTTTAGCCAAATACATTTAAACTCCGTTTTTCACAATTCAATTCATTAAAAAAAATCCCTGTCTTAGGTAAGTTAAGATCACCACTTTTTTTTAAGAATGTGAAATGTCAGAACAATAGAAGAGAGAACTATTTCTTTCAGCTTTTATTACTTTCATCACATTCCCAATGGGTCAGAAGTTTACATACACTCAATTAGTATTTGGTAGTAATGCCTTTAAATTGTTTAACTTGGGTAAATGTTTTGGGTAGCCTTCCACAAGCTTCCCACAATAAGTTGGGTGAATTTTGGCCCATTCCTCCTGACAGAGCTGGTGTATCTGAGTCAGGTTTGTAGGCCTCCTTGCTCGCACACGCTTTTTAAGTTCTTCCCACAAATTTTCTATGGGATTGAGGTCAGGGCTTTGTGATGGCCACTCAAATACCTTGACTTTGTTGTCCTTAAGTCTTTTGCCGCAACTTTAGAAGTATACTTGGGGTCTTTGTCCATGTGGAAGATCCATTTGTGACCAAGCTTTAACTTCCTGACTGATGTCTTGAGATGTTGCTTCAATATATCCACATAATTTTCCTACCTCATGATGCCATCTATTTTGTAAAGTGCACCAGTCCCTCCTGCAGCAAAGCACCCCCACAACATGATTCTGCCACCCCTGTGCTTCACATTTGGGATGGTGTTCTTTGGCTTGCAAGCCTCCGCCTTTTTCCTCCAAATATAACGATGGTCATTATGGCCAAAGAATTATATTTTTGTTTCATCAGACCAGAGGACATTTCTCCAAAAAGTACTATCTTTGTCCACGTGTGCAGTTCCAAACCGTAGTCTGGCTTTTTTATGGCAGGTTTGGAGCAGAGGCCTGTTCCTTGCTGAGAGTCCATTCAGGTTATGTCGATATAGGACTCATTGTTACTGCAGATATAGATACTTTCATCCTCAAAGCCAACACATCATTTGGCCGCCTTTCCTTCCAGTTCTCTGATGCCAGTGACTGGAACGAATTGCAAAAATTGCTGAAGTTGGAGACTTTTATTTCCCTCACCAACTTTAAACATCAACTATCTGAGCAGCTAAAGTAAAAACAGACACAACCTTCCCAAATTCCCCTGACTGCCAGGTGCAAGGTCAGAGAAAAGGGCCAACAAGCTGTCGACATCAAATTAAGTCTAAACTAGACATCATAATATTTTACCAGTCGGCCTCATTGGCCTCCATTAAAACTAGACATCATAATATATTATCAGTCGTCCAACACAACCTCATTGGCCTCCATTAAATCTAGACATCATAATATTTTATCAGTCGTCCAACACTGCCTCATTGGCCCACATTAAAACTAGACGTTATAATATTTTACCAGTCGACCAACACTGCCTCATTGGCCCACATTAAAACTAGACATTATAATATTTTACCAGTCGGCCAACACTGCCTTATTGGCCCATATTAAAACTAGATATCATAATATTTTATCAGTCGTCCAACACTGCCTCATTGGCCTCCATTAAAACTAGACATCATAATATTTTACCAGTCAGCCAACACTGCCTCATTGGCCTCCATTAAAACTAGACATCATAATATTTTACCGGTCAGCCAACACTACCTCATTGGCCTCCATTAAAACTAGACATCATAATATTTTACCAGTCAGCCAACACTGCCTCATTGGCCTCCATTAAAACTAGACATCATAATATTTTACCAGTAAGCCAACACTGCCTCATTGGCCTCCATTAAAACTAGACATAATATTTTACCAGTCGTCCAACACTGCCGCATTGGCTCACATTAAAACTAGACATCATAATATTTTACCAGTCAGCCAACACTGCCTCATTGGCCTCCATTAAAACTAGACATCATAATATTTTACCAGTCGGCCAACACTGCCTCATTGGCCTCCATTAAACCTAGACATCATAATATTTTACCAGTCGTCCAACACTGCCTCATTGGCCCACATTAAAACTAGACATCATAATATTTTACCAGTCGGCCAACACTGCCTCATTGGCCTCCATTAAAACTAGACATCATAATATTTTACCGGTCAGCTAACACTACCTCATTGGCCTCCATTAAAACTAGACATCATAATATTTTACCAGTCAGCCAACACTGCCTCATTGGCCTCCATTAAAACTAGACATCATAATATTTTACCAGTCAGCCAACACTGCCTCATTGGCCTCCATTAAAACTAGACATAATATTTTACCAGTCGTCCAACACTGCCGCATTGGCTCACATTAAAACTAGACATCATGATATTTTACCAGTCAGCCAACACTGCCTCATTGGCCTCCATTAAAACTAGACATCATAATATTTTACCAGTCAGCCAACACTGCCTCATTGGCCTCCATTAAACCTAGACATCATAATATTTTACCAGTCGTCCAACACTGCCTCATTGGCCCACATTAAAACTAGACATCATAATATTTTACCAGTCGGCCAACACTGCCTCATTGGCCCACATTAAAACTAGACATCATAATATTTTACCAGTCGGCCAACACTGCCTCATTGGCCCACATTAAAACTAGACATCATAATATTTTATCAGTCGTCCAACACTGCCTCATTGGCCCACATTAAAACTAGACATCATAATATTTTACCAGGGCCAACACTGCCTCATTGGCCCACATTAAAACTAGACATCATAATATTTTACCAGGGCCAACACTGCCTCATTGGCCCACATTAAAACTAGACATCATAATATTTTATCAGTCGTCCAACACTGCCTCATTGGCCTCCATTAAAACTAGACATCATAATATTTTACCAGTCAGCCAGCACTGCCTCATTGGCCTCCATTAAAACTAGACATCATAATATTTTTCCAGTCAGACAACACTGCCTCATTGGCCTCCATTAAAACTAGACATCATAATAGTTTACCAGTCAGCCAACACTGCCTCATTGGCCTCCATTAAAACTAGACATAATATTTTACCAGTCGTCCAACACTGCCTCATTGGCCCACGTTAAAACTAGACATCATAATATTTTACCAGTCAGCCAACACTGCCTCATTGGCCTCCATTAAAACTAGACATCATAATATTTTACCAGTCAGCCAACACTGCCTCATTGGCCTCCATTAAAACTAGACATCATAATATTTTACCAGTCAGCCAACACTGCCTCATTGGCCTCCATTAAAACTAGACATCATAATATTTTACCAGTCGGCCAACACTGCCTCATTGGCCCACATTAAAACTAGACATCATAATATTTTACCAGTCGGCCAACACTGCCTCATTGGCCCACATTAAAACTAGACATCATAATATTTTATCAGTCGTCCAACACTGCCTCATTGGCCCACATTAAAACTAGACATCATAATATTTTACCAGGGCCAACACTGCCTCATTGGCCCACATTAAAACTAGACATAATAATATTTTACCAGGGCCAACACTGCCTCATTGGCCCACATTAAAACTAGACATCATAATATTTTATCAGTCGTCCAACACTGCCTCATTGGCCTCCATTAAAACTAGACATCATAATATTTTACCAGTCAGCCAGCACTGCCTCATTGGCCTCCATTAAAACTAGACATCATAATATTTTTCCAGTCAGACAACACTGCCTCATTGGCCTCCATTAAAACTAGACATCATAATAGTTTACCAGTCAGCCAAAACTGCCTCATTGGCCTCCATTAAAACTAGACATAATATTTTACCAGTCGTCCAACACTGCCTCATTGGCCCACGTTAAAACTAGACATCATAATATTTTACCAGTCAGCCAACACTGCCTCATTGGCCTCCATTAAAACTAGACATCATAATATTTTACCAGTCAGCCAACACTGCCTCATTGGCCTCCATTAAAACTAGACATCATAATATTTTACCAGTCAGCCAACACTGCCTCATTGGCCTCCATTAAAACTAGACATCATAATATTTTACCAGTCGGCCAACACTGCCTCATTGGCCCACATTAAAACTAGACATCATAATATTTTACCAGTCGGCCAACACTGCCTCATTGGCCCACATTAAAACTAGACATCATAATATTTTATCAGTCGTCCAACACTGCCTCATTGGTCCACATTAAAACTAGACATCATAATATTTTACCAGGGCCAACACTGCCTCATTGTCCCACATTAAAACTAGATATCATAATATTTTACCAGGGCCAACACTGCCTCATTGGCCCACATTAAAACTAGACATCAAAATATTTTATCAGTCGTCCAACACTGCCTCATTGGCCTCCATTAAAACTAGACATCATAATATTTTACCAGTCAGCCAGCACTGCCTCATTGGCCTCCATTAAAACTAGACATCATAATATTTTTCCAGTCAGACAACACTGCCTCATTGGCCTCCATTAAAACTAGACATCATAATAGTTTACCAGTAAGCCAACACTGCCTCATTGGCCTCCATTAAAACTAGACATAATATTTTACCAGTCGTCCAACACTGCCTCATTGGCCCACGTTAAAACTAGACATCATAATATTTTACCAGTCAGCCAACACTGCCTCATTGGCCTCCATTAAAACTAGACATCATAATATTTTACCAGTCGTCCAACACTGCCTCATTGGCCCACATTAAAACTAGACATCATAATATTTTACCAGTCGGCCAACACTGCCTCATTGGCCTCCATTAAAACTAGACATCATAATATTTTACCAGTCGGCCAACACTGCCTCATTGGCCTCCATTAAAACTAGACATCATAATATTTTACCAGTCAGCCAGCACTGCCTCATTGGCCTCCATTAAAACTAGACATCATAATATTTTACCAGTCAGCCAGCACTGCCTCATTGGCCTCCATTAAAACTAGACATCATAATATTTTTCCAGTCAGACAACACTGCCTCATTGGCCTCCATTAAAACTAGACATCATAATAGTTTACCAGTCAGCCAACACTGCCTCATTGGCCTCCATTAAAACTAGACATAATATTTTACCAGTCGTCCAACACTGCCTCATTGGCCCACGTTAAAACTAGACATCATAATATTTTACCTGTCGGCCAAAACTGCCTCATTGGCCACCATTAAAACTAGACATCCAACACTGCCTCATTGGCCTCCATTAAAACTAGACATCATAATATTTTACTTGTCGGCCAACACTGCCTCATTGGCCCACATTAAAACTAGACATCATAATATTTTACCAGTCGGCCAACACTGCCTCATTGGCCCACATTAAAACTAGACATCATAATATTTTAACACTGCCTCATTGGCCCACATTAAAACTAGACATCATAATATTTTACCAGGGCCAACACTGCCTCATTGTCCCACATTAAAACTAGATATCATAATATTTTACCAGGGCCAACACTGCCTCATTGGCCCACATTAAAACTAGACATCAAAATATTTTATCAGTCGTCCAACACTGCCTCATTGGCCTCCATTAAAACTAGACATCATAATATTTTACCAGTCAGCCAGCACTGCCTCATTGGCCTCCATTAAAACTAGACATCATAATATTTTTCCAGTCAGACAACACTGCCTCATTGGCCTCCATTAAAACTAGACATCATAATAGTTTACCAGTAAGCCAAAACTGCCTCATTGGCCTCCATTAAAACTAGACATAATATTTTACCAGTCGTCCAACACTGCCTCATTGGCCCACGTTAAAACTAGACATCATAATATTTTACCAGTCAGCCAACACTGCCTCATTGGCCTCCATTAAAACTAGACATCATAATATTTTACCAGTCGTCCAACACTGCCTCATTGGCCCACATTAAAACTAGACATCATAATATTTTACCAGTCGGCCAACACTGCCTCATTGGCCTCCATTAAAACTAGACATCATAATATTTTACCAGTCGGCCAACACTGCCTCATTGGCCTCCATTAAAACTAGACATCATAATATTTTACCAGTCAGCCAACACTGCCTCATTGGCCTCCATTAAAACTAGACATCATAATATTTTACCAGTCGTCCAACACTGCCGCATTGGCTCACATTAAAACTAGACATCATGATATTTTACCAGTCAGCCAACACTGCCTCATTGGCCTCCATTAAAACTAGACATCATAATATTTTACCAGTCAGCCAACACTGCCTCATTGGCCTCCATTAAACCTAGACATCATAATATTTTACCAGTCGTCCAACACTGCCTCATTGGCCCACATTAAAACTAGACATCATAATATTTTACCAGTCGGCCAACACTGCCTCATTGGCCCACATTAAAACTAGACATCATAATATTTTACCAGTCGGCCAACACTGCCTCATTGGCCCACGTTAAAACTAGACATCATAATATTTTATCAGTCGTCCAACACTGCCTCATTGGCCCACATTAAAACTAGACATCATAATATTTTACCAGGGCCAACACTGCCTCATTGGCCCACATTAAAACTAGACATCATAATATTTTACCAGGGCCAACACTGCCTCATTGGCCCACATTAAAACTAGACATCATAATATTTTATCAGTCGTCCAACACTGCCTCATTGTCCTCCATTAAAACTAGACATCATAATATTTTACCAGTCAGCCAGCACTGCCTCATTGGCCTCCATTAAAACTAGACATCATAATATTTTTCCAGTCAGACAACACTGCCTCATTGGCCTCCATTAAAACTAGACATCATAATAGTTTACCAGTCAGCCAACACTGCCTCATTGGCCTCCATTAAAACTAGACATAATATTTTACCAGTCGTCCAACACTGCCTCATTGGCCCACGTTAAAACTAGACATCATAATATTTTACCAGTCAGCCAACACTGCCTCATTGGCCTCCATTAAAACTAGACATCCAACACTGCCTCATTGGCCTCCATTAAAACTAGACATCATAATATTTTACCAGTCGGCCAACACTGCCTCATTGGCCCACATTAAAACTAGACATCATAATATTTTACCAGTCGGCCAACACTGCCTCATTGGCCCACATTAAAACTAGACATCATAATATTTTACCAGTCGGCCAACACTGCCTCATTGGCCCACATTAAAACTAGACATCATAATATTTTATCAGTCGTCCAACACTGCCTCATTGGCCCACATTAAAACTAGACATCATAATATTTTACCAGGGCCAACACTGCCTCATTGGCCCACATTAAAACTAGACATCATAATATTTTACCAGGGCCAACACTGCCTCATTGGCCCACATTAAAACTAGACATCATAATATTTTATCAGTCGTCCAACACTGCCTCATTGGCCTCCATTAAAACTAGACATCATAATATTTTACCAGTCAGCCAGCACTGCCTCATTGGCCTCCATTAAAACTAGACATCATAATATTTTTCCAGTCAGACAACACTGCCTCATTGGCCTCCATTAAAACTAGACATCATAATAGTTTACCAGTCAGCCAACACTGCCTCATTGGCCTCCATTAAAACTAGACATAATATTTTACCAGTCGTCCAACACTGCCTCATTGGCCCACGTTAAAACTAGACATCATAATATTTTACCAGTCAGCCAACACTGCCTCATTGGCCTCCATTAAAACTAGACATCATAATATTTTACCAGTCAGCCAACACTGCCTCATTGGCCTCCATTAAAACTAGACATCATAATATTTTACCATTCGGCCAACACTGCCTCATTGGCCCACATTAAAACTAGACATCATAATATTTTATCAGTCGTCCAACACTGCCTCATTGGTCCACATTAAAACTAGACATCATAATATTTTACCAGGGCCAACACTGCCTCATTGGCCCACATTAAAACTAGATATCATAATATTTTACCAGGGCCAACACTGCCTCATTGGCCCACATTAAAACTAGACATCAAAATATTTTATCAGTCGTCCAACACTGCCTCATTGGCCTCCATTAAAACTAGACATCATAATATTTTACCAGTCAGCCAGCACTGCCTCATTGGCCTCCATTAAAACTAGACATCATAATATTTTTCCAGTCAGACAACACTGCCTCATTGGCCTCCATTAAAACTAGACATCATAATAGTTTACCAGTAAGCCAACACTGCCTCATTGGCCTCCATTAAAACTAGACATAATATTTTACCAGTCGTCCAACACTGCCTCATTGGCCCACGTTAAAACTAGACATCATATTATTTTACCAGTCAGCCAACACTGCCTCATTGGCCTCCATTAAAACTAGACATCATAATATTTTACCAGTCAGCCAACACTGCCTCATTGGCCTCCATTAAAACTAGACATCATAATATTTTACCAGTCGACCAACACTGCCTCATTGGCTCACATTAAAACTAGACATCATAATATTTTACCAGTCAGCCAACACTGCCTCATTGGCCTCCATTAAACCTAGACATCATAATATTTTACCAGTCAGCCAACACTGCCTCATTGGCCCACATTAAAACTAGACATCATAATATTTTACCAGTCGGCCAACACTGCCTCATTGGCCTCCATTAAAACTAGACATCATAATATTTTACCCATCGGCCAACACTGCCTCATTGGCCCACATTAAAACTAGACATCATAATATTTTATCAGTCGTCCAACACTGCCTCATTGGCCCACATTAAAACTAGACATCATAATATTTTACCAGTCAGCCAACACTGCCTCATTGGCCCACATTAAAAGTACACATCATAATATTTTATCAGTCGTCCAACACTGCCTCATTGGCCCACATTAAAACTAGACATCATAATATTTTATCAGTCGTCCAACACTGCCTCATTGGCCTCCATTAACACTAGACATCATAATATTTTACCAGTCAGCCAACACTGCCTCATTGGCCTCCATTAAAACTAGACATCATAATATTTTACCAGTCAGCCAACACTGCCTCATTGGCCTCCATTAAACCTAGACATCATAATATTTTACCAGTCGTCCAACACTGCCTCATTGGCCCACATTAAAACTAGACATCATAATATTTTACCAGTCGGCCAACACTGCCTCATTGGCCCACATTAAAACTAGACATCATAATATTTTATCAGTCGTCCAACACTGCCTCATTGGCCCACATTAAAACTAGACATCATAATATTTTACCAGGGCCAACACTGCCTCATTGGCCCACATTAAAACTAGACATCATAATATTTTACCAGGGCCAACACTGCCTCATTGGCCCACATTAAAACTAGACATCATAATATTTTATCAGTCGTCCAACACTGCCTCATTGGCCCACATTAAAACTAGACATCATAATATTTTACCAGTCAGCCAACACTGCCTCATTGGCCCACATTAAAACTACACATCATAATATTTTATCAGTCGTCCAACACTGCCTCATTGGCCCACATTAAAACTAGACATCATAATATTTTATCAGTCGTCCAACACTGCCTCATTGGCCCACATTAAAACTAGACATCATAGTATTTTACCAGTCGTCCAACACTGCCTCATTGGCCCACATTAAAACTAGACATCATAATATTTTACCAGTCAGCCAACACTGCCTCATTGGCCTCCATTAAAACTAGACATAATATTTTACCAGTCGTCCAACACTGCCGCATTTTCTCACATTAAAACTAGACATCATAATATTTTACCAGTCAGCCAACACTGCCTCATTGGCCTCCATTAAAACTAGACATCATAATATTTTACCAGTCAGCCAACACTGCCTCATTGGCCTCCATTAAAACTAGACATCATAATATTTTACCAGTCAGCCAACACTGCCTCATTGGCCTCCATTAAACCTAGACATCATAATATTTTACCAGTCGTCCAACACTGCCTCATTGGCCCACATTAAAACTAGACATCATAATATTTTACCAGTCGGCCAACACTGCCTCATTTGCCCACATTAAAACTAGACATCATAATATTTTACCTGTCGGCCAACACTGCCTCATTGGCCCACATTAAAACTAGACATCATAATATTTTATCAGTCGTCCAACACTGCCTCATTGGCCCACATTAAAACTAGACATCATAATATTTTACCAGGGCCAACACTGCCTCATTGGCCCACATTAAAACTAGACATCATAATATTTTACCAGGGCCAACACTGCCTCATTGGCCCACATTAAAACTAGACATCATAATATTTTATCAGTCGTCCAACACTGCCTCATTGGCCTCCATTAAAACTAGACATCATAATATTTTACCAGTCAGCCAGCACTGCCTCATTGGCCTCCATTAAAACTAGACATCATAATATTTTTCCAGTCAGACAACACTGCCTCATTGGCCTCCATTAAAACTAGACATCATAATAGTTTACCAGTCAGCCAACACTGCCTCATTGGCCTCCATTAAAACTAGACATAATATTTTACCAGTCGTCCAACACTGCCTCATTGGCCCACGTTAAAACTAGACATCATAATATTTTACCAGTCAGCCAACACTGCCTCATTGGCCTCCATTAAAACTAGACATCATAATATTTTACCAGTCAGCCAACACTGCCTCATTGGCCTCCATTAAAACTAGACATCATAATATTTTACCAGTCAGCCAACACTGCCTCATTGGCCCACATTAAAACTAGACATCATAATATTTTACCAGTCAGCCAACACTGCCTCATTGGCCTCCATTAAAACTAGACATAATATTTTACCAGTCGTCCAACACTGCCGCATTGGCTCACATTAAAACTAGACATCATAATATTTTACCAGTCAGCCAACACTGCCTCATTGGCCTCCATTAAAACTAGACATCATAATATTTTACCAGTCAGCCAACACTGCCTCATTGGCCTCCATTAAAACTAGACATAATATTTTACCAGTCGTCCAACACTGCCTCATTGGCCCACATTAAAACTAGACATCATAATATTTTACCAGTCAGCCAACACTGCCTCATTGGCCTCCATTAAAACTAGACATCATAATATTTTACCAGTCAGCCAACACTGCCTCATTGGCCTCCATTAAACCTAGACATCATAATATTTTACCAGTCGTCCAACACTGCATCATTGGCCCACATTAAAACTAGACATCATAATATTTTACCAGTCGGCCAACACTGCCTCATTGGCCCACATTAAAACTAGACTTCATAATATTTTACCAGGGCCAACACTGCCTCATTGGCCCACATTAAAACTAGACATCATAATATTTTACCAGGGCCAACACTGCCTCATTGGCCCATATTAAAACTAGACATCATAATATTTTACCAGTCAGCCAACACTGCCTCATTGGCCTCCATTAAAACTAGACATCATAATATTTTACCAGTCAGCCAACACTGCCTCATTGGCCCACATTAAAACTAGACTTCATAATATTTTACCTGTCAGCCAACACTGCCTCATTGGCCCACATTAAAACTAGACATCATAATATTTTACCAGTCGGCCAACACTGCCTCATTGGCCCACATTAAAACTAGACATCATAATATTTTACCAGGGCCAACACTGCCTCATTGGCCCACATTAAAACTAGACATCATAATATTTTACCAGGGCCAACACTGCCTCATTGGCCCATATTAAAACTAGACATCATAATATTTTATCAGTCGTCCAACACTGCCTCATTGGCCTCCATTAAAACTAGACATCATAATATTTTACCAGTCAGCCAACACTGCCTCATTGGCCTCCATTAAACCTAGACATCATAATATTTTTCCAGTCAGACAACACTGCCTCATTGGCCTCCATTAAAACTAGACATCATAATAGTTTACCAGTCAGCCAACACTGCCTCATTGGCCTCCATTAAAACTAGACATAATATTTTACCAGTCGTCCAACACTGCCTCATTGGCCCACATTAAAACTAGACATCATAATATTTTACCAGTCAGCCAACACTGCCTCATTGGCCTCCATTAAAACTAGACATCATAATATTTTACCAGTCAGCCAACACTGCCTCATTGGCCTCCATTAAAACTAGACATCATAATATTTTACCAGTCGACCAACACTGCCTCATTGGCCCACATTAAAACTAGACATCATAATATTTTACCAGTCGGCCAACACTGCCTCATTGGCCCACATTAAAACTAGACATCATAGTATTTTACCAGTCGTCCAACACTGCCTCATTGGCCCACATTAAAACTAGACATCATAATATTTTACCAGTCAGCCAACACTGCCTCATTGGCCTCCATTAAAACTAGACATAATATTTTACCAGTCGTCCAACACTGCCGCATTGGCTCACATTAAAACTAGACATCATAATATTTTACCAGTCAGCCAACACTGCCTCATTGGCCTCCATTAAAACTAGACATCATAATATTTTACCAGTCAGCCAACACTGCCTCATTGGCCTCCATTAAAACTAGACATCATAATAGTTTACCAGTCAGCCAACACTGCCTCATTGGCCTCCATTAAAACTAGACATAATATTTTACCAGTCGTCCAACACTGCCTCATTGGCCCACATTAAAACTAGACATCATAATATTTTACCAGTCAGCCAACACTGCCTCATTGGCCTCCATTAAAACTAGACATCATAATATTTTACCAGTCAGCCAACACTGCCTCATTGGCCTCCATTAAACCTAGACATCATAATATTTTACCAGTCGTCCAACACTGCCTCATTGGCCCACATTAAAACTAGACATCATAATATTTTACCAGTCGGCCAACACTGCCTCATTGGCCCACATTAAAACTAGACATCATAATATTTTACCAGGGCAAACACTGCCTCATTGGCCCACATTAAAACTAGACATCATAATATTTTACCAGGGCCAACACTGCCTCATTGGCCCATATTAAAACTAGACATCATAATATTTTACCAGTCAGCCAACACTGCCTCATTGGCCTCCATTAAAACTAGACATCATAATATTTTACCAGTCAGCCAACACTGCCTCATTGGCCCACATTAAAACTAGACTTCATAATATTTTACCTGTCAGCCAACACTGCCTCATTGGCCCACATTAAAACTAGACATCATAATATTTTACCAGTCGGCCAACACTGCCTCATTGGCCCACATTAAAACTAGACATCATAATATTTTACTAGGGCCAACACTGCCTCATTGGCCCACATTAAAACTAGACATCATAATATTTTACCAGGGCCAACACTGCCTCATTGGCCCATATTAAAACTAGACATCATAATATTTTATCAGTCGTCCAACACTGCCTCATTGGCCTCCATTAAAACTAGACATCATAATATTTTACCAGTCAGCCAACACTGCCTCATTGGCCTCCATTAAACCTAGACATCATAATATTTTTCCAGTCAGACAACACTGCCTCATTGGCCTCCATTAAAACTAGACATCATAATATTTTCCCAGTCGTCCAACGCTGCCTCATTGGCCTCCATTAAAACTAGACATCATAATATTTTTCCAGTCAGCCAGCACTGCCTCATTGGCCTCCATTACAACTAGACATCATAATATTTTACCAGTCAGCCAACACTGCCTCATTGGCCTCCATTAAACCTAGACATCATAATATTTTACCAGTCGTCCAACACTGCATCATTGGCCCACATTAAAACTAGACATCATAATATTTTACCAGTCGGCCAACACTGCCTCATTGGCCCACATTAAAACTAGACTTCATAATATTTTACCAGGGCCAACACTGCCTCATTGGCCCACATTAAAACTAGACATCATAATATTTTACCAGGGCCAACACTGCCTCATTGGCCCATATTAAAACTAGACATCATAATATTTTACCAGTCAGCCAACACTGCCTCATTGGCCTCCATTAAAACTAGACATCATAATATTTTACCAGTCAGCCAACACTGCCTCATTGGCCCACATTAAAACTAGACTTCATAATATTTTACCTGTCAGCCAACACTGCCTCATTGGCCCACATTAAAACTAGACATCATAATATTTTACCAGTCGGCCAACACTGCCTCATTGGCCCACATTAAAACTAGACATCATAATATTTTACCAGGGCCAACACTGCCTCATTGGCCCACATTAAAACTAGACATCATAATATTTTACCAGGGCCAACACTGCCTCATTGGCCCATATTAAAACTAGACATCATAATATTTTATCAGTCGTCCAACACTGCCTCATTGGCCTCCATTAAAACTAGACATCATAATATTTTACCAGTCAGCCAACACTGCCTCATTGGCCTCCATTAAACCTAGACATCATAATATTTTTCCAGTCAGACAACACTGCCTCATTGGCCTCCATTAAAACTAGACATCATAATATTTTTCCAGTCGTCCAACGCTGCCTCATTGGCCTCCATTAAAACTAGACATCATAACATTTTTCCAGTCAGCCAGCACTGCCTCATTGGCCTCCATTAAAACTAGACATCATAATATTTTTCCAGTCAGACAACACTGCCTCATTGGCCTCCATTAAAACTAGACATCATAATAGTTTACCAGTCAGCCAACACTGCCTCATTGGCCTCCATTAAAACTAGACATAATATTTTACCAGTCGTCCAACACTGCCTCATTGGCCCACATTAAAACTAGACATCATAGTATTTTACCAGTCGTCCAACACTGCCTCATTGGCCCACATTAAAACTAGACATCATAATATTTTACCAGTCAGCCAACACTGCCTCATTGGCCTCCATTAAAACTAGACATAATATTTTACCAGTCGTCCAACACTGCCGCATTGGCTCACATTAAAACTAGACATCATAATATTTTACCAGTCAGCCAACACTGCCTCATTGGCCTCCATTAAAACTAGACATCATAATATTTTACCAGTCAGCCAACACTGCCTCATTGGCCTCCAATAAAACTAGACATCATAATATTTTTCCAGTCGTCCAACGCTGCCTCATTGGCCTCCAATAAAACTAGACATCATAATATTTTTCCAGTCAGCCAGCACTGCCTCATTGGCCTCCATTAAAACTAGACATCATAATATTTTTCCAGTCAGACAACACTGCCTCATTGGCCTCCATTAAAACTAGACATCATAATAGTTTACCAGTCAGCCAACACTGCCTCATTGGCCTCCATTAAAACTAGACATAATATTTTACCAGTCGTCCAACACTGCCTCATTGGCCCACATTAAAACTAGACATCATAATATTTTACCAGTCAGCCAACACTGCCTCATTGGCCTCCATTAAAACTAGACATCATAATATTTTACCAGTCAGCCAACACTGCCTCATTGGCCTCCATTAAAACTAGACATCATAATATTTTACCAGTCGACCAACACTGCCTCATTGGCCCACATTAAAACTAGACATCATAATATTTTACCAGTCAGCCAACACTGCCTCATTGGCCCACATTAAAACTAGACATCATAATATTTTACCAGTCGGACAACACTGCCTCATTGGCCTCCATTAAAACTAGACATCATAATATTTTACCCATCGGCCAACACTGCCTCATTGGCCTCCATTAAAACTAGACATCATAATATTTTACCAGTCAGCCAACACTGCCTCATTGGCCTCCATTAAAACTAGACATCATAATATTTTACCGGTCAGCCAACACTGGCTCATTGGCCTCCATTAAACCTAGACATCATAATATTTTACCAGTCAGCCAACACTGCCTCATTGGCCCACATTAAAACTAGACATCATAATATTTTACCAGTCGTCCAACACTGCCTCATTGGCCTCCATTAAAACTAGACATCATAATATTTTACCAGTCGTCCAACACTGCCTCATTGGCCCACATTAAAACTAGACATCATAATATTTTACCAGTCGGCCAACACTGCCTCATTGGCCCACATTAAAACTAGACATCATAATATTTTACCAGTCGTCCAACACTGCCTCATTGGCCCACGTTAAAACTAGACTCCATCATCGAAATAGTGTGGTGACTTTTAGAAGAAGTATATACAACAACTCTACTCTGTGTAAAGTAGTGCTTGACTTTTCTCTCTTCCTCAATCTGGACAGCGGACAGCTTTCATAACAGGCTGCCCCCTAACTGTCATGGGGGAACACACTCCTCCCATGCCCCCTCCTTTCTCGCTCTCTCTCTCACTCTCACTCGCACTCTCACTCGCACTCTCGCTCTCTCACCGCACTCTCTCTCTCTCTCTCTCTGTGTGTGTTTGTCCCCACTCCCCTCTCTCTCTCTCTATCATAAGTAATGGGGATAGACAGAGGGCAGACCTAAAGTGTACAGATGCAGTCCCATGGTGATACACATACAGTGCCTTGCGAAAGTATTCGGCCCCCTTGAACTTTGCGACCTTTTGCCACATTTCAGGCTTAAAACATAAAGATATAAAACTGTATTTTTTTGTGAAGAATCAACAAGTGGGACACAATCATGAAGTGGAACGACATTTATTGGATATTTCAAACTTTTTTAACAAATCAAAAACTGAAAAATTGGGCGTGCAAAATTATTCAGCCCCTTTACTTTCAGTGCAGCAAACTCTCTCCAGAAGTTCAGTGAGGATCTCTGAATGATCCAATGTTGACCTAAATGACTAATGATGATAAATACAATCCACCTGTGTGTAATCAAGTCTCCGTATAAATGCACCTGCACTGTGATAGTCTCAGAGGTCCGTTAAAAGCGCAGAGAACAAGGAACACAAAGATTTCCCAAGCTTTAAACATCCCAAGGAGCACTGTGCAAGCGATAATATTGAAATGGAAGGAGTATCAGACCACTGCAAATCTACCAAGACCTGGCCGTCCCTCTAAACTTTCAGCTCATACAAGAAGAAGACTGATCAGAGATGCAGCCAAGAGGCCCATGATCACTCTGGATGAACTGCAGATATCTAAAGCTGAGGTGGGAGACTCTTTCCATAGGAAACAATCAGTCGTATATTGCACAAATCTGGCCTTTATGGAAGAGTGGCAAGAAGAAAGCCATTTCTTAAAGATATCCATAAAAAGTGTCGTTTAAAGTTTGCCACAAGCCACCTTGGAGACACACCAAACATGTGGAAGAAGGTGCTCTGGTCAGATGAAACCAAAATTGAACTTTTTGGCAACAATGCAAAACGTTATGTTTGGCGTAAAAGCAACACAGCTCATCACCCTGAACACACCATCCCCACTGTCAAACATGGTGGTGGCAGCATCATGGTTTGGGCCTGCTTTTCTTCAGCAGGGACAGGGAAGATGGTTAAAATTGATGGGAAGATGGATGGAGCCAAATACAGGACCATTCTGGAAGAAAACATGATGAAGTCTGCAAAAGACCTGAGACTGGGACGGAGATTTGTCTTCCAACAAGACAATGATCCAAAACATAAAGCAAAATCTACAATGGAATGGTTCAAAAATTAACATATCCAGGTGTTAGAATGGCCAAGTCAAAGTTCAGACCTGAATCCAATCGAGAATCTGTGGAAAGAACTGAAAACTGCTGTTCACAAATGCTCTCCATCCAACCTCACTGAGCTCGAGCTGTTTTGCAAGGAGGAATGGGAAAAAAATTCAGTCTCTCGATGTGCAAAACTGATAGAGACATACCCCAAGCAACTTACAGCTGTAATCGCAGCAAAAGGTAGCGCTACAAAGTATTAACTTAAGGGGGTGAATAATTTTGCAAGCCCAATTTTTCAGTTTTTGATTTGTTAAAAAAGTTTGAAATATCCAATAAATGTCGTTCCACTTCATGATTGTGTCCCACTTGTTGTTGATTCTTCACAAAAAAATACAGTTTTATATCTTTATGTTTGAAGCCTGAAATGTGGCTAAAGGTCGCAAAGTTCAAGGGGGCCGAATACTTTAGCAAGGCACTGTATGTAAACTGTCTTATAAGCACACGTATTATTAGACACACACACATCATTTGCCACAGAGACTGTGTGTTTATTGTCTCCAACAGCAGAACAACAACAATCAAAGCGTTCTCTAGGTTCTGCTGAGGAACCTCTGATGTTGGTCGACTTCCCCAGGATATGAATACATAAACCAGATAGAGCCAGAGCCACATTAGCTGCCACAACACCATTGTGCTGCCTGCAACGCTCTGCACCGCTCTCCCCTAGACATGTTAGTAAAAGCGTTCCTGTTTTCACAAGCCGTGAACACTCTTTACAAAGAAATCTTTCAACGGACGGGAGGATGAAGTTCAAAAAGTGTGAGGACGATGTGCATCCTGAAAACGAGCTGGGCAGTGGGTGAGGAAAGGTTAGCAAAAGGTTTCTTGGCTTCTTTCTGTTCAGTATCGGTCTTGAAAATACGTACTCCTGAAATCAGAAAGGCATGCCTAGTGGAACACACACACTTTCTCTCTTTCATACACACAGACAAGGTCTCAGTTGTCAAGGTGTCACAGACATGGTGGTGTCATTGTGCCTCTTGACCCCCCACCTCCTTGTAACCTCCCTGTCAAATCTGAACCAATCTCTCCGCAATGTGGTTTCGGTTTGGAGACCACCGCAGGCCTCCCCTTACACACGCACGCACGCATGCACGCACACACACACACACACACACACACACACACACACACACACACACACACACACACACACACACACACACACACACACACACACACACACACAGTATTGCTGGGTTTGTGTTCTCACCCTTTGAGGCAAAGCACTAAGATCACAAGTCCTAAATAGCACCCAAATCTTGTTTGGATCTACTCGTCTTTCAAGTAACATTTTCAGTCTTCCTATTTTCATTACCTCGATAAGACTATGTCCTGCCTTGTGTGGACACACACACACATGTATCGCACACAGATGCAGGTCATGCATGTACACAGACACACACACACACACACACACACACATGGCAGACTGTGTGTGAAAGGCCCTGCCCTGAGGGGATGTCCTGATCTCAGTTTCCCTTTTCTTCTTTCTCCTGGCTGGCCTCTCAGTCCCCAGCGACACCACCGTCTCACACACACACAAACATACACACACACAACCACACTCCCTTTAATTGGCCCCTTCCAATAAGGGCACTTCTTAACCCCGCTAAGTAGACTTTGGAGAAGTCCCATGGTATTTAACCTCTTAAAACAGTAAGAGAAACATGGAGGGTGTGTGCGCTCTCGTCCGTGCGTGGGCTGTACCCTAGCCTAGAGGTGGTAGGGTGAGCCTCTGTTCAGGTTGGTGTTTTACGACACGTGTGCGTAGCCACTTTTCCAGAGAGGTGCCCCTCCCTCTGATGTCAAGAGGAGGAGAAAAGAGGGTAAATAAATAAACAATCCGGAGTTTTCTCTCCCTGTTGCACCTCATTTGAGGCCTTATGAATCAGGATAGGTGTGTGTGGGGGGAGTGTGTATGGAAGGGGGTGGTCTGTGTGTGTGTATATTAGGGGAGGGGGTGTGCTTGTGTGTAGTGTGCAAAGTCTGGTTAGGAATGCCTCTGAACCCTTAAAACGTGGACCCCAAAAAATTCTAGCTTATGAACTCAGCATGTCTGGTTTCCAGTAAAGCACTAAAGAACAACGTTGTTTGGAAAAGAAGGAAAGATCTCACACAATCAGTATCTTAGCTCACTATCACCATCAGGCCACCTGCTATTTCCATATTTACTCACAAAACACAGCACCCACCATCACCGACAGCTGACCTTCTGCATGCGCTCAGTCTCCGACCAGGAAGGCCATTCAGAATGTATGAGCTAGCCTCTGTAAATGCTCTCTTGGAAAAGCGGGACCGTTTTGACCTTTCGCAAAAGTCAAAGATAATTGGGGTGTGCCTCCGCCACACTTTTGATTCTTCCACAGACATTTGACTGAGGCAGAAAAGAAGAGCAGCCTTAACCCAAAGCATAAGTTTTAAAACCGTAACTCTAGAATTTAACTGGGAAGGTTAGGCCAGAATGTAAATTTGTCACATTCTTTGGAGCAAAAATGTAGATCCTACAACTAACTGAAATGACTAAGATGTCAACACGTTACCATTAAAAACATGAGACTGGGTTGCAACAGATGAGAACTTGAGTGGTAGAAGTTGAGCCGAGTGGAGGCTGATTATGACCTACTACTGAGAAGCCCTAGCCAGCCCTGTCTCGTCTCGGTCCCCAGAGGATCTGCCCAGCGACCGACACAGTATCAGTTCCACCAGGAGAAATGAGATCTTCTATAGAGGAACAGAGCTGTGAGACATCTCATTTGGGGGTTTCTTCCTCCTCGTTCCAGGTTCTTCTCAAGGCATAGAGTAGCGGACAGACACCTGGGTCGTGGTTATTGGGGCATGCGTTTTGCAGCTGGAAACTAAAATGAGCGTTTCATTTTGGACAATCCCTGTTTCAAGTAGATTTTTCCATTTGGGGACTAGTAAAGATTACGTTGGAGTATTCAGACACTCTCACTCTCTATAAACTGTCACAGTCTTATTTGCCACCAGCGAGAGTCATTGTCTTGTTCTCATTTAAGTTCTTGTCTAGTGCCACCAGGCCTTCGTCATTCAGTCAGTGGCATTTGGTTGATGTTGTTTTGTAATAGTTTAAGCTCAGTCGTGCCTGGTATGTTCACATTTTGACATTTTCCAAATTGATATTGGACGTGTTTCACATATGCTCTGTTAAGGCCCCGCAGAAACCTTCAACGTTTTCTTTATTGGGAGAATTTCTCAGTCCTGTGTTCTTGGCAGCAATCATGGCACAGCAGCTTTGAAGTACTGTACAGTATGTGTGGTGTAACCTTCGTCTAGAGAACACCACACAGCAGCTCGCGATCGACTCTCCTGTTTTCTTCCCTTACTTTCTGCCTCACAATGAGTTCCTCTCCGCTCAAGTGGTAACCTGAAACCTGCTCCCTCGTTCTCGGGATGGCCCAGGGGATTACAAAGGGTGATCAATATGTGCCAAAGGAAGTCTTTCGAAAAGTGAAAGAAGCCACAGTTTTCAACCTTCTCCTCCTCCCCCTCCTTTCCCTCTGTTCTGTCTACTAACAGATATGGACACACACAAACAATGTTGAGAAAGTCCACCCTCTTTGTATCCAACAGTCGCGTGACGTGAAACTATCTGATTCTATCTGCTTTGCCCATTGTAATTAAAAAAAATGTTTATACTCTATGATGGTGACTAAGAAATGAAACCCAAATAATAGCAATTCCACAATGCCATTGCTCTCTTAAGCAGGTAGTCACACATACTCCCAAACTAGAGAAGATGGGGGCTCAGTTCAGTGTCTTTGCATGAAAGGTGCACCTCTGACGTATGTGTGTTATCATCTGCTCTGTCCCAACAGGTGGTGGATGAGATGGGCAACGTCAAGTTCTGTCTGGACGAAGGCTCAGAGCCCGGTGGGAGCTGGCTCAAGTATGTACGCACTGCCATCTCCTTTGAGGAGCAGAATATGGCGGCGTGTCACCTCAGCGGAGACCAGGTGAGTGGTGCCTCCCTCCTCCTATGGGCTGCCAGCGTTTAGTGATTGACACCCCACTCCTCCAATCAGCTGCACATGGCAATGTCAGAGATTCGGTGGAATGGCTATTGTCCTTCTTCCTACCTACCCATTGGGAAGAACAGTGGGCTTTGCGTCTGTGTGTCTATGTATGTGTGTGCGCATGTATGTGCGTCATTGTTTCAAATCAAATCAAGTTTGATTAGTTGCATACATGTTTAGCAGATGTATTGTGGGTGTAGAGATATCATTGTGTTCCTAGCTTCAAAAATACAGTAATATCTAACGATACACAATACACACAAATCGTGGAGGCCCGGATCGTGGAGGCCCGGTCATCTGATGCAGGACTCCGTCACTCTCCTTCTTGGTAAAATAGCCCTTACACAGGCTGGAGGTGTGTTGGGTCATTGTCCTATTGAAAAATAAATGATAGTGCCATTTTATTTTTATTTATTTTTTATTTTACCAGGCAAGTCAGTTAAGAACAAATTCTTATTTTCAATGACGGCCTGGGAACAGTGTGTTAACTGCCTGTTCAGGGGCAGAACGACAGATTTGTACCTTGTCAGCTCAGAGGTTTGAACTCACAACCTTCCGGTTACTAGTCCAACTCTCTAACCACTAGGCTTAAGCGCAAACCAGATGGGATGGCGTATTACTGCCGAATGCTGTAATAGCCATGATGCTTAAGTGAATTCTAAATAAATCACAGATAGTGTCACCAGCAAAGCACCCCCACACCATCACACCTCCTCCTCCATGCTTCATGGTGGGAACCACAAATGCAGAGATCATCTGTTCACCTACTCTGCATCTCACAAAGACCAGGCAGTTGGAACTAAAAATCTCAAATGTGGACTCATCAGACCAAAGGACAGATTTCCACCAGTCTAATGTCCATTGCTCGTGTTTCTTGGCCCAAGCAAGTCTCTTCTTCTTATTGGTGTCCTTTAGTAGTGGTTTCTTTGCAGAAATTCGACCATGAAGGCCTGATTCACACAGTCTCCTTTTTTATTTAATTTAACCTTTATTTAACTAGGCAGTTGATGTTGTGTCTGTTACTTGAACTCTATGAAGCATTTATTTGGGCTGTAATTTTTCTGATAACTCTAATGAACGTATCCTCTGCAGCAGAGATAACTCTGGGTCTTCCTTTCCTGTGGCAGTCCTCATGAGAGCCAGTTTCATCGTAATGCTTGATGGTTTTTGCGACAGCACATAAAGAAACTTTCAAAGTTCTTGACATTTTCCGGATTGACTGACCTTCATGTCTTAAAGTAATGATGAACTGTCATTTCTCTTTGCTTATTTGATCTGTTCCTGCCATAATAATATATGGACTTGGTATTTTACCAAATAGGGCTATCTTCTGTATACCACCCCTACCTTGTCACAACACAACCTATTGGCTCAAACCCTTTAAGAAGGAAAGAAATTCCACAAATTAACTTTTTAGAAGGTACACCTGTTAATTGAAATGCATTCCAAATGACTACCTCATGAAAAGGTTTTAGGGAATGCAAAGAGTGTGCAAAGCGGTCATCAAGGAAAAGGATGGCTACTTTTAAAACATTCAACAAATAGTTTTATAATGAAGAGTAGACCCAACTAAACACCATGGATTCTTTACACACACATTGAAAGGCAAAAATCTAAAATTTGGACTCATCAGACCAAAGGACAGATTTCCACCAGTCTAAGGTCCATTGCTCATGTATCTTGGCCCAAGCAAGTCTCTTCTTATTATTGGTGTCCGTCCTTTAGTAGTGGTTTCAATGGAGCAATTCGACCATGAAGGCCTGATTCAGGCACGGGCTCCAATCTGTGGTGCAGTTAATTCTACTGAACTTATCCTCTGCAGCAGAGGTAACTCTGGGTCTTCTTTTCCTGTGGCAGTCCTCATGAGAGCCAGTTTCATCAGAGAGCTTCATGGTTTTTGCAACTACACTAGAAAAAACTTTCAAAGTTCTTGAAATTTTCCGTATTGACTGACCTTCATGTCTTATGTAACGATGGACTGTTGTTTCTCTTTGCTTATTTGAGCTGTTCTTGGCATAATATGGACTTGGTCTTTTCCCAAATAGGGCTATCTTCTGTATACAACCCCTACCCTGTCACAACACAACTGATTGGCTCAAACGCATTAAGAAGGAAAGAAATTCCACAAATTCACTTTTAAGAAGGCACACCTGTTAATTGAAATGCATTCCAGGTGACTACCTCATGAAAAGGTTTGAGAGAATGCCAAGAGTGTGCAAAGCTGTTATCAAGGCAAAGGGTGGCTACTTTGAAGAATCTCAAATATAAAATACGACGACAATTGCATAATTATCGTATTTCGTCGTCCTAACGTATCTGCCCAGCAGCTAGCTAAGCAGCTAGCTAAGCAGCTAAGCAGCTAGCTAACATCCACTGTCCACTAGCACTGTAGTAACTATTACACTCAACTGAACGACTCGATTAGCGTAGTGTCAGCTAGCTACATAGTTGTCTTCGTATCCAAGATAATTGTGCAGTTTAGAGTGTGTAGACTTAGAGTGATTATCTTAATTTACCGAGGTTAGCTAGCCAGCTATTTGTCGTCCTTAACGTAGGAAATGCTGCTAGCTAGCTAGCCAACAGCTAGCCAACCTCTACCGAATTGAACTCCAACTACCCGGTCAACATTCCGCGTCGTTCCACAGGTAGTATCACATTTTCATTTCACTTCATTACAGTACAACGGTTTGATTTGTTTGATCGTAGCTAGCCAGCTACATAGCCGTCTTTGTATCTAAGACAATTGTGTAGTCTAGAGCGATTTTCTAGGTTAGCTTTCTAGGTTAGCTGGCCAGCTATTGTCGTTCTTCTACTGTTTGAATAGCAGCACCGTAGTAACTATTACAGTACAACGGTTTGTTTTGTTTGATCGTAGCTAGCTAGATACATAGCCGTCTTTGTATCTAAGACAATTGTGTAGCCTAGAGCGATTTTCTAGGTTAGCCAGCCAGCTATTGTCGTTCTTTTAAGTAACGGAACGCAATCAACCTTGCTAGCTAGCCAGCTAGCCCCCGAATAGCAGCACTGTAGAAACTATTACACTCGACGGAACGACTTGATTAGTGTAGTGTCAACATCGCAGCCACTACCAGCTAGCCTACTCCAGCAGTACTGTTTCATTTCAATCATTTTAGTCAATAAGATTCTTGCTACGTAAGCTTAACTTTCTGAACATTCGAGACGTGTAGTCCACTTGTCATTCCAATCTCCTTTGCATTAGCGTAGCCTCTTCTGTACCCTGTTAACTATGTGTCTATCTATCCCTGTTCTCTCCTCTCTGCACAGACCATACAAACGCTCCACACCGCGTGGCCGCGGCCACCCTAATCTGGTGGTCCCAGCGCGCACGACCCACGTGGAGTTCCTGGTCTCCGGTAGCCTCTGGAACTGCCGATCTGCGGCCAACAAGGCAGAGTTCATCTCAGCCTATGCCTCCCTCCAGTCCCTCGACTTCCTGGCACTGACGGAAACATGGATCACCACAGATAACACTGCTACTCCTACTGCTCTCTCTTCGTCCACCCACGTGTTCTCGCACACCCCGAGAGCTTCTGGTCAGCGGGGTGGTGGCACCGGGATCCTCATCTCTCCCAAGTGGTCATTCTCTCTCTCTCCCTTACCCATCTATCTATCGCCTCCTTTGAATTCCATGCTGTCACAGTTACCAGCCCTTTCAAGCTTAACATTCTTATCATTTATCGCCCTCCAGGTTCCCTCGGAGAGTTCATCAATGAGCTTGATGCCTTGATAAGCTCCTTTCCTGAGGACGGCTCACCTCTCACAGTCCTGGGCGACTTTAACCTCCCCACGTCTACCTTTGACTCATTCCTCTCTGCCTCCTTCTTTCCACTCCTCTCCTCTTTTGACCTCACCCTCTCACCTTCCCCCTACTCACAAGGCAGGCAATACGCTCGACCTCATCTTTACTAGATGCTGTTCTTCCACTAACCTCACTGCAACTCCCCTCCAAGTCTCCGACCACTACCTTGTATCCTTTTCCCTCTCGCTCTCATCCAACACTTCCCACACTGCCCCTACTCGGATGGTATCGCGCCGTCCCAACCTTCGCTCTCTCTCCCCCGCTACTCTTTCCTCTTCCATCCTTTCATCTCTTCCCTCTGCTCATACCTTCTCCAACCTTTCTCCTGACTCTGCCTCCTCAACCCTCCTCTCTTCCCTTTCTGCATCCTTTGACTCTCTATGTCCCCTATCCTCCAGGCCGGCTCGGTCCTCCCCTCCCGCTCCGTGGCTCGATGACTCATTGCGAGCTCACAGAACAGAGCTCCGGGCAGCCGAGCGGAAATGGAGGAAAACCCGCCTCCCTGCGGACCTGGCATCCTTTCACTCCCTCCTCTCTACATTTTCCTCCTCTGTCTCTGCTGCTAAAGCCACTTTCTACCACTCTAAATTCCAAGCATCTGCCTCTAACCCTAGGAAGCTCTTTGCCACCTTCTCCTCCCTTCTGAATCCTCCTCCCCCCCCCCCCCCCCCCCCTCTCTGCAGATGACTTCGTCAACCATTTTGAAAAGAAGGTCGACGACATCCGATCCTCGTTTGCTAAGTCAAATGACACCGCTGGTTCTGCTCACACTGCCCTACCCTGTGCTCTGACCTCTTTCTCCCCTCTCTCTCCAGATGAAATCTCGCTTCTTGTGACGGCCGGCCGCCCAACAACCTGCCCGCTCGACCCTATCCCCTCCTCTCTCCTCCAGACCATTTCCGGGGACCTTCTCCCTTACCTCACCTCGCTCATCAACTCATCCCTGACCGCTGGCTACGTCCCTTCCGTCTTCAAGAGAGCGAGAGTTGCACCCCTTCTGAAGAAACCTACACTCGATCCCTCCGATGTCAACAACTACAGACCAGTATCCCTTCTTTCTTTTCTCTCCAAAACTCTTGAACGTGCCGTCCTTGGCCAGCTCTCCCTCTATCTCTCTCAGAATGACCTTCTTGATCCAAATCAGTCAGGTTTCAAGACTAGTCATTCAACTGAGACTGCTCTTCTCTGCATCACGGAGGCGCTCCGCACTGCTAAAGCTAACTCTCTCTCCTCTGCTCTCATCCTTCTAGACCTATCGGCTGCCTTCGATACTGTGAACCATCAGATCCTCCTCTCCACCCTCTCCGAGTTGGGCATCTCCGGCGCGGCCCACGCTTGGATTGCGTCCTACCTGACAGGTCGCTCCTACCAGGTGGCGTGGCGAGAATCTGTCTCCTCGCCACGCGCTCTCACCACTGGTGTCCCCCAGGGCTCTGTTCTAGGCCCTCTCCTATTCTCGCTATACACCAAGTCACTTGGCTCTGTCATAACCTCACATGGTCTCTCCTATCATTGCTATGCAGACGACACACAATTAATCTTCTCCTTTCCCCTTCTGATGACCAGGTGGCGAATCGCATCTCTGCATGTCTGGCAGACATATCAGTGTGGATGACGGATCACCACCTCAAGCTGAACCTCGGCAAGACGGAGCTGCTCTTCCTCCCGGGGAAGGACTGCCCGTTCCATGATCTCGCCATCACGGTTGACAACTCCATTGTGTCCTCCTCCCAGAGCGCTAAGAACCTTGGCGTGATCCTGGACAACACCCTGTCGTTCTCAACCAACATCATGGCGGTGGCCCGTTCCTGTAGGTTCATGCTCTACAACATCCGCAGAGTACGACCCTGCCTCACCCAGGAAGCGGCGCAGGTCCTAATCCAGGCACTTGTCATCTCCCGTCTGGATTACTGCAACTCGCTGTTGGCTGGGCTCCCTGCCTGTGCCATTAAACCCCTACAACTCATCCAGAACGCCGCAGCCCGTCTGGTGTTCAACCTTCCCAAGTTCTCTCACGTCACCCCGCTCCTCCGCTCTCTCCACTGGCTTCCAGTTGAAGCTCGCATCCGCTACAAGACCATGGTGCTTGCCTACGGAGCTGTGAGGGGAACGGCACCGCAGTACCTCCAGGCTCTGATCAGGCCCTACACCCAAGCAAGGGCACTGCGTTCATCCTCCTCTGGCCTGCTCGCCTCCCTACCATTGAGGAAGTACAGTTCCCGCTCAGCCCAGTCAAAACTGTTCGCTGCTCTGGCCCCCCAATGGTGGAACAAACTCCCTCACGACGCCAGGACAGCGGAGTCAATCACCACCTTCCGGAGACACCTGAAACCCCACCTCTTCAGGGAATACCTAGGATAGGATAAGTAATCCTTCTCACCCCCCCCCCCCCCTTAATGACTTAGCTGCACTATTGTAAAGTGGCTGTTCCACTGGATGTCAGAAGGTGAATTCACCAATTTGTAAGTCGCTCTGGATAAGAGCGTCTGCTAAATGACTTAAATGTAAATGTAATTTAGATATTTTTTTGGTTACTACATGGTTCCATATTTGTTATTTTATGGTGTTGATGTCGTCACTATTATTCTAAAAATAAAGAAAAACCCTGGAATTAGTAGGTGTGTCTAAAAGTTTGACTGGTATTATATATGATAGGATGTATAGACCTTATAGACAGCAATTGAATATAATATATAGTATATCTGAAGAATACGTGGATAGAATAGTATATGTACATTAATAGTTGGACAGGATGGATTTGACTAGAATACAGTATATGCATATTAAATTGGTAAAACAGCATGTAAACATTAAAGTGTTCCATGTCTATGTACAAATGGCAGCAGCCTCTAAGGTGCAGGGTTGAGTAACCTGATAGGAGAGTGATTAATTTCAGGGCAGGCTACTGGGTGGAGGCCGGCTAGTGATGGCGATTTAACAGTCTGATGAACTTGAGATAGAAGCTGTTTTTCAGTCTCCCAGCTTTGATGCACCTGGTACTGACCTCGCCTTCTGGATGAGCGGGGTGAACAGGCTCAGGTGGCTGAGGTCCTTGATTATCTTCTTCCTGGCACCACTCCACCACTCCGCCACTCTGTCTCGTTGTTGTTTGTAGTCAGGCATACCACTGTTGTTTCATCTTCAAACTTGATTATTGAATTTGTGGTGTGCTTGGCCGTCATGGGTGAACAGGGAGTACAGGAGAGGCCTGAGCATGCACCCTTGTGTGGCCCCTGTGTTGAGGATCAGAAAAGTGGAGATGTTGTTGCCTACCTTCACCACCGGGGGGCGGCTGGTCAGAAAGTCTAGGACCCAGTTGCCCAGTTGCACAGGGCGGGATACAGACCCAGGGCCCGGAGTTTAATGATGAGCTTGGAGGATACTATTGTGTTGAAGGCTGAGCAATATTCAATGAACAACATTGGATAGGGAAGTGGGCAGTGGGGGCAGTGGGTCAAGGATGTCGGGGAAGGTGGATGTTATATGGTCCTTAACTAGATCCTTAACTAGTCTCTCGAAGTCTCTTACAGAGGCTAGCTAATGAATATGTCCATGTGTGTGTGCATGCGCGTATGCGTGTGCGGGCCTGTTATTGTCAATGTGTGTGTGTGTGTGTGTGTGTGTGTGTGTGTGTGTGTGTGTGTGTGTGTGTGTGTGTGTGTGTGTGTGTGTGTGTGTGTGTGTGTGTGTGTGTGTGTGTGTGTGTGTGTGTGTGTGTGTGTGCGTGCGTGCGTGCGATGAGTAAAGAGGAGAGGGGTGCCAGCATCTAACAATTTGATGTTATTCTTTCCTGGGCACCACTCGACAATGCAAACCACGATTCTTCAATCAGAACCGTCTACCAATTCTAGATTTACCTTCGGTTGTGGGAAAGGTGTTGCCAAACAGCCACAGCTGTTATATGTTATCAGCCTAGACCAGAGTGGACCTGGGTTATCAGACTAGACCAGTGTGGACCTGGGTTATCAGCCTAGACCAGAGTGGACCTGGGTTATCAGCCTAGACCAGAGTGGACCTGGGTTATCAGCCTAGACCAGAGTGGACCTGGGTTATCAGCCTAGACCAGAGTGGACCTGGGTCATCAGCCTAGACCAGAGTGGACCTGGGTTATCAGCCTAGACCAGAGTGGACCTGGGTTATCAGCCTAGACCAGAGTGGACCTGGGTTATCAGCCTAGACCAGAGTGGACCTGGGTTATCAGCCTAGACCAGAGTGGACCTGGGTTATCAGCCTAGACCAGTGTGGACCTGGGTTATCAGCCTAGACCAGAGTGGACCTGGGTCATCAGCCTAGACCAGAGTGGACCTGGGTTATCAGCCTAGACCAGTGTGGACCTGGGTCATCAGCCTAGACCAGTGTGGACCTGGGTCATCAGCCTAGACCAGAGTGGACCTGGGTCATCAGCCTAGACCAGAGTGGACCTGGGTCATCAGCCTAGACCAGAGTGGACCTGGGTCATCAGCCTAGACCAGAGTGGACCTGGGTTATCAGCCTAGACCAGAGTGGACCTGGGTTATCAGCCTAGACCAGAGTGGACCTGGGTTATCAGCCTAGACCAGAGTGGACCTGGGTCATCAGCCTAGACCAGAGTGGACCTGGGTTATCAGTCTAGACCAGAGTGGACCTGGGTTATCAGCCTAGACCAGATTGGACCTGGGTTATCAGCCTAGACCAGTGTGGACCTGGGTCATCAGCCTAGACCAGAGTGGACCTGGGTCATCAGCCTAGACCAGAGTGGACCTGGGTTATCAGTCTAGACCAGAGTGGACCTGGGTTATCAGCCTAGACCAGATTGGACCTGGGTTATCAGCCTAGACCAGTGTGGACCTGGGTCATCAGCCTAGACCAGAGTGGACCTGGGTTATCAGCCTAGACCAGAGTGGACCTGGGTCATCAGCCTAGACCAGAGTGGACCTGGGTCATCAGCCTAGACCAGAGTGGACCTGGGTTATCAGCCTAGACCAGAGTGGACCTGGGTTAGCCCTAATCCTGTTTAGATTTTCACAGTGATGTCCTCTGCTACAGTCTGAAAACCCTATTCCCTATTACGTGCACAGCGCTCTGGTGAAAGGTAGTGCACTATGTCGTGAAGAGGGTGCCTTTTTGACACCGACCAAATCAAATATCTATATTGTTGGGTGTGGCCTGCCCCACATGTAATGGGTTGTTTTGTTGTTTGAATTGAATGTGCTGCTTTGCTATTGTTTGTGAAGCTTGTTTTGTCTGGTGGCTTGTTGGCACAAGCTTTTTATTAATTTACTAACACCACCCACACTCACAATGCAAAAAAATATATAATTTATCCAACTTAGTACTTCTCCGCTTTTTGTGTCAGCATGCACAATGCATGATTTGATGGAAATTTGTGCACGACAGGCAAATTTGAATATGGCAGCAACCTTTTAAAATCCCAGTAGATCATTTATTTACACATTTACTTGTTTGTTATTAATGTTGTAGTGTATCAGAAGATAATCATGCACATTTAAACAATTAAGGCAGTACTGCGTTGTAATGTTCGTCGTCTTCCTCTGACGAGGAGTATGAAGGATCGGACCAATAGGCAGCGTGGTACTTGTCCATGTTGATATTTATTAACATTGAACACCAAAAACCAAAATAACAAGGAGAACGAACGAAAACGAAACAGTTCTGTCTGGTGAAGGCACAGAGACAGAAAACAATCACCCACAACTAAAATGGGGAAAACAGGCTGCCTAAGTATGATTCTCAATCAGAGACAATGAACGAAACCTGCCTCTGATTGAGAACCATACCAGGCCAAACACATAAATACTTTATAGAAAAAAGAACATAGACTACCCAACCCAACTCACGCCCTGACCAAACTAACACAAATACATTTACATTTACATTTACATTTAAGTCATTTAGCAGACGCTCTTATCCAGAGCGACTTACAAATTGGAACTAGGGTCAGAACGTGACATGCATTTTGAATATATTTCATACATTTAAATGTATAAATAATTCACTTTCTTTCATTGAACAAGAAAAAATATTTTTACGATTGTCAATATTGACCAAAATATGAAAGAATTAAAGCGATTTTGTTAAATATATTTATTGTGGAATAACAGTTGTGTTTGACTGTGTGAGAGTATGTGCGTGCAAGCATGTGGCCGTGAGTGTGTGTGTGTGTGTCGTCCTTTAGTGAGGATTAGGCTGCATAGATAGGGAGGGGGCTTCCTTCCTCTTTTGACCTCAGCCATTCAGAGAGTCCATTGATTGACCTCTGAACCTCACAGCCCTCATTTCTCAAGATGCTCTTAAGCCGTTTGTCAATACAGCATCAAGTACTTAGAGTGTGTGTGAGCTGTTCGTGGCGTGTAGAGCAGAAGTAGCTAGTAGGACTGCACGTCACGGAGAGCTCACACACTCTCTCTCTCTCACTCGCTCTCTCAAATCATTCTAAATCCGGATGCAGGTTCCTCACCTGAAGGTTAAGCAAATGGAGGAAGCAAGATGTGCGGTAAGCCGTCGTGTGTGTTTGTTGGAGAAAGTGACAGAGCCTCAGTTTATTTGGGAGCATCCCAGTCCTAAAACATTTCCACCTACGAAATCCAAGGTCACATAGAATTACGGGAGGCCCGTTTCCCTATAGCCAAAAGTTTGTCCTCGGACACAGAGCGGTGTTCTGTCTCGGATAGTAAACGTAGACTACACTGTCCTCGGACACAGAGCAGTGTTCTGTCTCGGGTAGTAAACGTAGACTACACTGTCCTCGGACACAGAGCGGTGTTCTGTCTGGGATAGTAAACGTAGACTACGCTGTCCTTGGACACAAAGGGGTGTTCTGTCTCGGATAGTAAACGTAGACTACACTGTCCTCGGACACAGAGCGGTGTTCTGTCTCGGATTGTAATCGTAGACTACACTGTCCTCGGACACAGAGCGGCGTTCTGTCTCGGAGAGTAAACGTAGACTACACTGTCCTCGGACACAGAGGGGCGTTCTGTCTCGGATAGTAAACGTAGACTACACTGTCCTCGGACACAGAGCGGTGTTCTGTCTCGGATAGTAAACGTAGACTACACTTTCCTTGGACACAGAGCGGTGTTCTGTCTCAGATTGTAATCGTAGACTACACTGTCCTCGGACACAGAGCGGCGTTCTGTCTCGGAGAGTAAACGTAGACTACACTGTCCTCGGACACAGAGCGGTGTTCTGTCTCGGATAGTAAATGTAGACGACACTGTCCTCGGACACAGAGCGGCATTCTGTCTCGGAGAGTAAACGTAGACGACACTGTCTTCGGACACATAGGGGCGTTCTGTCTCGGATAGTAAACGTAGACTACACTGTCCTCGGACACAGAGCGGCATTCTGTCTCGGAGAGTAAACGTAGACGACACTGTCTTCGGACACAGAGGGGCGTTCTGTCTCGGATAGTAAACGTAGACTACACTGTCCTCGGACACAGAGCGGTGTTCTGTCTCGGAGAGTAAACGTAGACTAAACTGTCCTTGGACACAGAGGGGTGTTCTGTCTCGGTTAGTAAACGTAGACTACACTGTCCTCGGACACAGAGCGGTGTTCTGTCTCGGAGAGTAAACGTAGACTACACTGTCCTTGGACACAGAGGGGTGTTCTGTCTCGGATAGTAAATGTAAATGTAGACGACACTGTCCTCGGACACAGAGCGGTGTTCTGTCTCGGATAATAAATGTAGACGACACTGTCCTCGGACACAGAGCGGCATTCTGTGTCGGAGAGTAAACGTAGACGACACTGTCTTCGGACACAGAGGGGCGTTCTGTCTCGGATAGTAAACGTAGACTACACTGTCCTCGGACACGGAGCGGTGTTCTGTCTCGGAGAGTAAACGTAGACTACACTGTCCTTGGACACAGAGGGGTGTTCTGTCTCGGATGGTAAACGTAGACTACACTGTCCTCGGACACAGAGCGGTGTTCTGTCTCGGGTAGTAAACGTAGACTACACTATCTTCGGACACAGAGCGGTGTTCTGTCTCGGATAGTAAACGTAGACTACGCTGTCCTTGGACACAGAGGGGTGTTCTGTCTCGGATAGTAAACGTAGACTACGCTGTCCTTGGACACAGAGCGGTGTTCTGTCTCGGATTGTAATCGTAGACTACACTGTCCTCGGACACAGAGCGGCGTTCTGTCTCAGAGAGTAAACGTAGACTACACTGTCCTCGGACACAGAGGGGCGTTCTGTCTCGGATAGTAAACGTAGACTACCATGTCCTCGGACACAGGGCGGTGTTCCTTCTCGGATAGTAAACGTAGACTACACTGCTCACAGTGTCACTGAGACAACATTTGGAGGTCTTGTCACCATCTTCTCACGCGGTCCTCGTCTTTTGTGTCTGAAGAGGACAAGGCCCCCCCTACACCCCAACGCTGTTTGATCTCCCCTTTCACCCTGGTTTAAACACACACTGTCTGTTGATAAATAGGATGTGTGTGTAAAGGAATAGATTTATTTAACCAGGCAAGTCAGTTAAAAACAAATGATTTACAATAATGGCCTACCTGGAAGACACTTATTAAAAGACTCCATTTGACTCTCCTGCGCCTGACTTCCCTGCCACCTATACACACGGCGCTGACAGAATCTCTGACCGTAAAAATATGAAGTCAGCTGGAGAGGACACTACGCCCATGGAGGTGGAGGAATGTGTTCGGGAACAAGCGGAGGCAATTGACTGTTTGAGCACTGTAATGGATCGCATTGTCCAGAATATGGATCGCTAGGAGAGACAGGGAGTTTCTCCAGCGCCACCACCACCACAACCGGAATTTCCCTTGAATGCTTTTTCCCCTCCGGAACCGAAGATCCATTTATCCCTACCCACAGGATACAACGGAGATACTGCCGGCTGCCAGGGTTTCCTCCTAAAGCTGAACTTGTATATGGCCACGGTCTCCCCAGTACCATCTGACCGTGAGAAGAGTTACGCCCTCGTCTCATGCCTCACCGGGAAAGCCCTGGAATGGGCCAGCGCTGTGTGTAGAGAGGAGGATGCGGCGTTAGACAATTTTCAGGAGTTCACCCGCCAATTCCGGATAGTATTCGACCATTCACCCGAAGGCAAAGCAGCGGGTGAGCTCCTCCATCATCTGAGGCAGGGGACGAGGAGTGCACAGGAGTTTGCTTTGGAGTTTAGGACCTTGGCTGCCGGCGCTGGATGGAGCGACAGGGCCCTGATCGACCATTACCGTTGTAGTCTACGCGAGGACGTCCGTCGGGAGCTGGCCTGTAGAGACACCACCCTCACCTTCGACCAGCTGGTGGACATGTCCATCAGGCTGGACAACATGCTGGCTACTCGTGGACATCTAGATCAGGGTCTGGTTGTTCCATCCTCCCTCACCCTCTCTCCCGAACCTATGGAATTGGGAGGGATGGTGCGCAGGGAGACCGGAGGGGGTTCCCGCTCGAGCACCATTCATGGTCGCAGAGGGCACACTGCTGGTCGGTGCTGGGTTGGTTCCTCTGGGAATAGAGAAGGCAGGCAGGGCATTCTGGCATCACCCCAGAATGAGAAGGCAGCATTCTCATCCAGAGCCCTCTGTTGCACTAATGTTTGTCTCGGTCTCTTTTCCTGATTTTTCCCTGCATTCCCAGTATAAGGCGCTAGTAGATTCAGGTGCGGCTGGGAATTTCATTAATAAAAGCTCATAGTTTAGGGATGCCTATTATTTCTGTGGATATGCCTTTCGCTATTCATGCCTTAGATAGTCGACCATTAGGGTCAGGGTTTATCAGGGAGGTAACCGCACCTTTGTGTATGATAACGCAGGAGGGTCACAAGGAGAAGATTAGTCTTGCTAATTAGTCTTGCGCCAGAAAATTGGACTGGGAGGGTTACGGGCCGGAGGAGAGATGCTGGGTTCCGGTGGAGGACGTGTTAGATCCTTCCATGTTATCAGAATTCCACCGTCTCCATCCGGATCGCCCTGCACCTCGCCCTCCGGGTCGTCCCCGAGGCCGGTGTCGATGTGCAGCTGGAGCCGCGCGTCAGGGGGGGGTACTGTCACGACTTCTGCCGAAGTGCTCGGCGTTCGACGTCACCAGTCCTCTAGCCATCATCTATCCATCTTTAATTTTCCATTGGTTTTGTCTTGTCTTCCCACACACCTGTTTTCAATCCCATTCATTACCTGTTGTGTATTTAACCCTCTGTTTCCCATCATGTCTTTGTCAGAGATTGTTTTATTGTCAGTGTTGTTTATTTGTTGTGTTGGTGCGCGACGGGTCCTCGTACCCATGTTTTTTTTCATGTCTGTACTGTATAGTGTTATGGAGCATGTTCTGTGGGCACTTATTAAAATACTGCATTTACACTCCATTTTGACTCTCCTGCGCCTGACTTCCCTGCCACCTATACACACGGCGCTGGCACTAGGTCTCGTTTGTCAATGTGTTAATTTCACTCACATTGTAATAGTAAAAAGCAGAGATATATCCTAGGTCTCGTTTGTCAATGTGTTAATTTCACTCACATTGTAATAGTAAAAAGCAGAGATATATCCTAGGTCTCGTTTGTCAATGTGTTTAGCTCACATTGTAATAGTAAAAAGCAGAGATATATCCTCGGTCTCGTTTGTCAATGTGTTTATTTCACATTGTAATAGTAAAAAGCAGAGATATATCCTAGTTCTCGTTTGTCAATGTGTTTATCTCATATTGTAATAGTAAAAAACATAGATATATCCTAGGTCTCGTTTGTCAATGTGTTTATCTCACATTGTAATAGTAAAAGCAGAGATATATCCTAGGTCTCGTTTGTCAATGTGTTTATCTCACATTGTAATAGTAAAAAGCAGAGATATATCCCAGGTCTCGTTTGTCAATGTGTTTATCTCACAATGTGGACAGTAAAAAGCAGAGATATATACTAGGTCTCGTTTGTCAACGTGTTTATCTCACATTGTAATAGTAAAAAGCAGAGATATATCCTCGGTCTCGTTTGTCAATGTGTTTATCTCACATTGTAATAGTAAAAAGCAGAGATATATACTAGGTCTCGTTTGTCAACGTGTTTATCTCACAATGTGGACAGTAAAAAGCAGAGATATATCCTCGGTCTCGTTTGTCAATGTGTTTATTTCACTCACATTGTAATAGTAAAAAGCAGAGATATATCCTAGGTCTCGTTTGTCAATGTGTTTATTTCACTCACATTGTGGATAGTAAAAAGCAGAGATATATCCTAGGCCTCGTTTGTCAATGTGTCTATCTCACATTGTAATAGTAAAAAGCAGAGATATATCCTAGGTCTCGTTTGTAAATGTGTTTATCTCACATTGTAATAGTAAAAAGCAGAGATATATCCTAGGTCTCGTTTGTCAATGTGTTTATCTCACATTGTAATAGTAAAAAGCAGAGATATATCCTAGGTCTCGTTTGTCAATGTGTTTATTTCACTCACATTGTAATAGTAAAAAGCAGAGATATATCCTAGGTCTCGTTTGTCAATGTGTTTATTTCACTCACATTGTAATAGTAAAAAGCAGAGATATATAATATACTAGGTCTCGTTTGTCAATGTGTTTATTTCACTCACATTGTAATAGTAAAAAGCAGAGATATATCCTAGGTCTCGTTTGTCAATGTGTTTATTTCACTCACATTGTAATAGTAAAAAGCAGAGATATATAATACACTAGGTCTCGTTTGTCAATGTGTTTATCTCACATTGTAATAGTAAAAAGCAGAGATATATCCTCAGTCTCGTTTGTCAATGTGTTTATCTCACATTGTAGTAGTAAAAAGCAGAGATATATCCTAGGTCTCGTTTGTCAATGTGCTTATTTCACAGTGTAACAGTAAAAAGCAGAGATATATCCTAGGTCTCGTTTGTCAATGTGTTTATCTCACATTGTAATTGTAAAAAGCAGAGATATATCCTAGGTCTCGTTTGTCAACGTGTTTATCTCACATTGTAATAGTAAAAAGCAGAGATATATCCTAGGTCTCGTTTGTCAATGTGTTTATTTCACTCACATTGTAATAGTAAAAAGCAGAGATATATCCTAGGTCTCGTTTGTCAATGTGTTTATTTCACTCACATTGTAATAGTAAAAAGCAGAGATATATCCTAGGTCTCGTTTGTCAATGTGTTTATCTCACATTGTAGTAGTAAAAAGCAGAGATATATCCTAGGTCTCGTTTGTCAATGTGCTTATCTCACATTGTAATAGTAAAAAGCAGAGATATATCCTCAGTCTCGTTTGTCAATGTGTTTATCTCACATTGTAGTAGTAAAAAGCAGAGATATATCCTAGGTCTCGTTTGTCAATGTGCTTATTTCACATTGTAACAGTAAAAAGCAGAGATATATCCTAGGTCTCGTTTGTCAATGTGTTTATCTCACATTGTAATAGTAAAAAGCAGAGATATATCCTAGGTCTCTTTTGTCAACGTGTTTATCTCACATTGTAATAGTAAAAAGCAGAGATATATCCTCGGTCTCGTTTGTCAATGTGTTTATTTCACTCACATTGTAATAGTAAAAAGCAGAGATATATCCTAGGCCTCGTTTGTCAATGTGTTTATCTCACATTGTATTAGTAAAAAGCATAGATATATCCTCGGTCTCGTTTGTCAATGTGTTTATTTCACTCACATTGTAATAGTAAAAAGCAGAGATATATCCTAGGTCTCGTTTGTCAATGTGTTTATTTCACTCACATTGTAATAGTAAAAAGCAGAGATATATCCTAGGTCTCGTTTGTCAATGTGTTTATCTCACATTGTAGTAGTAAAAAGCAGAGATATATCCTAGGTCTCGTTTGTCAATGTGCTTATCTCACATTGTAATAGTAAAAAGCAGAGATATATCCTCAGTCTCGTTTGTCAATGTGTTTATCTCACATTGTAGTAGTAAAAAGCAGAGATATATCCTAGGTCTCGTTTGTCAATGTGCTTATTTCACATTGTAACAGTAAAAAGCAGAGATATATCCTAGGTCTCGTTTGTCAATGTGTTTATCTCACATTGTAATAGTAAAAAGCAGAGATATATCCTAGGTCTCTTTTGTCAACGTGTTTATCTCACATTGTAATAGTAAAAAGCAGAGATATATCCTCGGTCTCGTTTGTCAATGTGTTTATTTCACTCACATTGTAATAGTAAAAAGCAGAGATATATCCTAGGCCTCGTTTGTCAATGTGTTTATCTCACATTGTATTAGTAAAAAGCATAGATATATCCTCGGTCTCGTTTGTCAATGTGTTTATCTCACATTGTAATAGTAAAAAGCAGAGATATATCCTAGGTCTCGTTTGTCAACGTGTTTATCTCACATTGTAATAGTAAAAAGCAGAGATATATCCTAGGTCTCGTTTGTCAATGTGTTTATCTCACATTGTATTAGTAAAAAGCAGAGATATATCCTAGGTCTCGTTTGTCAATGTGTTTATCTCACATTGTAATAGTAAAAAGCAGAGATATATCCTAGGTCTCGTTTGTCAATGTGTTTATCTCACATTGTATTAGTAAAAAGCAGAGATATATCCTAGGTCTCGTTTGTCAATGTGTTTATCTCACATTGTAATAGTAAAAAGCAGAGATATATCCTAGGCCTCGTTTGTCAATGTGTTTATCTCACATTGTATTAGTAAAAAGCAGAGATATATCCTAGGCCTCGTTTGTCAATGTGTTTATCTCACATTGTAATTGTAAAAAGCAGAGATATATCCTCGGTCTCGTTTGTCAATGTGTTTATCTCACATTGTAATAGTAAAAAGCAGAGATATATCCTAGGCCTCGTTTGTCAATGTGTTTATCTCACATTGTAATAGTAAAAAGCAGAGATATATCCTAGGTCTCGTTTGTCAATGTGTTTATCTCACATTGTATTAGTAAAAAGCAGAGATATATCCTAGGTCTCGTTTGTCAATGTGTTTATCTCACATTGTAATAGTAAAAAGCAGAGATATATCCTAGGTCTCTTTTGTCAACGTGTTTATCTCACATTGTAATAGTAAAAAGCAGAGATATATCCTCGGTCTCGTTTGTCAATGTGTTTATTTCACTCACATTGTAATAGTAAAAAGCAGAGATATATCCTAGGCCTCGTTTGTCAATGTGTTTATCTCACATTGTATTAGTAAAAAGCATAGATATATCCTCGGTCTCGTTTGTCAATGTGTTTATCTCACATTGTAATAGTAAAAAGCAGAGATATATCCTAGGTCTCGTTTGTCAACGTGTTTATCTCACATTGTAATAGTAAAAAGCAGAGATATATCCTAGGTCTCGTTTGTCAATGTGTTTATCTCACATTGTATTAGTAAAAAGCAGAGATATATCCTAGGTCTCGTTTGTCAATGTGTTTATCTCACATTGTAATAAAAAGTAAAAATGTGTTTATCTCACATTGTATTAGAAAAAGCAGAGATATATCCTAGGTCTCGTTTGTCAATGTGTTTATCTCATTGTAATAGTAAAAAGCAGAGATATATCCTTTTGTCATTAGTATCTCACATTGTATTAGTAAAAAGCAGAGATATATCCTAGGTCTCGTTTGTCAATGTGTTTATCTCACATTGTAATAGTAAAAAGCAGAGATATATCCTAGGCCTCGTTTGTCAATGTGTTTATCTCACATTGTATTAGTAAAAAGCAGAGATATATCCTAGGTCTCGTTTGTCAATGTGTTTATCTCACATTGTAATAGTAAAAAGCAGAGATATATCCTAGGTCTCGTTTGTCAACGTGTTTATCTCACATTGTAATAGTAAAAAGCAGAGATATATCCTCGGTCTCGTTTGTCAATGTGTTTATTTCACTCACATTGTAATAGTAAAAAGCAGAGATATATCCTAGGCCTCGTTTGTCAACGTGTTTATCTCACATTGTAATAGTAAAAAGCAGAGATATATCCTAGGTCTCGTTTGTCAATGTGTTTATTTCACTCACATTGTAATAGTAAAAAGCAGAGATATATCCTAGGTCTCGTTTGTCAACGTGTTTATCTCACATTGTAATTGTAAAAAGCAGAGATATATCCTAGTTCTCGTTTGTCAACGTGTTTATCTCACATTGTAATAGTAAAAAGCAGAGATATATCCTAGGCCTCGTTTGTCAACGTGTTTATCTCACATTGTATTAGTAAAAAGCAGAGATATATCCTAGTTCTCGTTTGTCAACGTGTTTATCTCACATTGTAATTGTAAAAAGCAGAGATATATCCTAGTTCTCGTTTGTCAACGTGTTTATCTCACATTGTAATAGTAAAAAGCAGAGATATATCCTAGGCCTCGTTTGTCAACGTGTTTATCTCACATTGTATTAGTAAAAAGCAGAGATATATCCTAGGTCTCGTTTGTCAATGTGTTTATCTCACATTGTAATAGTAAAAAGCAGAGATATATCCTAGGTCTCGTTTGTCAACGTGTTTATCTCACATTGTAATAGTAAAAAGCAGATATATATCCTCGGTCTCGTTTGTCAATGTGTTTATCTCACATTGTAATTGTAAAAAGCAGAGATATATCCTCGGTCTCGTTTGTCAATGTGTTTATCTCACATTGTAATAGTAAAAAGCAGAGATATATCCTAGGCCTCGTTTGTCAATGTGTTTATCTCACATTGTATTAGTAAAAAGCATAGATATATCCTCGGTCTCGTTTGTCAATGTGTTTATCTCACATTGTAATAGTAAAAAGCAGAGATATATCCTAGGTCTCGTTTGTCAACGTGTTTATCTCACATTGTAATAGTAAAAAGCAGAGATATATCCTAGGTCTCGTTTGTCAATGTGTTTAACCCACATTGTAATAGTAAAAAGCAGAGATATATCCTAGGTCTCGTTTGTCAATGTGTTTATTTCACTCACATTGTAATAGTAAAAAGCAGAGATATATCCTAGGTCTCGTTTGTCAACGTGTTTATTTCACTCACATTGTGGATAGTAAAAAGCAGAGATATATCCTAGGTCTCGTTTGTCAACGTGTTTATCTCACATTGTAATAGTAAAAAGCAGAGATATATACTAGGTCTCGTTTGTCAACGTGTTTATCTCACATTGTAATAGTAAAAAGCAGAGATATATCCTAGGTCTCGTTTGGCAACGTGTTTATCTCACATTGTAATAGTAAAAAGCAGAGATATATCCTAGGTCTCGTTTGTCAACGTGTTTATCTCACATTGTAATAGTAAAAAGCAGAGATATATCCTAGGTCTCGTTTGTCAACGTGTTTATCTCACATTGTAATAGTAAAAAGCAGAGATATATCCTAGGTCTCGTTTGGCAACGTGTTTATCTCACATTGTAATAGTAAAAAGCAGAGATATATCCTAGGTCTCGTTTGTCAATGTGTTTATCTCACATTGTGGATAGTAAAAAGCAGAGATATATTCTAGGTCTCGTTTGTCAACGATGTAAGAAAAACAGAATACATTGGCAAAGGGATAAGACATATATATTGGACACATATATATATACATATATATTGAGTAAACACATTTGGTACAAGCTACATGTTATTATAGTGGATTGCAAACATGTCAAATGTCATTGTTAAATAGTTAAATAACCGTGTCACTATTCAGTTTATACCGGGCAACTGTGAGTTTAAGTTGCACATAATCAAATGACTTTGAAGTTGAGATCCTTAAAAATTTTTATAGGGATCACATGTTGCAATTAGCCTCCATGTGTAGTTTACTCAATGTAGCAAGCAAGCAGGTTGCATTTATGATAACAACGTCGGTTGATGCCAATTATTCTGAACATATCCAAATGTTTCATGCACTTGTTTAAGTCTTTGGCACAAACTGTTAATTAAAAGCATGTGGTGAAAGATAACAAGTTAAAACAGGCGTAGCAGCGACTTGTGTAAAGGCTGAACTAAAACCCATTGTTTGGAAAGCCTTTAGACCTATGACTACGTCAAGCCTCACGCACCTAGACTGTGTAAAGGCTGAACTAAAACCCATTGTTTGGAAAGCCTTTAGAACTATGACTACGTCAAGCCTCACGCACCTAGACTGTGTAAAGGCTGAACTAAAACCCATTGTTTGGAAAGCCTTTAGACCTATGACTACGTCAAGCCTCACGCACCTAGACTGTGTAAAGGCTGAACTAAAACCCATTGTTTGGAAAGCCTTTAGACCTATGACTACGTCAAGCCTCACGCACCTAGACTGTGTAAAGGCTGAACTAAAACCCATTGTTTGGAAAGCCTTTAGACCTATGACTACGTCAAGCCTCACGCACCTAGACTGTGTAAAGGCTGAACTAAAACCCATTGGTTGGAAAGCCTTTAGACCTATGACTACGTCAAGCCTCACGCACCTAGACTGTGTAAAGGCTGAACTAAAACCCATTGTTTGGAAAGCCTTTAGACCTATGACTACGTCAAGCCTCACGCACCTAGACTGTGTAAAGGCTGAACTAAAACCCATTGTTTGGAAAGCCTTTAGACCTATGACTACGTCAAGCATCACGCACCTAGACTGTGTAAAGGCTGAACTAAAACCCATTGGTTGGAAAGCCTTTAGACCTATGACTACGTCAAGCCTCACGCACCTAGACTGGATTTTTATCGCTCCATGTGTGTGGGTTTTTCAAACTAGTTGACTTAGATACATTATTTACATCATCATAGAGAGCAGAGATGGGACTGTGGGAGGGGTCTCTTTGTCAGATGAATCAATCCTTTGGTTTGAGATAAGGAGGGGAGGAGGAGTGACCTCATCATCAAAGACACGCTCACACAGACTATAGAGTGCCTGCTTCAGCTCCAACCAGTGAGGACACACCGCAGCCTGCTTGCCTGCCTGGCCACCTGTCTCCTCTCACTCCCCGGCCCTGGCTGGCTCCCCAGCCCCGGCCTCTCTCCTGTAATGATACTATGGGTTGTGTTGCCAACTCCATCCAGACAATTCTACTGTTACAACGGGAAGCTCTAACAACCACGACTCTCCTTTCCAAACTCTACCACCACATGGAGAACAGCAAGGTCAGCGATAAAGATGTCTGTCACGTAAAAGCCTATGCGTAAACAGATACTACCACTGATAATTATAAATAGAATATAAGTGTAAGTATTTTGTTTGAAAAATATGGCTCCTCTTCTAGGTGATTTTGAATATTTGGCCTAGCTTCTAAGCCACCCCTCAACGCTCACAACATAGCATTGGACTGATAAAAGTATTGGATGAAGTTACTACAATTTTACTATCCTGTGTGAATGTGTGTGTTTTACCTCTCATAGCCAACTCTTCTGCTGTGTCTGTCTCTCTCTCTGTCAAATCAAATCAAATCAAATTGTATTTGTCACATACACATGGTTAGCAGATGTTAATGCGAGTGTAGCGAAATGCTTGTGCTTCCAGTTCCGACAATGCAGTAATAACCAAGTAATCTAACTAACAATTCCAAAACTAATATCTTATACACAGTGTAAGGGGATAAAGAATATGTACATAAAGATATGAATGAGTGATGGTGCAGAGCAGCATAGGCAAGATACAGTAGATGGTATCGAGTACAGTATATACATATGAGATGAGTATGTAAACAAAGTGGCATAGTTAAAGTGACTAGTGATACATGTATTACATAAGGATGCAGTAGATGATAGAGTACAGTATATACGTATACATATGAGATGAATAATGTAGGGTATGTAAACATTATATTAGGTAGCATTGTTTAAAGTGGCTAGTGATATATTTTACATCCTTTCCCATCAATTCCCATTATTGAAGTGGCTGGAGTTGAGTCAGTGTGTTGGCAGCAGCCACTCAATGTTAGTGGTTGCTGTTTAACAGTCTGATGGCCTTGAGATAGAAGCTGTTTTTCAGTCTCTCGGTCCCAGCTTTGATGCACCTGTACTGACCTCGCCTTCTGGATGATAGCGGGGTGAACAGGCAGTGGCTCGGGTGGGTGTTGTCCTTGATGATCTTTATGGCCTTCCTGTAACATTGGGTGGAGTAGGTGTCCTGGAGGGCAGGTAGTTTGCCCCGGTGATACGTTGTGCAGACCTCACTACCCTCTGGAGAGCCTTACGGTTGTGGGCGGAGCAGTTGCCGTACCAGGCGATGATACAGCCCGCCAGGATGCTCTCGATGTGCATCTGTAGAAGTTTGTGAGTGTTTTTGGTGACAAATATGGCTTTCTTCAGCCTCCTGAGGTTGAAGAGGCGCCGCTAGCCTTCTTCACGTTGCTGTCTGTGTGAGTGGACCAATTTAGTTTGTCTGTGATGTGTATGCCGAGGAACTTAAAACTTACTACCCTCTCCACTACTGTACTGTGTGTGTGTGTGTGTGTGTGTGTGTGTGTGTGTGTGTGTGTGTGTGTGTGTGTGTGTGTGTGTGTGTGTGTGTGTGTGTGTGTGTGTGTGTTTGATGAGTAAGTTGGTGCTGAGCGCCCCCCATGCGTCCGCACAAATGTGTAGCCTATTTGTATATTGTTCATTGCTTGGTGTTTGTATAAAACTGTAGTTTACATGTTTTGCTCATAATTCAGCGACATTTGCTATTTAATTCAACATATTTTCAGTTGAAATCAGTTAAATGACAACATGTTGTGCTAAAAATTGGTGCATTTTATTCTGGCCTATTTAGCATTTTCTGGTGTTGCTCTTTTACTGTAAGCTAATAAATAGATGTATTGCCACCTCTGACATGTTTCGTTCGCTCAGTTTATACCCAGTGTGGGGCCTACATGTTTTAGAAGTGTTTAATCAGAAATGCGCACGGATATGAACTACTGTAAAACAATGCACTCCAGGTATGTGACATTTCATTTAATTGGCCTTTTATTTCAATAGTCAGGACTTGTACTTGAACTATAATTTCGTTTTTACCCCAAAGTATGCTTGTAACTGGCTCATTGAATTCAACATTGTCAAATGTGTTGGCGCTTAGAGTCTGCATGAATTCTAATAACAATGGGTTTGAGCGTGGAGGTTTCAAACCAAAAATTAAAGCATCATCAGATAGCCTAATTATTGTTACTTATAGCCTCCTAGAATTAAAAAAAATGTATAGGCATATACATAAATATTTCGATTTTTAGAAACAATAATAAATATTATGCATTGACTATCAAGTGTTTATATGATGAACAGTGGATGTAAAGTAGACTGGAAACCTAAATCGTACTTAAATTAATGGATGTAAAGTAGCCTAGAAACCGAAATCGTACTTAAATTAATTTGTTCGTCAAGCAAGCTAAATATGAAAACTAAATTATTGTCAATGTCGACATTTTTCTACTTTTATAATATACCTATAAATTGTTATTCTTATTGTTGGTATTTTGCCAATGATAACAATAATAACAACATCGATATTCACAGATGAATATAGATAATAGGCTAAGCCTAATAAATCGACGCCCATAAAGGTTCATGTATTCATTCAAAACAAGCAGACTATAGCTTTTTGTTGACTACACTGTCCCTAACCGCTTTCTCTCCCTCTCTTTTCTATTTTACAGATTGATTATAAAGCTATTAGGGATATTGAAGTGGGTGAAGAGCTATTGGTGTATATGAAGGAAGGAATTTTCCCCGAGGGATCGATGGCACTAAACCTAGAAGGTAAGATTAATGCCATCATTAGCGCATATTTAAATTAACTCCAAAATAACATTTTGTTTTGGATCATTTAATAATTATTTTAGATACAGATTTGGGGCAAAAATAATGACGTTTTGGATCTTTTTCCAAATTGACATCTATAAAAAGCTTATTTTGGGGAAAATATTTGGCCTCAAGATCTGTCTACATTCAATCAGACAATACATAGCCTAAGCTAACACCCGATCAATGACGAACTCAGTCCTCATCCATCCTCGAACAATTGTAAATCAAAATCAAATGTTATTTGTCACAAGTGTTTAGCAGATGTTATTGCAGGTGCAGCGAAAAGCTTGAGAATAGTGGGTCGCGATCACAACAAAGACCTCGTAGAACGAGATGTGACAGCGGTCAATAACCTCGGACATTTAGGGATGTAGAAAACATTATAGGCTTTCTCTATGAAGACCCGATGCAAGGAACATGATGCCATGGTCTATTTCTTGAAGTAGAACTGATGTTTTTTGGGAAGGATTAGACAGCTATTATGTTTGAAGTGAAGGATTTGATGTAGGATTTAACTTTTACCTACTTACCTCACCGTGCATCAGAAGGAATATAGGATATTATACTGAACCAAAATATCAACCCAACATGCAACAATTTCAAAGATTTTACTGAGATACAGTTCATATCAGGAAGTAAATGTAATTAATGAATTAGGCCCTAATCTATGGATTTCACATGACTGTGCAAGGGCGCAGCCATGGGTGGGCCTGGGAGGGCGTAGGTCCACCCACTTGGGAGCCAGGCCAACCCACTGTGGGGCCAGGCCCAGCCATCAGAGTGAGTTTTCCTCCACAGAAAATACTCCTCAGCACCCCTGATATTATGATATTTCATAGCTGCAATTTGAGCCCCCCTCAGATCTTTTTGCCAAAGAACAGGAGAGAGGATGAAACGGTAAGAAATAGATGTGCGCTAGAGTGTCTATAAAAGAAAGAGACAAACAGAAACAACATTGACACTTTACCAGTGTGTGAATTAGTGTCAAAGGGAAAGGTAGACTGTGTGCGTGTGCGTGGGTGCGCAAGAGAAAATAGGGAGAGAGGGGAAAAGGAGAGGAAGAGCTTGGTGCTGCACAGCTCTCCTCGGCTGGTTTATCGGAGCTGGGACTTGGAGTGGGGCTTGAGGAGGCTCCGAGACCTCACCCACGCTCACAGATTAGACACTAAACGGCACATAACTGTGTTCCCCTACCTCTCAAAGAGAGCTATTAGTCTCCCATTTATGTGTGCTTTCACAAACACCCTCCTCCCCATTCATGCTCGCTCTACTGCTGAGTGTTACTGGTCGATTCATTCAATAGATCATGGCGACAAAATGATTCTTTGTGCGCTGCGTTCCAAAACGCTTCCCCTGTCATTGTAGGTCTCGAGTCTAATGTCTTCCAGCGGTGAAATCGATGGCTCGGTGCGGCTCTGACGAGTCCTCAAGTTTCAATTCCTCCTTGAAGTCTTTTTTGATTTGACAAAGCCTCGTAGTCGGTGTAATAAAACAAGTAGGCCAATAAAGCCTCACAAGCGCGTCGTAAGGCTGTTACTGGAAAGATGTCGCAGCCTTCAAAAGTGCCACATCCAAATATTCTGAGCGTTGAGGAGTTTTTCATCTTGGGAGGGAACAGTTCACACACAGTAAATGAGTTATATGGCTTTGGTGGCAGCTATGCATGTATAGCCTTTGAGATGGAAGTAATGGACAATTGAGACCAGAGGGTCATTTGTTCAAATCCATGTTTAGACAAAGTGCTGTTGCTACACTTCTCCCCTTTTAATGCATCTGGTTATTGCCAGCTGAATAAATGGCATACAGTATGAACTAGGTGAGCCATACACTCGAAGTCATTTTGAATCAACTTGAGTTGATAGTTAGGTCAAGTCAGGTCATGGCAATGCTGGGACAGGGCAGGTGCCAACGTTGCAGGCCCGGCTCCAGGATGACATGTCTGAGAGGGGGCACAGCTAGAATTGCTTTAGAGCCTTAATAAAACAAGGTCCATTGATCCTGCTGCTGTTCAAATGTACAAAAATTGATCTGAAACGTAGCCTGACACATCAACAACCGTCGTTTGATAGAAGCCTAATAACACAAGAAGGATATATGCCCCACTACGACATAGGCCTACAAGTGTATTTGAAATGCAGCCGTAGCTGCTGCGGTAGGTCTGCACATCATTTGTGAATATCATCACGCCCAGATCAGCTCGACACTAGGCTATCAAAGACTCTTCCAGGCTTCATTGCTTAATTACACTCTAATAATTAGAACGATAGGCTACATATTGCTGTCGAATGTGTAACACTATTCAATGAGTGTAGCCAATCCGCCTTTTCTCCAGGTACGCACTATTTTCTGTGTGGCAGAGTTCCAAACGCACATGCACACGCTATAGCAAGATAGCAGGGAGGGAGAGAAGAGGAGGCGGTGTGTTGTTGTCATAGTATTGACATCACTTTTACAGTAATGCAAATGTAATGATACCAGAGTGAACGTTTGCTTACTTCGTTTAGTAGGCGACACGCGGTGTTGGTCATACTAGTGCTATATACAACATGTTTTTTTAGGCCTATCTGAAATGCAGCCATATACTGTACACAACTGTCATTTTGCGCGCAAGAAAGCACGTGATGTTGAAGAAAAGCCACATGAAGACTGGTAGCCCTAGATGCATTCAAATAGCACATACCGTAACCATCTATTCAGGATCATGGACAGGTGGCTACCGTCAGTCAGTGCAATGAAACGATACTGTTATATGCGCTTCCAATTTCATTGTCCCTAAACCCATCACATAAGGCAAAGCTCTATATCTATCAATAACATTTTTTAAAACGTAATATTATATTTGTTTAGATTAGCCAATGAGGCTAATCTGTAAAATTGTTCCAAACGGCCAAATATGTGGGGAATGTAAAAGCTAAAAAGTTGTCCAGGAGTGACACAAGTTTTGGCTACTAATTGCTTGTTGGCAGATTTCTATACTGTTTGCTCTTAATCTTTAGGCCTGTTTAGTACCATGTCATTTATTGAGCCATGATGCTTCATTGTTTTCTGCTCTTCTCAGATACAGGGCTTTCAGAAAGTATTCACACCCTTTGAACTTTTCCACATTTTGTTGTGTTACAGTCTGAATATAAAATGGGTTAAATTTCGAATATATTTTGTCACTGGGTTACACACAATACCCCATAATGTTAAAGTGGAATTATGTTTTTTGAAATGTTTACAAATTAAGTTAAAATGAAAAGCTGAATGTCTTGAGTCAATAAGTATTCAATCCCTTTTGTTATGGCAAGCCTAAATCAGTTCAGGAGTAAACATGTGTTTAACAAGTCACATAAGAAGTTGCATGGACTCACTCTGTGCAATATCAGTGTTTAACATGGTTGTTGAATAAATAATTCATCTCTGTAACCCACACATACAATTATCGAGCAGTGAATTTCAAACATAAATTCAACCACAAAGACCAGGGAGGTTTTCTAATGCCTTGCAAATGATGGGTAAAAATAAAATAAAAACAAACACAGAATATCCCTATTAGCATGGTGAAGATATGAATTACACATTGGATGGTGTATCAATACACCAAGTCATTGCACAGATACAGGTGTCCTTCCGAACTCAGTTGCTGGAGAGGAAGGGAATAGCTCAGGGATTTTACTATGGAGGCCACCAGTGATTTTAAAACGGTTATAGAGTTGAATTACTGTGATAAGAGAGAACTGATGATCAATCAACAACATTGTAGTTACTTCACAATACTAACCTAAATGACAGAGTGAAAATAAGGAAGCCTGTACAGAATATAAATATTCCAAAACATGCATTTGTTTGCAATAAGGCACTAAAGTAAAACTGAAAACAATGTGGCGAAGAAATGAACTATATGTCCTGAATACAAATGTTTATGTTTGGGGCAAACTAACACAACACATCACTGAGTACCACTCTTCATATTTTCAAGCATGGTAGTGGCTGCATCATGTTATGGGTTTGGTTGTCATCGGCAAGGACTAGTGAGATTTTTTTAGGATAAAAATAAACAGAATCGAGTTAAGCGCAGGCAAAATCCTAGAGGAAACCTGGTTCAGTTTGCATTACAACAGACACTGTGAGACAAATTCACCTTTCAGCAGGACAATAACGTAAAACACAAGGTCAAATATACACTGTAGTTGCTTACCAAGATGTGGCCTAGTTACAGTTTTGATTTAAATTGAATTGGAAATCTATGGCAAGACTTGAACATGGCTGTGTAGCAATGATCAACAACCAACTTGACAGAGCTTACATTTTTTTTAAGAATAATGTGCAAATATGTTACAATCCAGGTGTGCAAAACTTACCCAGAAAGAATCACAGCTATAATCGCTGCCAAAGCTGCTTTTAACATTGAATAAGGGATCTGAATTTATTTTTAATAATTTGCTACAATTTCTAAAAACATGTTTTCACTTTGTCAGTATGAGCTATTATGTGTAGGTGGTTGAGATTTATTATTTTTTGAATCCAATTTGAATTCAGGCTGAAACACAACAGCATGTAGAATAAGTCAAAGGGTATGAATACTTTCTGAAGGCACTGTTGTCTCTGTCCTGGTCTGCGCAACTGGCAGCATCTACATCTACAGAAAACACAGCTAGGGGGGAACATCTGGGGGGTCCATGCCTGGCTTTGTCACTCTGCAACCTAGCCTAAACACGCATGGCTCATTCCTCTTGGACAACATCCACCCTACACTCCCCCATTCCCGACCCCTCTCTTCAACTTGGCCTGAGTTGTTGAACTTGGCGCCAGGTCAGAAAGCCGCCATTGAAATCGCCTTCCTCACAGTTCCATTGGTTTGACCTTGGTTGGGAAACGCATTTCAAAGGCTATCAACCTGGAAAATAATGACAAATGTTTAGCCTTTTGCTTCCTTTGCATGCTATAGCCTAAAGCCACTGAACAGCCGCCACCACTGAACTGAAAAGTAATTAGCTATGTGTTAATTAAGATGTAAAGCTGACTAGCCCAGGCTACATTTGATTGTTCTTAGATGTGTTTATGTTTTAGGTCAAAGCTAATGGGAGAGTGGTTGTTTAAGCATTTGAACATGCACTTGATTCGCTTGGACAGGAGAGTGAGAGGTTTATCTTTTCTAAACTTGAAATGCTAGACATTCCTGGTTCCTGTTTATGATTGTATGTTCAGTTTGGGATCACAGATGGATGTTGGCTGGGGAGCTACGTAGTTATCCTGCTCAGCCTTTTACCCTTAGTGTGTGTGTGTGTGTGTGTGTGTGTGTGTGTGTGTGTGTGTGTGTGTGTGTGTGTGTGTGTGTGTGTGTGTGTGTGTGTGTGTGTGTGTGTGTGTGTGTGTGTGTAGAGGGACCTTATCTAACCTACAGGCTATTCACAAGTGTGTGTTGTCTGTTTTTGCAAAAGACACATTTCCGAAAAATAAATAGTCAGATTGTACCACAGACGAACAGATGTACCGCTGTGAGGACTGTGACGAGCTGTTCACCTCGGCCCTGGAGCTGCAGCGGCACCAGAAGTGCTTTTGTTCCAGCGCCGGGTCCGTGTTCGACACTCTCAGCAACGAGACCTTCAAGCAGGGCTGTGACGACAGCGACCACGAGTCTGTCCACGAGTGCAAGGACTGCGAGAAGATCTTCCCCGACGAGTACAGGTGCAGCACACACACACACACACACGCACGCACGTGCACGCACGCACACACACACACACACGCACGCACACACACACACACACACACACACACACGTGCACGCGCGCACACACACACACGCTCACACACACACACACGTGCACGCGCACACACACACACGCTCACACACACACACACGCTCACACACACACACACATAGGGTAGCACGCAGGGACACACACAGTGCTACCATTACCTCTACACTACTGATTTGAAGAGTTTCCTCATCCTGAATGACTGTGTGTCTGTGCTCCCTGTCCAGTCTGGGCCAACACATGATTGTGCACACAGAGGAGCGGGAGTACAAGTGTGACCAGTGTCCCAAGGCCTTCAACTGGAAGTCCAACCTCAACCGCCACCAGATGTCCCACGACAGCGGCAAGCAGTTCCAGTGTCACAACTGCGATAAGGTACAGCACACCCGGCATGTAAGTTGTGCGCAGAAACACAGGCTTCTTTTGCTACCTTGGTGAATGCTGATCCTAGCCACAGTAGTGAATTGACTGGGGAGAAAAGTCATTGTGTATGTATGTAGAAAATAGGATTTTAACCATATGATTTTGTGATTAAGTTAGTGTAACGCAAGCATAAATGCAATTTAGTACCAACTTAATCATGTCAGTTCATGCTATGACTTGAAAATGTCATTACTTGCTGTTTATTCAGCTAACTGGTTGTCTGGCATTTAGTGCTGAGTGATTAGTGGTTTTTGAGGTCGGTTTGGTTCCGGTTTGATTAGAAAAAAATTATCCCGGATTTCAGTTGAACTTTTTTTTTTTAAACATGAAATGCATTATAAAATAATGACATAACAATGAATTTAGAGCTTTTTAATGGAAATTCTAAGGCCAAAAATAGTGAACATTCAATAGCCAAAACATTTAAAATATTCAATTGCACCTGTTCGGTCCACATTGGGTAGACATCAATAGAAAATGGGAAATTACTATGAAATAATACAATATTTCAGTTGTGTATATTGCTTAGTTTCCATTTCATGAATTTATTCATTTTAATTCCTTAGCCTCTTGATACTCCTCATCCCGGATCCGGGATCGTGAATAAAGCCTCAGGCTCATTAGCATAACGCAACGTTAACGATTTCTGAAAATCGCAAATAAAATGAAAATAATGCGCCTGCTCTCAAGCTTAGCCTTTTCTTAACAACACTGTCATCTCAGATTTTCAAAATATGCTTTTGAACCATAGCAAATCACTAATTTGTGTAAGAGTATGCTAAGCTAGCTTAGCATTTTGAGTAGCATTTAGCACGCAACATTTTCACAAAAACCAGATAACCAAATAAATAAAATCATTTACCTTTGAAGAGCTTCGGATGTTTTCAATGAGGAGACTCTCAGTTACATAGCAAATGTTCAGTTTTTCCTGAAAGAATCTTTGGGTAGGAGAAATCGCTCCGTTTTGTACATCACATTTGGCTAACGAAACGAAAATTCAGTCACCAAAACATCAAACTTTTTCCGAATTAACTCCATAATATCGACCGAAACATGGCAAACGTTGTTTGGAATCTATCCTCAAGGTGTTTTTTCACATATCTCTTCATTGATATGCAGTTCGTGGAAGCCTGCTTTCCCCTCAGAATCGCATGGAAAAATACCAGCAGCTGAAAAAGACGCACCAATTTCGACGGAGGACACCGGGCGGACACCTGGAAAATGTAGTCTCTTATGGTCAATCTTCCAATGATATGCCTACAAATACGTCACAATGCTGCAGACACCTTGGGGAAATGACAGAAAGGGCAGGCTCATTCCTCTCGCATTCACAGCCATATAAGGAGACAATGGAAAACGGAGCCTCAAAAATCCTGCTGGTTTCCTGGATGCCGTTTCATCTTGGTTTTGCCTGTAGCTCCCGTTCTAGGGCACCCACAGAGAATATCTTTGCAGTTCTAGAAACGTCAGAGTGTTTTCTTTCCAAAGCTATCAATTATATGCATAGTCGAGCATCTTTTTGTGACAAAATATTGCGCTTAAAATGGGCACCTCTTTTTATCCAAAAATGAAATAGCGCCCCCATAGCATCAAGAGGTTAAAGTCATCATCTCATCTCGGTTCAGGCTGGAGCAGTCAGCCAGTCAGTTATCTATGTTCTCCCTGTACTGCCCTCTTTAATGCGTATGTAACCATAACTTGACAGCCAGCCAAACTCCAATCAAGAACTGAACCAGAGTCAGGGATAGGCTTTCCATAAACCTCCAGTTCTATAGTTGAAACGGTGTAAAACTGTAACAGTACAGAAACATTTAATTCTATAGCAGCTCAGACTTAACGAGTCGAACCGATGTTTCGTAGTCGCATAGTGAACAATACCTGACCATCACTGTACATAGAAAACGTACGCATCCTGTTGGAATATTGTTCTCAACAGGCTTAGTATCTAAATAACATGTAAGATAACTTAAGTGCGAAGTGAAATCACATGTAGAGAGAAGCTACCTGCAAAACAGAACATAACAGGAAGGCGAGGCTAGCGAGGAAATAGATGTAATCGATTTACTTAAAACTCAGAACTTAAACACGACATTAGAAATGATTGTGTTTACAGGCAGGGGCTTTAGAAGTGGGGGGGTATTTCTTTATTTGATTTCATCCATTCGGATAAACACACCTACCCGACCGCTCAGAGTCTTAAAGCACACTGTTGCCTCATTTTGTATCACATTCCAGTGATACAACTGGGGGGGGGGGGCAATTTCAGAATCTGGGGGGGAATGTCTTGTTCTTCAAAGTGCACTGAACAAAAATATTAACTTAACATGGAACAATTTCTAAGATTTTACTGAGTTACAGTTCATATAAGGAAACCAGTCAATTTAAATAAATGAATTAGGCCCTAATCTATGGATTTCACATGACTGGGAATATAGATATGCATCTGTTGGTCACAGATACCTTTAAAAAGGTAGGGTGTGGATCAGAACCAGTCAGTATTTGGTGTTACCACCATTTGCCTCATGCAGCGCGACACATCTCCTTCCCATAAGAGTTGATCAGGCTGTTGATTGTGGCCTGTGGAATGTTGTCCCACTCCTCTTCAATGGCTGTGTGAAGTTGCAAGAGTGAATCCTCTCACTTCACCTCTTCCTCTCTGACCCGCCTCTTGTCTGAGCCAGAAAAAAATAGGCGCAATGAATTATGGTCGTTGTAGTTAATTACCATGTTTCTGCGCTGAACTCGGTTCATTATTTGGCTTAATGAAAACTACAACTCCCTTCAGCCCAGCATCCCACATAAAGTTCTTGACTTGATTTCTCTCGTGAATTATTTGATTTCTCTATAGACAAGAAAACAAACTTAATGGAATTCAAGTAATTGAATTGACTTTGGTCAATTAGTAACCCCCCAAAATAAAACGTTGGTTAATCGCTCAGCACTACTGGCCATAAAGTTAGTTGTTGGTGAATGTAACCACCATCACAAAGACCTTCCCGGGAAACTGGCTGATGCAGTATAAGCTTTTTTACTCAGTAGTATATATATTCTGAAAGTGTCAACACACAGTGATGACTGCTGACCATAACTGTTTTTTATCTGTGTGTGTGTGTCAATGGAAATGTTTCTGCCACCTCCCTACCCACAGGTGTTCACGGACCCCAGCAACCTGCAGCGCCACATCCGCTCGCAGCACATAGGGGCGCGCACTCACACCTGCCCCGAATGTGGCAAGACCTTCGCCACCTCATCGGGCCTCAAGCAGCACAAGCACATTCACAGTAGTGTCAAGCCCTTCATCTGTAAGTCTCCGCAACCCAAGTCGATATGGCCTAGCCAACCCACATCTAGTTCTACCTCCCTGTGTCTAAAGGCCTACTCCTCATCCTCCTCCCTCCATCTCTCTCCAACCCCAAGCAGGGCCAGCGACAGTAGCAGATACAATCCCGTAGGTCAGAGGCAATTCCGTGACCCCATCCCTTCTTTTTCTTGTTACGTCTTTCATTTTGTTGTGTGTTTTCCCCACCTTTTCTCTTGTTTTTGTTATTCTCCTCCATTCCTCCCTCCGTGCCTCTCCTCCTCTTCTTGTTGTATGGGTAACACTTTATTTTGATAGTCCAGCTCATTAAGTTGGATAGAGGGTGCACTTGCATTGACAAAGATAGGAAGTGGGCCCTCTTTCCCAGTCTACGATCCCTCTGCAGCTGATATGTTACTGATTTGTTGAGCATCTTTAGTGGGACTTTTAAAAAAGTGCTACTTTGTGTTTCTTTTTTCCCCCTGTGTGTGTGTGTGTGTGTTTCCTTCTGAGGGGGGTAAAATGGGTTTCTTTCGGCACGGGCAGATTTGATATAAACGTGGATCAACAGTTTCTGCTCCAGCTCCAGCTCTCCAGGATGCCGGAAGCCATGATACCTTACCTTGTCTTCTCTCTCTTAACCTTCTGCTTTGCTTTTCTGTTTGTACCCATGTGCACATATGTGTGTTTATGCTAATATACATGTATAGGTACAGTCTGTATTCAAGCAACACTTTATAGAATATATTGTGAAAAGTAGGTTGCCCACTGTGGAGATATGGTATATATGTTGCCGGTCATAGTGAAGCATGATTTGCGATTTGCATAGATACAGCCTTTAGAGAAAAAGGCCCAGTCTATGTACATGTACAGTGAGTGTACCAACAGTAAGAACACCTGCTATTTCCATGACGTAGACCAGGCCTGGGCAATTCCTTTCCAATGAGGGCCACATTAGAATATATTTTTGCCATCGCGGGCCAGAATCATATTACAGGATTACACATCATGTGTATGACTGTGTTGACAGATATATCTACTGTAAATCACGTCCAGATATGCTACTTATTTGACTTTTTTAACATGCACAGAAATAAACCACATCCATGTTCTCCTTTTGGTAGGTATTTTCATTATTAAACATGCAATGAACTACACAGAGAGAAAAGTACACTGTACATTCAGCACCACGGACAAAAACACAAGAAAGAGAGAGAGCTGAACATTACATTTAAACTACTCAATCAGTGTGAGGAGTGAAGTCTGATGGGCATTGACTAGAGCAGTGAAGTCAGGTATAGTTTCTGATGGGCATTGACTAGAGCAGTGAAGTCAGGTATAGTTTCTGATGGGCATTGACTAGAGCAGTGAAGTCAGGTATAGTTTCTGATGGGCATTGACTAGAGCAGTGAAGTCAGGTATAGTTTCTGATGGGCATTGACTAGAGCAGTGAAGTCAGGTATAGTTTCTGATGGGCATTGACTAGAGCAGTGAAGTCAGGTATAGTTTCTGATGGGCATTGACTAGAGCAGTGAAGTCAGGTATAGTTTCTGATGGGCATTGACTAGAGCAGTGAAGTCAGGTATAGTTTCTGATGGGCATTGACTAGAGCAGTGAAGTCAGGTATAGTTTCTGATGGGCATTGACTAGAGCAGTGAAGTCAGGTATAGTTTCTGATGGGCATTGACTAGAGCAGTGAAGTCAGGTATAGTTTCTGATGGGCATTGACTAGAGCAGTGAAGTCAGGTATAGTTTCTGATGGGCATTGACTAGAGCAGTGAAGTCAGGTTTCTGAGGGCATTGACTTTCAGGTATAGTTTCTGATGGGCATTGACTAGAGCAGTGAAGTCAGGTATAGTTTCTGATGGGCATTGACTAGAGCAGTGAAGTCAGGTATAGTTTCTGATGGGCATTGACTAGAGCAGTGAAGTCAGGTATAGTTTCTGATGGGCATTGACTAGAGCAGTGAAGTCAGGTATAGTTTCTGATGGGCATTGACTAGAGCAGTTCAGGTATAGTTTCTGATGGGCATTGACTAGAGCAGTGAAGTCAGGTATAGTTTCTGATGGGCATTGACTAGAGCAGTGAAGTCAGGTATAGTTTCTGATGGGCATTGACTAGAGCAGTGAAGTCAGGTATAGTTTCTGATGGGCATTGACTAGAGCAGTGAAGTCAGGTATAGTTTCTGATGGGCATTGACTAGAGCAGTGAAGTCAGGTATAGTTTCTGATGGGCATTGACTAGAGCAGTGAAGTCAGGTATAGTTTCTGATGGGCATTGACTAGAGCAGTGAAGTCAGGTATAGTTTCTGATGGGCATTGACTAGAGCAGTATAGTTTCTGATGGGCATTGACTAGAGCAGTGAAGTCAGGTATAGTTTCTGATGGGCATTGACTAGAGCAGTGAAGTCAGGTATAGTTTCTGATGGGCATTGACTAGAGCAGTGAAGTCAGGTATAGTTTCTGATGGGCATTGACTAGAGCAGTGAAGTCAGGTATAGTTTCTGATGGGCATTGACTAGAGCAGTGAAGTCAGGTATAGTTTCTGATGGGCATTGACTAGAGCAGTGAAGTCAGGTATAGTTTCTGATGGGCATTGACTAGAGCAGTGAAGTCAGGTATAGTTTCTGATGGGCATTGACTAGAGCAGTGAAGTCAGGTATAGTTTCTGATGGGCATTGACTAGAGCAGTGAAGTCAGGTATAGTTTCTGATGGGCATTGACTAGAGCAGTGAAGTCAGGTATAGTTTCTGATGGGCATTGACTAGAGCAGTGAAGTCATTGGTATAGTTTCTGATGGGCATTGACTAGAGCAGTGAAGTCAGGTATAGTTTCTGATGGGCATTGACTAGAGCAGTGAAGTCAGGTATAGTTTCTGATGGGCATTGACTAGAGCAGTGAAGTCAGGTATAGTTTCTGGTGGGCATTGACTAGAGCAGTGAAGTCATAGTTTCTGTGGGCATAGTTTCTGTTTCTGATGGGCATTGACTAGAGCAGTGAAGTCAGGTATAGTTTCTGATGGGCATTGACTAGAGCAGTGAAGTCAGGTATAGTTTCTGATGGGCATTGACTAGAGCAGTGAAGTCAGGTATAGTTTCTGATGGGCATTGACTAGAGCAGTGAAGTCAGGTATAGTTTCTGATGGGCATTGACTAGAGCAGTGAAGTCAGGTATAGTTTCTGATGGGCATTGACTAGAGCAGTGAAGTCAGGTATAGTTTCTGATGGGCATTGACTAGAGCAGTGAAGTCAGGTATAGTTTCTGATGGGCATTGACTAGAGCAGTGAAGTCAGGTATAGTTTCTGATGGGCATTGACTAGAGCAGTGAAGTCAGGTTTCTGATAGTTTCTGTTTCTGATGGGCATTGACTAGAGCAGTGAAGTCAGGTATAGTTTCTGATGGGCATTGACTAGAGCAGTGAAGTCAGGTATAGTTTCTGATGGGCATTGATAGTTTCTGATGGGCATTGACTAGAGCAGTGAAGTCAGGTATAGTTTCTGATGGGCATTGACTAGAGCAGTGAAGTCAGGTATAGTTTCTGATGGGCATTGACTAGAGCAGTGAAGTCAGGTATAGTTTCTGATGGGCATTGACTGAGAGCAGTGAAGTCAGGTATAGTTTCTGATGGGCATTGACTAGAGCAGTGAAGTCAGGTATAGTTTCTGATGGGCATTGACTAGAGCAGTGAAGTCAGGTATAGTTTCTGATGGGCATTGACTAGAGCAGTGAAGTCAGGTATAGTTTCTGATGGGCATTGACTAGAGCAGTGAAGTCAGGTATAGTTTCTGATGGGCATTGAAGTCAGGTATAGTTTCTGATGGGCATTGACTAGAGCAGTGAAGTCAGGTATAGTTTCTGATGGGCATTGACTAGAGCAGTGAAGTCAGGTATAGTTTCTGATGGGCATTGACTAGAGCAGTGAAGTCAGGTATAGTTTCTGATGGGCATTGACTAGAGCAGTGAAGTCAGGTATAGTTTCTGATGGGCATTGACTAGAGCAGTGAAGTCAGGTATAGTTTCTGATGGGCATTGACTAGAGCAGTGAAGTCAGGTATAGTTTCTGATGGGCATTGACTAGAGCAGTGTTTCTGATGGGCAGTCAGGTATAGTTTCTGGTGGGCATTGACTAGAGCAGTGAAGTCAGGTATAGTTTCTGGTGGGCATTGACTAGAGCAGTGAAGTCAGGTATAGTTTCTGATGGGCATTGACTAGAGCAGTGAAGTCAGGTATAGTTTCTGATGGGCATTGACTAGAGCAGTGAAGTCAGGTATAGTTTCTGATGGGCATTGACTAGAGCAGTGAAGTCAGGTATAGTTTCTGATGGGCATTGACTAGAGCAGTGAAGTCAGGTATAGTTTCTGATTGACTAGAGCAGTGAAGTCAGGTATAGTTTCTGATGGGCATTGACTAGAGCAGTGAAGTCAGGTATAGTTTCTGATGGGCATTGACTAGAGCAGTGAAGTCAGGTATAGTTTCTGATGGGCATTGACTAGAGCAGTGAAGTCAGGTATAGTTTCTGATGGGCATTGACTAGAGCAGTGAAGTCAGGTATAGTTTCTGATGGGCATTGACTAGAGCAGTGAAGTCAGGTTGATAGTTTCTGATGGGCATTGACTAGAGAGCAGTGTTTCTGAATTGACTCAGGTATAGTTTCTGATGGGCATTGACTAGAGCAGTGAAGTCAGGTATAGTTTCTGATGGGCATTGACTAGAGCAGTGAAGTCAGGTATAGTTTCTGATGGGCATTGACTAGAGCAGTGAAGTCAGGTATAGTTTCTGATGGGCATTGACTAGAGCAGTGAAGTCAGGTATAGTTTCTGATGGGCATTGACTAGAGCAGTGAAGTCAGGTATAGTTTCTGATGGGCATTGACTAGAGCAGTGAAGTCAGGTATAGTTTCTGATGGGCATTGACTAGAGCAGTGAAGTCAGGTATAGTTTCTGATGGGCATTGACTAGAGCAGTGAAGTCAGGTATAGTTTCTGATGGGCATTGACTAGAGCAGTGAAGTCAGGTATAGTTTCTGATGGGCATTGACTAGAGCAGTGAAGTCAGGTATAGTTTCTGATGGGCATTGACTAGAGCAGTGAAGTCAGGTATAGTTTCTGATGGGCATTGACTAGAGCAGTGAAGTCAGGTATAGTTTCTGATGGGCATTGACTAGAGCAGTGAAGTCAGGTATAGTTTCTGATGGGCATTGACTAGAGCAGTGAAGTCAGGTATAGTTTCTGATGGGCATTGACTAGAGCAGTGAAGTCAGGTATAGTTTCTGATGGGCATTGACTAGAGCAGTGAAGTCAGGTATAGTTTCTGATGGGCATTGACTAGAGCAGTGAAGTCAGGTATAGTTTCTGATGGGCATTGACTAGAGCAGTGAAGTCAGGTATAGTTTCTGATGGGCATTGACTAGAGCAGTGAAGTCAGGTATAGTTTCTGATGGGCATTGACTAGAGCAGTGAAGTCAGGTATAGTTTCTGATGGGCATTGACTAGAGCAGTGAAGTCAGGTATAGTTTCTGATGGGCATTGACTAGAGCAGTGAAGTCAGGTATAGTTTCTGATGGGCATTGACTAGAGCAGTGAAGTCAGGTATAGTTTCTGATGGGCATTGACTAGAGCAGTGAAGTCAGGTATAGTTTCTGATGGGCATTGACTAGAGCAGTGAAGTCAGGTATAGTTTCTGATGGGCATTGACTAGAGCAGTGAAGTCAGGTATAGTTTCTGATGGGCATTGACTAGAGCAGTGAAGTCAGGTATAGTTTCTGATGGGCATTGACTAGAGCAGTGAAGTCAGGTATAGTTTCTGATGGGCATTGACTAGAGCAGTGAAGTCAGGTATAGTTTCTGATGGGCATTGACTAGAGCAGTGAAGTCAGGTATAGTTTCTGATGGGCATTGACTAGAGCAGTGAAGTCAGGTATAGTTTCTGATGGGCATTGACTAGAGCAGTGAAGTCAGGTATAGTTTCTGATGGGCATTGACTAGAGCAGTGAAGTCAGGTATAGTTTCTGATGGGCATTGACTAGAGCAGTGAAGTCAGGTATAGTTTCTGATGATTGCTGATGGGCATTGACTAGAGCAGTGAAGTCAGGTATAGTTTCTGATGGGCATTGACTAGAGCAGTGAAGTCAGGTATAGTTTCTGATGGGCATTGACTAGAGCAGTGAAGTCAGGTATAGTTTCTGGTGGGCATTGACTAGAGCAGTGAAGTCAGGTATAGTTTCTGATGGGCATTGACTAGAGCAGTGAAGTCAGGTATAGTTTCTGATGGGCATTGACTAGAGCAGTGAAGTCAGGTATAGTTTCTGATGGGCATTGACTAGAGCAGTGAAGTCAGGTATAGTTTCTGATGGGCATTGACTAGAGCAGTGAAGTCAGGTATAGTTTCTGATGGGCATTGACTAGAGCAGTGAAGTCAGGTATAGTTTCTGATGGGCATTGACTAGAGCAGTGAAGTCAGGTATAGTTTCTGATGGGCATTGACTAGAGCAGTGAAGTCAGGTATAGTTTCTGATGGGCATTGACTAGAGCAGTGAAGTCAGGTATAGTTTCTGATGGGCATTGACTAGAGCAGTGAAGTCAGGTATAGTTTCTGATGGGCATTGACTAGAGCAGTGAAGTCAGGTATATTTTCTGATGGGCATTGACTACAGCAGTGAAGTCAGGTATAGTTTCTGACATCGCTATGAGCAGGATTGCTGAGAGGTGAGAGTCAGTAAGAGATGATCTGTGCCTTGACTTGTTATATTTCATCACTGAAAATGTCTGTTCACATGCATAGGTTGACCCAAATAGTACAAACATCTTCTGAGCATAATTCATAATCTTTGGAGAGCTTTGTTCATTGAGAGATACATAGAACCTCGTCAGTGACATTGTTTTGAATAGTTCTCCAATCACTGCATCAGACTGAAGATCGATAAGCTCAGACTTACAATCGGAAGGTGGGTGAGATTATTGACTTCTACTTGGAAATCAGGAGTAATTTTCCCTTGAAGGCTTTGACAAGGCTGTGCATCTGATATGCAAAACGGCCCTTCCCTTGTGGTTTGGAATTCAGTTCATTCACGAGGGCCATGATGTCCACGGTGAAGACAAAATCAGCCAACCATTATTTATCTGGCAGTTGAGGGAAATCCACATATTTTCCTTTCATTTGCGAAAACTCAGCAATCGCCGAACTCAGGTCCCACACCCTTTTAAGCCCCTTCCCCAAACTCAGCCATCTCATGTTTTTGTGGTAGGGGACATATGCATGACCCGACTCTGTCTCTTCCAACAGTGAGACAAACTGCCTGTGGTTTAAAGATTTTGCTCTTATGAAGTTTACCACTTTAGTCACTGTATCCACAACATGGCCCATTTGGTGAATAATGCAATTCAGGTAAATAATGATCTGATCTGGGTTCAGCTCAGCTACTTGATCTTGTATCCTTTTCAAAAGGCCAAAGTTTTTTCCTGTCAAGTTTGGGCACCATCAGTGGTCACACTGGATAACTTTCAAAACTCAGTCCCAGCTTTGCTACACACTTTTTAACCTCCTCCAATAAATGTTTCCCTAATGTTGTGCTCTTCATTGACTGCACTGAAGCCAGCTCCTCTGCTATTTCAAAGTCTGGGGTTATGCCTCGTAAGAATATCAACAACTGAGCCGTGTCACGTGCATCACTGCTCTCATCCAGGGCCAAGGAGAAATAGGTGAAATCCTTTACCTTGTCTTTCAACTGTTGCTCCATATTCTCTGAGATGTCCTCAACACGCCAGGTCACTGTTCATCTTGACAGGGAAACATTTTCAAACAGCTCTTTCTTGTCGGGGCAAAGTATTGCTTCAGAGTCAATTTAACATTCTTTAATGAATTTGCCTTCAGCGAATGGGTTGCTATGTTTAGCAATTTCGTTGGACATTACATAGTTAGCTCTCGTAATTCTGTTGTTTCCTGAAAGCAGTTTTGTGAAAAGTCCTTGCTGCTTTTGCAACTGAGAAAGCAACTGTTTCGATGCACTTGCCCTCTGCTCAGAAGACATATTCTTATATATCTCTGCTTTGTCTGGAAGTGTCGGGACAAGATACTCTTTCAAGACAACGATGCTCTCTTTGCACACTAAGCACACAGGGGGGTGCAACTCAATATTAGGAAGGTGATCTTAATGTTTTGTACACAGTGTATATTATTTCTAAGTAGTGTTGTATCTGTGTTGACTGTTGACTTGGTACTCTGAGTTAGTGACAGTGTTTAAATGGGCTTAACCAGGCCCATGTGGGCTGTGTGTCTCCCCAGGCGAGGTGTGCCTCAAGTCCTACACGCAGTTCTCCAACCTGTGCCGCCACAAGCGCATGCACGCCGACTGCCGCACCCAGATCAAGTGTAAGGACTGTGGTCAGATGTTCAGCACTACTTCCTCCCTCAACAAGCACCAGCGTTTTTGTGAGGGCAAGAACCATCATGGCCCTGCCGGGGGCCTGTTTGCTCCCGGCATCCCCATGAGCAGCCCCATCCTGGCCAAGTCCAGGTCCCATCCCCACCACCACCAACCGGGACTCAACCAATCAGGTCTGGCCTTCCCTGACTACTTCACCTCCCGGCCCCATCTTCACGCCAGCCTATCCTTCTCCCCCAGGCCGCATGGCTTCCCCTCGCTCTCCCATGGCTTCCCGGATCTCTTCGTCCCCTCGCTCTACCTCCGACCGCCCTTACTGCCCCCCAGCCCCTTTCTGAAGAGCCCCCTGCGCAAGAACAGTAACAACGGTGGGAGCCAGGAGGGCAAGCTGCCTCACAGCCCCCTGGACGGGACTCCACTGTCTCTGATCAGCTCCATCAACAACAACAACGGAGGAAATAGTCTCCTCAGCAGTCAGGAGAGGGAGGACAAAGCGAGGCTGGAGCTGGCGTACAGAGAAGTCAAGGCCAAAACCAAGATGTCGGCGGTGTTGGACGGCAGCAACCTGGAGGAAGTCAACACCACCAGCAGCACCAACCTAGACACCACCACCGGCACCGCCTCGTGTTCAGAGTTAGACAGCGACGCTGAGAGTGAGCGGGAACAACGGGAGCGGGTCAGCGGCAGAAAGAGAAGGAAGGAGGCAGGCATTAGAGGGGTGGTGGGGACAGATAGGATGGGTCAGGATGGGCGGCCGGACAACGTGAACAGCGGCTCAGTGTCGGCGGTGTCCAGCTCGTTCAACCTGGCTTGCGAGCAGCCCCCCTTCCTCTCGGTCGCCTCCCAGCACTCCTTCTTTCCGCATCCGGACGAGCAGGCACTGCCCCCCACAGGGGCCACCGCTGCCACTGACTCCATCAAGGCCATCGCTTCCATCGCCGAGAAGTACTTTGGCCCTGCGCTCATGGGCCTGCAAGAGAAGAATATGGGCTCGAAGCCCTGCCATTCAATGTTCCCTTTCCAGTTCCTACCCAACTTACCTCACCCCCTCTACCCCTTCACCGAGCGGGCCGGTGCCCTCAAACCCGGCATGCTCTTCAAGGCTGAGCCCAAGTCGCCTCGTGCTCAACATCCGCCACCCCACAAAATGGCTGCCCCTCGCACTGAAGAGCCATCACCCTTTGACCCCACCACCAAGCCAAAGAAGACCAAACCGAAACTGCCGGCCCCCGCCAAGTCGACCCCACCCAGCGGTAGCAGCAACACCCCCCTCCTTCTCCCGGGGGATGAGGAGCAGCCACTGGACCTCAGCATCAGCAGCCACAGACGGGATGTGCACAACGGGGTGGTGGCCCCTGAGCAGCCGTCCAGCCGCAAGAACCAATGCAAGGAGGAGCACCCCGACAGCCACCCGCACCAACACACCCTGCACCCCCAGGGCCACCCCCTCCACCAGCTCCTGCTGTCACAGCATCAGCAGCCCCTGGCCCAGCCGCCCCAGCAGCAGCCCTCCCTGCATTACACCAAGCCCTCGGCCTTCTTCATGGACCCAATATACAGGTATTTCAGCCCCAAGGAGACCAGAGTCCTCACCAGACACTGTATGTAGATAAGCAACTGAAGTTGACACTCATGTTAGAACCTATATTCAATATGTAGGCTATATATACACAATATACAGCAGGGTCTGGAACTATTGACAAACTCAATAAAGATGAGCAGAAATGACTGTATAAAATGAATAATGCAAATACTGAGATAAACTGAACAAAAATATGAACGCAACATGTAAAGTGTTGGTCCCATGTTTCATGAGCTTAAATATAAGATCCCAGAAACGTTCCATACACACAAAAAGCTTAACTCTCACAAATTCTGTGCCGGTGGGGCTTGGCTCATTGCGCTCTAGCAACTCCTTGCGGTGAGCTGGGCACTTGTAGGCTGACAACGGTCATCAGTTGAGCAGTGTTTCCTGAAACACATTGGTGCAGCTGGCTTCCGGGTTAAGCAGGCGGGTGTTAAGAAGCGTGCTTTGGTGGGTCATGTTTCAGAAGACGCATGACTCGACCTTCGCCTCTTCCGAGCTCGTTGAGGAGTTGCAGCGACGAGACAAGATCGTAATCACTAAATTGGGGAGAAAAAGGGGGTAGTTGGGCTTACTGAGGAGTATTTCTGTCTGTAATAAAGCACTTTTGTGGGGAAAAACAAATTCTGATTGTCTGGTCTGGCTTCCCAGTCCGTGGGCCTGTTTCCCAAGTGGGTGGGCCTATGCCTTAACAGGTCCACCCAAGGCTGTGCCCTGCCCAGTCATGTAAAATTCATAGATTAATCCATTAGCTTAAGGAATTTCAATTGACTGATTTCCTTGTATTCACTGAAACTCGGTAAAATCATTGAAATTGTGGGATGTTGCGTTTATATTTTTGTTCAGTATGTATTGTATGCTAAAAAATGGAGGAAATTATATTATTTATACTAATACATTTTCTCGGAGAAAGAGATTTTGAGCTAAAAAAATCTCAAAAAGGTAGGGGTCAAAATACATTTCAATACCTAACCTTGCGAGGATAACGGCACTGAGCTTTTTTCTAAAATGGTGTATGAGTTAGAGAACAGTGGGAGGGATCTTACACCATTCCTCCATACATAATCCTTCCAGATCCTTGATATCCTTCATATGCACTTATGGAATGCCCTCTTCAATTCAAACCACAGGAGACTGCGATGGCCACTGCAAAACGTGGATTTTGTGGCCAATTAACGACATATTTGATGATTCTGATGTGGGCTTGAGGTTATTGTCTTGCTGGAAGATCCACTTGTGGCCAAGTTTCAGACTCCTGGCAGAGGCAACCAGGTTTTTGGCTAAACTCTCCGGATATTGGGTGAAGTTCATGAGGGCCTCAGGACCAGTGGAAGCAAAATATCCCCATAACATCAAAGATCCACAACTATATTTTACAGTAGGTATGGGGTTAGTTTTTGCTCATACCTTTTTATTGACGCTAAACCCACCACTGGTGTGCGTGACCAAAGAGACCTAATTTCATGTCATTTGCCCAAAGCACCGGTTGCAATCCAAGTGCCATTTAGCAAACTCCAGTCGTTGACATCTTTTGGGATGACATGAAAATAGAGCTTTTTGACCATGCACACCAAAGGTGGGTTCGGCGTAGAAATGAAATGAGAATGCATGAGCAGAAATTAACCCCAAAACTACTGTAAAATATGGTGGTGGATCTTTGATGTTATGGGGCTATTTTGCTTCCACTGGTCCTAAGGCCCTTGTTAAGGTCAACGGCATCATGAACTTTGGCCAGTACCAGGATATTTGAACCAAAACCTGGTTGGCTCTGCCAGGAGGCTGAAACATGGACACAAGTGGATGTTCCAGCAAGACAATATCCCCAAGCACACAGCAAAATCTACAAAGAAATGGTTCATTGGCCACAAAATCAAAATTGTGCAATGGTCATCTCAGTCTCATTGAAAACCTGTTAATTGAATTGAAGAGGGCCATCCATAAACTCAGATGAAGGATGTCAAGGACCTAGAAGGATTCTGCATGCAGGAACATCCCTCCCAATGTGTTCTCCAACTCATAAAACATTTTAGAAATGGGCTCAGTGCCGTTATCATTTATTACAGTGTCAAAATTGAGAACAAAGTGTAAATAGGAACATTTCTGTCATAAAGTCAGAATCGTCTAAAACAGAATTTGAAACCTCAGTGCGTGACAACAAATACATTAAGGTTGGGTTTGGATTACAATTATGTCAACAAATCATGCACCCTTTTGCCGAGCTCCACGTGCATATCGCCCCTTCGCCGAATTTGCTTCCCGTCATTGAATGGGGCTTCATTGCCCCCAACGCGCTCAAAGGATCACAGGGCCTATACGGATTGACCATGCCTCCATAGCCAAAGATCTATGGTTAGCATGCCCTGCCGAAGGACCCTAGTATGCGGTCGGAATAGATGCTTGGAGTTTGTCTGTCCACAACTGTCTGCACCAGTAATGCTAGCTTGGTGTGCAACGACTGGTGGTGGTGAGTATAACCAGAGACACTGGAATATAATGGCTTCTCTGGTATAATTTAGCTAACAACGTTAGATAACGTCATTACTGTTTATGTAGCTAGGTAGCCATCTCTTGATAAAGTGAGGCAGGCGAGCTATTGTTAGCTAGTGAGGCAGGCGAGCTATTGTTAGCTAGTGATGCAGGCAAGCTATTGTTAGCTAGCGAGGCAGGCAAGCTATTGTTAGCTAGCGAGGCAGCCTAGCTAATGTTAGCTAGCGAAGCAGAGTAGCTAGCTACCGCTACAATTTAGTTAGGTCGTAGCTCATAGACTGTATAGTCTAGATACTGCTGGTTATGTAACATTATCATATTTTTTTTAACTCACGTCGTGAGGCAAGCTAGCTAGCAAACGTTAGCCTACAAGTTGGATTTGCAAGTTAGTTCGTAACTCATACAAGTGTATTCTATATTGTCTGGGGCAAGACTAAATAATGGATGCAGCTATAGTGGTAGCTAACCCATGTCTAGCATGCTGACCACACCGCTGGTGTCGCATGCGCGAGCAAAATAAATAGACACATACATGGTAGTCAATCATTGCACCCACACTGGTCGCGAGCGTCTGTGTGGCCAGGCACTAAAATAGAACTTAGTTCTATTTGTGATGCTTGATGCTGTGCAAGTCCTGCCTCTCCCATCACCTCATTGGTTTTTAGGAGCATATACCATCTCCTCATTGGTTGTTAGGAGCATATAACCACGTGGGTGATTGAAAGATGAACTGAGGTCCACACTCCAGTCCAGTTGGTGGTGGTAATGCACCTTAAAGTTGGTTGCCAAATAAAGTACAAAGAAGAAGAAGAAGCCTGAAGGAGGAGAGATTACTGGAAACAAACTCGGTTTACCCTTTTATCTGTGTATTCATTGAGTAGAGGACCTTGTGCATTTCATGTAAAAGAACAACCCAATGTTTATATTCCAGGAAATATTTGCTAGCAACAGCAGGCTAGCTAGCTAAATTGCCATACATGTGTAACGCTTTTTGAACTGTCCCCAAATTAATATAGTTGGTTCAGAGTTTGTTTGTCAAACTGAGTGTCCAGATCGCATCTGGTGTGGATGGACAGACTCAACATGCACACAAGCAGTCTGGTCAGCATGTAAGTCTGACTAATACAGTGAACAAGTACCCATTACGGCGTCAGCGGCCTGAATCTAATCCAATCTGGAGCTACAGTCTGTAAAGCATATAATTTGGCTTTCCACTAGTTACCACATCCCCAAAAACAGAACTGGCTATATCGTAAAAATGTATGAAAACAAAAATGAGCTTTTTGGTCTTAATTTAAGTCTAGGGTTAGGCATAAGGATAGCAGTGTGGTTAAGGTTAGGGATATATTTAAAATTACATTTTAAGAAGAGAAATTATAGAAATAGGCAGCCTTTATGACTTTTGCTGTGGTAACTAGTGACTACCTCGAATTATCTTGAGTAACTGCCCTGATGACACAGAAGGCTTCATCGACAATGGTAAAGTGAGTTTTGTGAAAAGTTGTCTAAAAAATACCCAGTGTGATAAACTAGTAGGTTCATTACCTACTCGTCATTTTGTTTGTGAATTGCATATTCAAAAGCCTTGTGCTTTGTTTATAACAGAATGTAATTTTTTTTCCAGCTTTATTTTACTAGGCAAGTCAGTTAAAGAACAAATTCTTATTTTCAATGACGGCCTAGGAACATTGGGTTAACTGCCTGTTCGGGGGCAGAACGACAGATTTGTACCTTCCGGTTACTAGTCCAATGCTCTAACCACCAGGCTACCCTGCCTCCCCAATTTACCACATGTCTGTCTATTGTATTACCATGTTGACTGGGAGGGCCTGTGACACCACCTCATAAGATAAAGGACATTGTTTATGAGGATTGCCTGCTGCAGTTGTTTGAGAGATTGACAGTTTGCAGCAGAACATGCAACATAGAGAAGACCAGCAAGGGGACCCTCAGCATTACATAGACATGCCCTCGCTGTGAGCATTCCTATAAAACGGAACAGGGAGGACACTTGAATCAGGTTGGTGATATTTTAACTGGTGAAAGGTCAAAACATGTTCGAGTTTTGTCCCAATTCACCTTGATAACCTAGCCTCTTGGAACGAGCCTAATTTATGTGTGTATGCCTGTGTATGCGTATCATGATATCTGAAGTGAAATAAAACTGTGAATACAGCGATCAGGTTGGTTAGCGTGCTAATCATAACCACCAGTGATCAGGTTGGTTCCACCGTGCTAATCATAACCACCAGTGATCAGGTTGGTTCCACCATGCTAATCATAACCACCAGCGATCAGGTTGGTTCCACCGTGCTAATCATAACCACCAGTGATCAGGTTGGTTCCACCGTGCTAATCATAACCACCAGTGATCAGGTTGGTTCCACCATGCTAATCATAACCACCAGTGATCAGGTTGGTTCCACCATGCTAATCATAACCACCAGCGATCAGGTTGGTTCCACCATGCTAATCATAACCACCAGCGATCAGGTTGGTTCCACCGTGCTAATCATAACCACCAGTGACCAGGTTGGTTCCACCGTGCTAATCATAACCACCAGTGATCAGGTTGGTTCCACCGTGCTAATCATAACCACCAGTGATCAGGTTGGTTCCACCATGCTAATCATAACCACCAGCGATCAGGTTGGTTCCACCGTGCTAATCATAACCACCAGTGATCAGGTTGGTTCCACCGTGCTAATCATAATCACCAGTGAACAGGTTGGTTCCACCGTGCTAATCAAAACCACCAGCGATCAGGTTGGTTCCACCGTGCTAATCATAACCACCAGTGATCAGGTTGGTTCCACCATGCTAATCATAACCACCAGCGATCAGGTTGGTTCCACCGTGCTAATCATAACCACCAGCGATCAGGTTGGTTCCACCATAACCACCAGTCAGCTAATCATAACCACCAGCGATCAGGTTGGTTCCACCAGTGATCAGGTAATCATAACCACCAGTGATCAGGTTGGTTCCACCGTGCTAATCATAACCACCAGTGATCAGGTTGGTTCCACCGTGCTAATCATAACCACCAGTGATCAGGTTGGTTCCACCATGCTAATCATAACCACCAGCGATCAGGTTGGTTCCACCGTGCTAATCATAACCACCAGTGATCAGGTTGGTTCCACCGTGCTAATCATAATCACCAGCGAACAGGTTGGTTCCACCGTGCTAATCAAAACCACCAGCGATCAGGTTGGTTCCACCGTGCTAATCAAAACCACCAGCGATCAGGTTGGTTCCACCGTGCTAATCAAAACCACCAGCGATCAGGTTGGTTCCACCGTGCTAATCATAACCACCAGCGATCAGGTTGGTTCCACCGTGCTAATCATAACCACCAGTGATCAGCTTGGTTCCACCGTGCTAATCATAACCACCAGTGACCAGGTTGGTTCCACCGTGCTAATCATAACCACCGGCGATCAGGTTGGTTCCACCATGCTAATCATAACCACCAGTGATCAGGTTGGTTCCACCATGCTAATCATAACCACCAGTGATCAGGTTGGTTCCACCGTGCTAATCATAACCACCAGCGATCAGGTTGGTTCCACCGTGCTAATCATAACCACCAGCGATCAGGTTGGTTCCACCGTGCTAATCATAACCACCAGCGATCAGCTTGGTTCCACCGTGCTAATCATAACCACCAGTGACCAGGTTGGTTCCACCATGCTAATCATAACCACCAGCGATCAGGTTGGTTCCACCATGCTAATCATAACCACCAGTGATCAGGTTGGTTCCACCATGCTAATCATAACCACCAGTGATCAGGTTGGTTCCACCATGCTAATCATAACCACCAGCGATCAGGTTGGTTCCACCGTGCTAATCATAACCACCAGCGATCAGGTTGGTTCCACCGTGCTAATCAAAACCACCAGCGATCAGGTTGGTTCCACCGTGCTAATCATAACCACCAGTGATCAGGTTGGTTCCACCATGCTAATCATAACCACCAGTGATCAGGTTGGTTCCACCATGCTAATCATAACCACCAGCGATCAGGTTGGTTCCACCATGCTAATCATAATCACCAGCGAACAGGTTGGTTCCACCGTGCTAATCATAACCACCAGCGATCAGGTTGGTTCCACCGTGCTAATCAAAACCACCAGCGATCAGGTTGGTTCCACCGTGCTAATCAAAACCACCAGCGATCAGGTTGGTTCCACCGTGCTAATCATAACCACCAGCGATCAGGTTGGTTCCACCGTGCTAATCATAACCACCAGTGATCAGCTTGGTTCCACCGTGCTAATCATAACCACCAGTGACCAGGTTGGTTCCACCGTGCTAATCATAACCACCAGCGATCAGGTTGGTTCCACCATGCTAATCATAACCACCAGTGATCAGGTTGGTTCCACCATGCTAATCATAACCACCAGTGATCAGGTTGGTTCCACCGTGCTAATCATAACCACCAGCGATCAGGTTGGTTCCACCGTGCTAATCATAACCACCAGCGATAAGGTGGTTCCACCGTGCTAATCATAACCACCAGTGATCAGCTTGGTTCCACCGTGCTAATCATAACCACCAGTGACCAGGTTGGTTCCACCATGCTAATCATAACCACCAGTGATCAGGTTGGTTCGATCAGGTTGGTTCCACCATGCTAATCATAACCACCAGTGATCAGGTTGGTTCCACCATGCTAATCATAACCACCAGTGATCAGGTTGGTTCCACCGTGCTAATCATAACCACCAGTGATCAGGTTGGTTCCACCGTGCTAATCATAACACCAGTGATCAGGTTGGTTCCACCGTGCTAATCAAAACCACCAGCGATCAGGTTGGTTCCCACCAGTGACCAGGTTGGTTCCACCGTGCTAATCATAACCACCAGTGATCAGGTTGGTTCCATCGTGCTAATCATAACCACCAGTGATCAGGTTGGTTCCACCGTGCTAATCATAACCACCAGCGATCAGGTTGGTTCCACCTGTTCAGCGATCAGGTTGGTTCCACCGTGCTAATCATAACCACCAGCGATCAGGTTGGTTCCACCCGTGCTAATCATAACCACCAGTGATCAGGTTGGTTCCACCGTGCTAATCATAACCACCATCAGGTTGGTTCCATCGTGCTAATCATAACCACCAGTGATCAGGTTGGTTCCACCGTCCACCGTGCTAATCATAACCACCAGCGATCAGGTTGGTTCCACCGTGCTAATCATAACCACCAGCGATCAGGTTGGTTCCACCGTGCTAATCATAACCACCAGCAATCAGGTTGGTTCCACCGTGCTAATCATAACCACCAGCGATCAGGTTGGTTCCACCATGCTAATCATAACCACCAGTGATCAGGTTGGTTCCACCATGCTAATCATAACCACCAGCGATCAGGTTGGTTCCACCGTGCTAATCATAACCACCAGCGATCAGGTTGGTTCCACCGTGCTAATCATAACCACCAGCGATCAGGTTGGTTCCACCGTGCTAATCATAACCACCAGTGACCAGGTTGGTTCCACCATGCTAATCATAACCACCAGCGATCAGGTTGGTTCCAATCCATGATCAGGTTGGTTCCAATCATAACCACCAGTGATCAGGTTGGTTCCACCATGCTAATCATAACCACCAGTGATCAGGTTGGTTCCACCATGCTAATCATAACCACCAGCGATCAGGTTGGTTCCAATCATAATCACCAGTGCTAATCATAACCACCAGCGATCAGGTTGGTTCCACCGTGCTAATCAAAACCACCAGCCACCGATCAAAACCAGGTTGGTTCCAATCATAACCACCAGTGGTTGGTTCTAATCATAACCACCAGCGATCAGGTTGGTTCCACCAGTGCTAATCATAACCACCAGCGATCAGGTTGGTTCCACCGTGCTAATCATAACCACCAGCGATCAGGTTGGTTCCACCGTGCTAATCATAACCACCAGTGATCAGGTTGGTTCCACTAATCATAACCACCAGTGATGCTAATCATAACCACCAGCGATCAGGTTGGTTCCACCGTGCTAATCATAACCACCAGCGATCAGGTTGGTTCCACCATGCTAATCATAACCACCAGCGATCAGGTTGGTTCCACCGTGCTAATCATAACCACCAGCGATCAGGTTGGTTCCACCATGCTAATCATAACCACCAGTGATCAGGTTGGTTCCACTCTGCTAATCATAACCACCAGTGATCATGTAGTCAGTGCTCTGTTTGTGTTTGGCAGACACATATCTTTGAGTGGCCAGGAGGTGATCTACACTGCCGTACCTATCAATTGGGCGCCGTAAAGGCCTCACCTTTTGTCTGCTCACCAACGGTCGCCGATGGGTAGACCAGAGTTAGGTAGGTTTAGTCTGACCTGTTCAATCTTCAACATAGTATATGTTTGTTTGTCAGATATCACCTTTCCTAACTGACATTGGTAATAGAACAGTGACTATATGTGTATGTGTTCACAGATGCATCTATGGAGCAGCACATGGAAACTTGCAAGATGATGTGATGAAGTCCAGACTGACAGATGGGCTTGATACTGATGTCTCTGAATAGAGAGGGACCTGGCACTCGACATTAAAATTTGACTAGACACAACTTTTACTTGTCTTTTTATATGATTGAATTGAATGGTATCAGTAAATATGGGGAGAGAGAACCCCTGTGTATTCCTCACCCAGATCAGTAAGCTCCTGTTGTACACAAAACACCGCACAGGGAGGTATGACCTCTCTGACATGTTAGCCAAGGTAGCCCCATTACCACCAGACAAAATGCAGATAAGCACAGTATCTGTATCGGCTGGGAATGACAATGAAATGTGAAAGGTTCACATTGTTATATTAGCAGAACACTGATTCTATGGTATTATGTAAAACAGGGGTGTCAAACTCATTCCATGGAGGGCCTAGTGTCTGCAGGTTCTAGTTTTGTCCTTTCAATTAAGACCCAGACAACCAGGTGAGTGGAGTTCTTTACTAATTAGTGACCTCAATTCATCAATCAAGTACCAAGGTGCAGAGCGAAAAACCCCAGGCACTCAGCTCTCTGTGGAGTGAGTTTGACACGGGATGTAAAGGGTTAATTCTACATCGACCTGTTACTACATTTGAAGATTATCAAAACACTTAGTTTAGAATATCTACATAAACTCGTCAATTTCATTCTTCTTATATTACCTTGTAGACTACTGACCTATGCAAAGCTTCCTCCGGCATCTCACCATACATCTGCCTGTAGTTATTGAACCCAACCTGAGGTGTGTTTGTTGTGATTGAGTGGGGGGGACAGCTGCGGGCAAGGCTCTGACGGATGTGTGTCTTGGTGGTGGCAAGGACACACCCAAGAAACACCTACATCAAACCACACCCCCAAGCCAACTCACGTTTGGCTCCTGCCATGGCCACCGGAATGTCTTGAGAAGCAAGACAAATAAAAACTAGGTGAAATCAGCAGGTGCAGTTCCCAGCATGCCCCCAAAATGAGGCCAAATTAGTGTGTGAAATTTCCCTTTAAACAAGATCCCTTTCTCTGTGCAAATCTATTAGTTTAAAGTCATTTCCCATATTTTTAGGATACAATATACACTTGAGTATGGAGAAAAAATGTAAGAACACCCGCTCTTTCCATGACAGACTGACCAGGTGAATCCAAGTGAAAGGGGAGGAGACAGGTTGAAGAAGGGTTTTAAGTTGTGAGACAAATGAGACATGGATTGTGTATGTGTGTCATTCAGAGGGTGAATGGGAAAGGCAAAATATTGAAGTGCCTTTGAACAGGGTAGGACATCCAGCCAACTTGACACAACTGTGGGAAGCAACATGGTCCAGCATCCCTGTGGAATGCTTTCGACACTTTGTAGTGTCCAAGCCCCAACAAATTGAGCCTGTTCTGAGGGCAAATAATTCCTATTATTTTTCCTTTTCTTTATCAATGCTGTCAATAATTTCAGACCCCTCTATACATACAATATTAATATAATATTTCCAAATCTCTATGTCAGTGTTCAGACTCAACTTTTCCCATCATGAAATAAGAGAAAAGGGCTATGTTCCAATGTCCACACAAGAACACCACCAAGTGCATAGTAGTCATTGGTCAAGGTTAAAGGTTCAATCCCCACAGGGATCACATACACATATTAAAAATGTATGAACTCACTGTGCCCTTAACTGTAAGTTGCCTTGGATCAAAGTGTATGATTAGTGGCACATTTCATTATCAATATTATAATGATTGTCACGACTTGTTCGTAGGTCGACGTCACCGACCTTCTAGCCATCACTGATCCATTTTTCATTTTCCATTGGTTTTGTCTTGTCTTCCTTCACACCTGGTTCCAATCCCATCAATTACATGTTGTGTATTTAACCCTCTGTTTCCCCTCATGTCCTTGTCGGAGATTGTTTTATTGTATGTTATGTGCAAGTCATGTGTCGGTGTGCGACAGGTTTTGTACCCACTTTTATATATTTTTTTGTATATTTTGGTTTTTGGAGTTTTATGAGCACTTATTAAACGACTCCATTTATACCAACTTCCTTTTCCTGACTTCCCTGCCACCGACACACACCCATAACAATGATATTAACATGGGAATATATTGTGTGAAGTAGACCACAGCTGACCTCTGACCTTCATACGTAACCCTTGTCCTTGCTGTCCAGCAGGGTGGAAAAGAGGAAGTTACTGGACCCTGTAGGAGCTTTGAAGGAGAAGTTCCTGAGGGCCAATTCGCTTCTCTTCCATCCACAGGTACACACACACACACACACACACACACACACACACACACACACACACACACACACACACACACACACACACACACACACACACACACACACAGGGGCCGTGTCTGAATACCCATAGTTGCGTTGTAAATAGCCATTTTAGGTATAAGAAAATAGAACAGGGGTAAAAGGGGTATATATATTTTTTGCTAAAGTCACAACACTGGTTTGCCTGATCACCGACAATGATGAGACAGCCTATAGGGAGGAGGTCAGAAACCTAGCAGTGTGGTGCCAGGACAACAACCACTCCCTCAATGTGAGCAAGACAAAGGAGATGATCGTGGACTGCAGGAAAAGGAGGGCCAAACAGGTCCCCATTAACATCGACAGGGCTGCAATGGAATGGTTCGAGAGTTTCAAGTTCCTTGGAGTCCACATCACCAACAAACTATCATGGTCCAAACACACTAAGACAGTTGTGGAGGGCACGCTTCCTGCCATCCAAGACCTCTATACCAGGCGGTGTCAGAGGAAGTTCCAAAAATGGTCAAAGACTCCAGTCACCCAAGTCATAGCCTGTTCTCTCTGCTACCGCATGGCAAGCGATACCGGAGCGCCAAGTCCAGGACCAAAAGGCTCCTTAACAGATTCTAGCCCCAAGCCATATGACTGCCGAACAATTACTCAAATGGCCACCAGGACTATTTAAATTGGCACCCCCCCCCCTTATTTTTAGACTGCTGCTTCTTGCTGTTTATTATCTATGCATAGTCACTTTACCCTTACCTACATGTACAAATGACCTGGACTAACCTGTACCCCCACACATTGGCTCGGTACCGGGCCCCCTGTATATAGCCTCGTTATTGTTATTTTAGTGTTACTTTCTATTTTATCTTTTACTTTTGTTTATTTAGTACATATTTTCTTCAATATATTCCTTGAACTGCATTGTTGGTTAAGGTAAGTAAGCATTTCACTGTTAGGTCTACACCTGTTGGATTTGGCGCATGTGACAAATACAATTTGATTTGTTGAGAAACAGTTAAGTTCGTTACTAAAACGTGATTGTACATTTTCCACTATCTACAGCTACAGTATCTTTACCATGGTACACCTTCTTTACCTCAGATGTCAGCCATGGAGAGCATGACGGAGAAGCTGGAGAGCTTTGGCGCTCTCAAACTGGATGCTTCGCCCAACTTGCTGCAGCACTCGGCCCACCCACTCTTCAACTTCCGCTCGCCGCCCTCCCTCTCTGACGCCATCCTCCGCAAAGGCAAGGAGCGTTACACCTGCAGGTAGGTACCCACCAGACAGTTTAGTTTTTCAACTTCCGCTCTCCGCCGCCCTCTCTCTCCGCCGCCCTCCCTCTCCGACGCCATCCTCTGCAAAGGCAAGGAGCGCTACACCTGCAGGTAGGTACCCACCAGACAGTTTAATTTGTCAACTTCCTCTCTCCGCCGCCTCTCTCTCCGCCGCCCTCTCTCTCCGCCGCCCTCCCTCTCCGCCGCCATCCTCCGCTAAGGCAAGGAGCGCTACACCTGCAGGTCTACGCACCAGACAGTTTAGTTTTTCAACTTCCTCTCTCCTCCGCACTCTCTCTCCGCCGCCCTCTCTCTCCGCCGCCCTCTCTCTCCGCCGCCCTCTCTCTCCGCCGCCCTCCCTCTCCGATGCCATCCTCCGCTAAGGCAAGGAGCGCTACACCTGCAGGTACCCACCAGACAGTTTAGTTTGTCAACTTCAAAAAAAATATATGGGATCAACATAAGATATTCAAGCCATGCTCTCTCTCGCTCACTTTCCCCGCTCCCCATCCCTCTCTCTCTCTCTCTCTCTCTCTCTCTCTCTCTGCTCCCCCATCTCTCTCTCTCCCCCTCTCTCCCTGCTCCCCCATCTCTCTCTCTCCCCCTTATCTGCTCCCCATCTCTCTCTCCCCCTTACCTGCTCCCCATTTCTTTCTCTCTCTCTCTCTCACTCTCCCCATCTCTACTCCCCCATCTCTCTCTCTCACTTTCCCCGCTCCCCCCATCTCTCTCTCCCCCTTCCCCGCTCCCCATCTCTCTCTCTCTACTTTCCTTGCTCCCCCATCTCTCTCTCTCACTTTCCTTGCTCCCCATCTCTCTCTCTCACTTTCCCTTTCCCCCATCTCTCGCTCTCGCTCTCTCGCTCTCTCTCTAGGTACTGTGGGAAGATCTTCCCCAGGTCAGCTAATCTTACCAGGCACTTACGGACACACAGGGGAGCAGCCCTACAGGTAAGCCCTTCCTCTTCTTTCCTCCATCCCTCTATACCGCTGACAGAGGCCTACTCCACCCGATCAACCAATGATGACATCACGTCCTTCCCACCTGATTTATTCCTCCTTGTTTGGCAATCAAAACACACTCATGCCTTGTATAGGCCTTCGTAACGACACACACATACACACACACACACACACACACACACACACACACACACACACACACACACACACACACACACACACACACACACACACACACACACTGTCATGTGTGGACAATGTCATGTTGTAATAGTGCCCTGGGGAAAACAGAGCCTCCATTTATAGAGACCAGTTAATTATCAGTCATTTGGCGCCTGCCCAGTATCTGCACAGATAGGGAGGGGGCTTCCTTCCTCTTAGACCCCAGCCATTCAAAGAGCCCATTGATTGACCTCTGAACCTCACAGCCCTCATTTCTCAAGATGCTCTTAAGCCGTTTGTCAAAACAGCATCAAGTACTTAGAGTCCTGCCAGCTACTTCTGCTCGCCACTCCACAGAGAGCTCACACATACCCTCACAAATACCACGCTTTCTCTCTCTCTAGCTCTTTAACCGTGTGTCCCTCTATCTCTTTCTCTCTCTCTCTCTCTGCTGAATGTTTCTCCATCTCTCTATTTCCCCATCTCTTGGAGTCCAACAAACAGTGTGCAGAATGAGAACATGTTGACAGTGAAACGGCAAGAGTGGCAGTGATAGGCAAGCAGTTCTACATTTGAATATAACCTGCAATCTCATTTTTCAAATGGACCATCTAGTATATGAAACTTGGTTAACCCGAGGGCACAAAACGAAAGGGGTGCACTTTGTCCTCTGTTGAGCTGTAGTGCCAATTCCCTGAGCACAATTTACATAAAGAGAGAGCGAGAGGGAGGGAGGGAGGGAAATACAACCCATATTTGCGCTTATTTATTTTATCTTGTGTCCTTTAACCATTTGTACATTGTTAAAACACTGTATATATATATAATATGACATTTGGATTGTCTTTATTGTTTTGAAACTTCTGTATGTGTAATGTTCACTGTTAATTTGTATTGTTTATTTCACTTTATATATTCACTTTATATATCATCTACCTCACTTGCTTTGGCAATGTTAACACATGTTTCCCATGCCAAAAAAGCCCCTTGAATTGAATTGAATTGAATTGAGAGAGAGAGAGAGAGAGAGAGAGAGAGAGAGAGAGAGAGAGAGAGAGAGAGAGAGAGAGAGAGAGAGAGAGAGAGAGAGAGAGAGAGAGAGAGAGAGAGAGAGAGAGAGAGAGAGAGAGAGAGAGAGAGAGAGAGAGAGAGAGAGAGAGAGAGAGAGAGAGAGAGAGAGAGAAGAAGAGACCTACAGCGACAGAGAGAGGAGAAGAGCAACCAAGAGAGAGCGACAGTGTGTGTATGTGAGAGTGAGACAGCAACCAAGAGAGAGAGACAGACAGAGAGAGGGAGAGAGAGAGAATTGGGCCTCATAGCCAGGCACTCATGCTTCATTGTCGTAGAGCCATTTCCCTGCCTGAGATCTTTTATCCTATCAGACGGATGCTTTGAAATTGGCTCCACTTCGACCTGACCACTGAAAGACCCCATTCAGGCGGTAATGCGCCATTCATTACTTATTCAGAGGCTTTCATCAGTTGGCCCGGACCAGGCTGCGTGTAGCTGGTTCGAAAGTTATTTAAAGGAGAGAACACAGTGTGTATTTACTGATGGTGTTCAATTAGATTTTCTAGACATAACAGGGATCGATTTTGGTCTGGTTATTTTCATTAACAATATTGGTTTATCTGTAAAAAAAAGTATAACTTTCACCTGTATCTAGAACTTCAATCTGCTTTATTGCCCAGCAGAAAGCCTTTGTTGAACCTAAATTGGTACTTCAGCAAAGTAAAACAAATGATGTGTTATTTTCCAAATCCCTTAAAAATGTATCTGATGTTATATGGATGTTGCCCTCATTGATCGTGTCTGGGCATCTGGATCGACAAAAAATCTTTCAAAAAGCATGTTGATGAGTTAAGACATGAAGAATTAAAATAGACTTCTTCTATAGGAACAGGTCCTGTCTTCATTAAATAGCACAAAACAAATCATTCAGTCAACATTCATTCCGGTTATTGACTATGGTGATAGTGTCTATATCAAGGTAACAATTCCTAAATTTGGTTGAGCATCAGCAGTTTTTCTCTTGTTATTTCAGTCAAAATCTTTTCTCTGGCCAATGGCAAAATGTATAAAATTGCAGAAAATGTGGCTTAAAACAGCAGCATTTCCTCTACTACCTCTGGCAAAATGTGTAGAATCGCTATGCAGAATGTCTATACGATGTCAAGAGGGGGCAGCTAAAAGTAGGTCCTCTTTGAAGTCTGGATACATCCAGGGATGGCTAACCCTGGAGATGCCTTCAGACATACAGTATAAGTTACCAGACCAGGACTCAGGGTCCAACCCTGGAGATGCCTTCAGACATACAGTATGAGTTACCAGACCAGGACTCAGGGTCCAACCCTGGAGATGCCTTCAGACATACAGTATAAGTTACCAGACCAGGACTCAGGGTCCAACCCTGGAGATGCCTTCAGACATACAGTACAAGATACCAGACCAGGACTCAGGGTCCAACCCTGGAGATGCCTTCAGACATACAGTATAAGTTACCAGACCAGGCCTCAGGGTCCAACCCTGGAGATGCCTTCAGACATACAGTATAAGATACCAGACCAGGACTCAGGGTCCAACCCTGGAGATGCCTTCAGACATACAGTATAAGATACCAGACCAGGACTCAGGGTCCAACCCTGGAGATGCCTTCAGACATACAGTATAAGATACCAGACCAGGACTCAGGGATGGCTAACCCTGGAGATGCCTTCAGACATACAGTATAAGTTACCAGACCAGGACTCAGGGATGGCTAAACCTGGAGATGCCTTCAGACATACAGTATAAGATACCAGACCAGGACTCAGGGATGGCTAAACCTGGAGATGCACCATTTTGTATTGTATTGGTGTAATATTGTGGTATTATACATGTAGTATTGTAGTTTACATTTACATTTAAGTCATTTAGCAGACGCTCTTATCCAGAGCGACTTACAAATTGGTGAATTCACCTTCTGACATCCAGTGGAACAGCCACTTTACAATAGTGCATCTAAATCATTAAGGGGGGGGGAGAAGGATTACTTATCCTATCCTAGGTATTCCTTGAAGAGGTGGGGTTTCAGGTGTCTCCGGAAGGTGGTGATTGACTCCGCTGTCCTGGCGTCGTGAGGGAGTTTGTTCCACCATTGGGGGCCAGAGCAGCGAACAGTTTTGACTGGGCTGAGCGGGAACTGTACTTCCTCAATGGTAGGGAGGCGAGCAGGCCAGAGGTGGATGAACGCAGTGCCCTTGCTTGGGTGTAGGGCCTGATCAGAGCCTGGAGGTACTGCGGTGCCGTTCCCTCACAGCTCCGTAGGCAAGCACCATGGTCTTGTAGCGGATGCGAGCTTCAACTGGAAGCCAGTGGAGAGAGCGGAGGAGCGGGGTGACGTGAGAGAACTTGGGAAGGTTGAACACCAGACGGGCTGCGGCGTTCTGGATGAGTTGTAGGGGTTTAATGGCACAGGCAGGGAGCCCAGCCAGCAGCGAGTTGCAGTAATCCAGACGGGAGATGACAAGTGCCTGGATTAGGACCTGCGCCGCTTCCTGTGTGAGGCAGGGTCGTACTCTGGATGTTGTAGAGCATGAACCTACAGGAACGGGCCACCGCCATGATGTTGGTTGAGAACGACAGGGTGTTGTCCAGGATCACGCCAAGGTTCTTAGCGCTCTGGGAGGAGGACACAATGGAGTTGTCAACCGTGATGGCGAGATCATGGAACGGGCAGTCCTTCCCCGGGAGGAAGAGCAGCTCCGTCTTGCCGAGGTTCAGCTTGAGGTGGTGATCCGTCATCCACACTGATATGTCTGCCAGACATGCAGAGATGCGATTCGCCACCTGGTCATCAGAAGGGGGAAAGGAGAAGATTAATTGTGTGTCGTCTGCATAGCAATGATAGGAGAGACCATGTGAGGTTATGACAGAGCCAAGTGACTTGGTGTATAGCGAGAATAGGAGAGGGCCTAGAACAGAGCCCTGGGGGACACCAGTGGTGAGAGCGCGTGGCGAGGAGACAGATTCTCGCCACGCCACCTGGTAGGAGCGACCTGTCAGGTAGGACGCAATCCAAGCGTGGGCCGCGCCGGAGATGCCCAACTCGGAGAGGGTGGAGAGCAGGATCTGATGGTTCACAGTATCGAAGGCAGCCGATAGGTCTAGAAGGATGAGAGCAGAGGAGAGAGAGTTAGCTTTAGCAGTGCGGAGCGCCTCCGTGATGCAGAGAAGAGCAGTCTCAGTTGAATGGCTAGTCTTGAAACCTGACTGATTTGGATCAAGAAGGTCATTCTGAGAGAGATAGCGGGAGAGCTGGCCAAGGACGGCACGTTCAAGAGTTTTGGAGAGAAAAGAAAGAAGGGATACTGGTCTGTAGTTGTTGACATCGGAGGGATCGAGTGTAGGTTTCTTCAGAAGGGTGCAACTCTCGCTCTCTTGAAGACGGAAGGGACGTAGCCAGCGGTCAGGGATGAGTTGATGAGCGAGGTGAGGTAAGGGAGAAGGTCCCCGGAAATGGTCTGGAGGAGAGAGGAGGGGATAGGGTCGAGCGGGCAGGTTGTTGGGCGGCCGGCCGTCACGAAGCGAGATTTCATCTGGAGAGAGAGGGAGAAAGAGGTCAGAGCACAGGGTAGGGCAGTGTGAGCAGAACCAGCGGTGTCGTTTGACTTAGCAACGAGGATCGGATGTCGTCGACCTTCTTTTTCAAAATGGTTGACGAAGTCATCTGCAGAGAGGGAGGAGGGGGGGAGGGGAGGAGGATTCAGGAGGGAGGAGAAGGTGGCAAAGAGCTTCCTAGGGTTAGAGGCAGATGCTTGGAATTTAGAGTGGTAGAAAGTGGCTTTAGCAGCAGAGACAGAGGAGGAAAATGTAGAGAGGAGGGAGTGAAAGGATGCCAGGTCCGCAGGGAGGCGAGTTTTCCTCCATTTCCGCTCGGCTGCCCGGAGCTCTGTTCTGTGAGCTCGCAATGAGTCATCGAGCCACGGAGCGGGAGGGGAGGACCGAGCCGGCCTGGAGGATAGGGGACATAGAGAGTCAAAGGATGCAGAAAGGGAAGAGAGGAGGGTTGAGGAGGCAGACTCAGGAGAAAGGTTGGAGAAGGTATGAGCAGAGGGAAGAGATGATAGGATGGAAGAGGAAAGAGTAGCGGGGGAGAGAGAGCGAAGGTTGGGACGGCGCGATACCATCCGAGTAGGGGCAGTGTGGGAAGTGTTGGATGAGAGCGAGAGGAAAGGATACAAGGTAGTGGTCGGAGACTTGGAGGGAGTTGCAGTGAGGTTAGTGGAAGAACAGCATCTAGTAAAGATGAGGTCGAGCGTATTGCCTGCCTTGTGAGTAGGGGGGAAGGTGAGAGGGTGAGGTCAAAAGAGGAGAGGAGTGGAAAGAAGGAGGCAGAGAGGAATGAGTCAAAGGTAGACGTGGGGAGGTTAAAGTCGCCCAGGACTGTGAGAGGTGAGCCGTCCTCAGGAAAGGAGCTTATCAAGGCATCAAGCTCATTGATGAACTCTCCGAGGAACCTGGAGGCGATAAATGATAAGAATGTTAAGCTTGAAAGGGCTGGTAACTGTGACAGCATGGAATTCAAAGGAGGCGATAGATAGATGGGTAAGGGGAGAGAGAGAATGACCACTTGGGAGAGATGAGGATCCCGGTGCCACCACCCCCGCTGACCAGAAGCTCTCGGGAGTGTGCGAGAACACGGGGCGGACGAAGAGAGAGCAGTAGGAGTAGCAGTGTTATCTGTGGTGATCCATGTTTCCGTCAGTGCCAGGAAGTCGAGGGACTGGAGGGAGGCATAGGCTGAGATGAACTCTGCCTTGTTGGCCGCAGATCGGCAGTTCCAGAGGCTACCGGAGACCAGAACTCCACGTGGGTCGTGCGCTGGGACCACCAGATTAGGGTGACGCGGCCCACGCGGTGTGGAGCGTTTGTATGGTCTGTGCAGAGAGGAGAGAACAGGGATAGATAGACACATAGTTAACAGGGTACAGAAGAGGCTACGCTAATGCAAAGGAGATTGGAATGACAAGTGGACTACACGTCTCGAATGTTCAGAAAGTTAAGCTTACGTAGCAAGAATCTTATTGACTAAAATGATTGAAATGAAACAGTACTGCTGGAGTAGGCTAGCTGGTAGTGGCTGCGATGTTGATACTACACTAATCAAGTCGTTCCGTCGAGTGTAATAGTTTCTACAGTGCTGCTATTCGGGGGCTAGCTGGCTAGCTAGCAAGGTTGATTGCGTTCCGTTACTTTAAAAGAACGACAATAGCTGGCTGGCTAACCTAGAAAATCGCTCTAGGCTACACAATTGTCTTAGATACAAAAGACGGCTATGTAGCTAGCTAGCTACGATCAAACAAAACAAACCGTTGTACTGTAATAGTTACTACAGTGCTGCTATTCGGGGCTAGCTGGCTAGCTACGTTAGAAGAACGACAATAGCTGGCCAGCTAACCTAGAAAATCGCTCTAGGCTACACAATTGTCTTAGATACAAAGACGGCTATGTAGCTAGCTAGCTACGATCAAACAAAACAAACCGTTGTACTGTAATAGTTACTACAGTGCTGCTAATCGGGGCTAGCTGGCTAGCTACGTTAGAAGAACGACAATAGCTGGCAACTAACCTAGAAAATCGCTCTAGACTACACAATTGTCTTAGATACAAGACGGCTATGTAGCTGGCTAGCTACGATCAACAAATCAAACCGTTGTACTGTAATGAAGTGAAATGAAAATGTGATACTACCTGTGGAACGACGCGAATGTTGACCGGGTAGTTGGAGTTCAATTCGGTGGAGGTTGGCTAGTTGTTGGCTAGCGGTGTAATATTGTGGTTTGGTAGTATTATACATTTAGTATTGTAGATATGTGGTGGTGTAATATTGTGGTATTATACATTTAGTATTGTAGATATGTAGTGGTGTAATATTGTGGTATTATACATTTATTATTGTAGATATGTAGTGGTGTAATATTGTGGTATTATACATTTAGTATTGTAGAAATGTAGTGGTGTAATATTGTGGTATTATACATTTAGTATTGTATATATGTCGTGGTGTAATATTGTGGTATGGTGGTATTATACATTTAGTATTGTAGATATTGAGTGGTGTAATATTGTGGTATGGTGGTATTATACATTTATCTTTCTCTACCTGTACTATATCTGTGTATTATACATTTAGTCCCTGACTGTCTTAAACCCTTGCTCACTCCTTCTCCTGCCTGTCTTACCCATCTACCTCCCAAGCCTACTCCTTCTCCCTGCCTGTCTTACCCTCCTGTGACCCTTCTCCCTGCCTGTCTTACCCCTCTATCCCATACTCCTTCTCCCTGCCTGTCTTACCATTTACTCCCAAGCTGTAATTCTCCCTGCCTGTCTTACCCCTCTACCTTTAAGCCTACTCCTTCTCCCTGCCTGTCTTACCTCTACCTCTACCTGTCCAAGCTCCCACTCCTTCTCCCTGTGTCTTACCCCTCTACCTCCCATACCTTCTCCCTGCCTGTCTTACCCCTCTACCTCCCAAGCCTACTCCTTCTCCCTGTTTCTCTACCTGTACTTGTTCCCTTCTCCCTCCCCTCTACCTCCCAAGCCTACATCCTTCTCCCTGCCTTCTTTCTCTACCTGTGCTTCCTTCTCCCTGCCTGTCTTACCCCTCTATACTTTCATTTCTCTCCTTTCTTCTGGTCCCTCTTCCCCTGTGTCTTAACCCTTTACTATTGTAGAAATGTACTCCTTCTCCCTGTGTCTATACCCCCTTACCTCCCAAGCTCATCCTTCTCCCTGCCTGTCTTACCCTCTATCCCAAGCTCATTCCTTCTCCCTTCCCAAATCCCCCTTATCCCAAGCCTTCTCCTTCTCCCTGCCTGTCTTATCTTTCTCCTATATATGTAAATACCCCTCTCCTCCCAAGCTCTCTATCCCAAGCATCCCTTCTCCCTGCCTGTCCCTTCTCCCCCAAGCCTGCCTGTCTTACCCCTCTACCTTCCCAATCCTCCCAAGCCTACTCTTCTCCCTTCTCCCTGCCTGTCTTACCCCTCTACCTCCCAAGCTCACTCCTTCTCCCTGCCTGTCTTACCCATCTACCTCCCAAGCCTACTCCTTCTCCCTGCCTGTCTTACCCCTCTACCTCCCAAGCTCACTCCTTCTCCCTTCCTTCTTTCTCTACCTGTACTCTCTCCCTGCTTCCCTTCTCCCTGCCTGTCTTACCCCTCTACCTCTCTTCTCATTTCTCTCTCTTTCTGCTTCCCTCTCCTCCCCTGTTCTTTCTCTTTCTCTCTATACTTTTCAATTTCTCTCTCTCTTTCAATTCAGTTAGATTCACTATAATCTTCCATTCCCAAAGCAAATGCAGAAATATATTAAATCTCTCTCTCTCTATCCCCCCAGGTGTAAATACTGTGACCGCTCATTCAGCATCTCCTCCAACCTCCAGCGGCACGTACGCAACATCCACAACAAGGAGAAGCCCTTCAAGTGTCACCTCTGCAACCGCTGTTTCGGCCAGCAGACCAACTTGGACCGCCACATAAAGAAGCATGAGCACGAGAACCTGCCCGGTGGGTCCCTGTTCACCTAATGAACCCCTCCGCCTAGATCAGCTGTGTTATACCATCAAATCTAAAGAAGCATGAGCACAAGAACCTGCCCGGTGGGTCCCTGTTCACCTAATGAACCCCTCCCCCTCGATCAGCTGTGTTATACCATCAAATCTAAAGAAGCATGAGCACGAGAACCTGCCCGGTGGGTCCCTGTTCACCTAATGAACCCCTCCCCCTCGATCAGCTGTGTTATACCATCAAATCTAAAGAAGCATGAGCACGAGAACCTGCCCGGTGGGTCCCTGTTCACCTAATGAACCCCTCCCCCTAGATCAGCTGTGTTACCAAGTTTATCAGATATTTTCAAACATCTTATGTCCAAGGCCACCTGTTTTGTAGGTTCAGCGATATGTCATTATAACCTCGAATGAATTGAAAAGATAAGCATCATTTCCAGATCTGAAAGTGTCAGGACCCGGTTACAAACCCGGGTCTCCGGAGTGAGAAACAGTCACTTAACCAACTGAGCCACGAATAGTCGGCTGAACCCAGAAGATGAGGCAGACACAGCAGTACTTGAGACGGTGTATTTAATAAGGTAAAAAGTGAAGTCCTTCAGGAAAACATGTAACTCCACAACCTCAAAAGGAATTCCACAAGAACAAGGTAATCCACAAGGTAATCCTCCAAGACAAAAAGGTAAATCCACAAGGTGGTAGGTAAAGCATAAAAAGCCTCAAAAGATACTCAAAAATAAATAAACAAGACCAAAAAACAGAATTCCACAAGAGCATCCACCGGGATCAACAAGAGTTCACAGAATACTAGGGCTGGGTGCTAACATACAAACACAGAGCAAAGAACTGAGGGAAACTAAGGGTTTAAATACAATCAGGGGAAACGAGGCACAGGTGCAAATAATAATGGGGATCAAGGGAAAGCAAAAGGTCAAAAAGCACAATGGGGGCATCTAGTGACCAAAAACCGGAACAACCCTGGCCAAATCCTGACAGAAAGCACCTAAAAAAACCATTGACCTATTTTCTTTTACTGCTGGTGAGCGTACTGTAAATGATATCATTGACTATGTTGACTACAGTAACATGTACATACAGTACATTCACTTTAACTACAGGGCATAGTGAAAGTTTACACACCCCTTGCAAAGTTGTCACATGTTACTTCCTTTAAATAAAACCTAAAGGGGGATTAAATTGGATACACAACCTGCTCCACATTTTCAAAGTGAAATGAATAAAAAATAGAAAATGAAAATGTCTTGATTGTGTATGTCTTCACACCACTGAATACTTGGTTGAAGCACCTTACAGCTGTAAATCATTTTGAATAAGATTCTACCAACTCTGCACAACTGTTAAAGCAACATTATATCCATTGTTTTTGTCAAAATTCTTCAAGCTCAGTAAATTTGGTTGGAATCATTTATGGACAGCAATATGTAAAGCTTGTCTCTGATTTCAAGTAGATTTAACTCAGGATTTAAATGGGACCCCTCAAACACTCAAAACCTCTCGGAATGTGAGTGTCTTTGGCATCATATTTTTAGTAATTGTTCCACTGAAAAATAACCTCTGCATTTAGAAGACATGCAGGTTTTCCTTTTGACCTGAGCTTTGCTCCTATCATATTTATTTTGATCCTGATAGACAAGCATACCCATAACATGATGCTTCCACCATATTACTTGAAAATACAGAGGGTTTCACTCTGTGATGTGATGCATTTGACCCAAACCTGATGTTTTTATTTGAAGTTAATTTATTTGCCGTATTGCATAAGGGCCTTGTTGCAAACATAAATAGATTTTTCAACATAGACCTTTTTACTTTGTCATACCGGCCAGTAATGCGGAGTGAATGCAATGATGGTAAACTTCTGTATTTGCAAGTATTGTGGTGGCAGCATCATGTTACGGATAATCTTGTCAGCGGCAAGGACTGGGGAGTTTGTTAGGATCAAAACCCATATGAAAGGTAAAAGTTACAGGAACACCTTCTGAATAATACCCCAAGGCACTCCAGAGGTACGCTCAGCCAAATGCACCACTGTTTGGCCTCCAGGACACCTACAACACCAGGTGTCACAGGAAAGTCAAGACGATCTTTAGGGACCTCAGCCACCCGAGCCATGGCCTGTCCTCCCTGCTTCTATCACTAAGACACGGGCAGTACAGGAGCATCATGGCTAAAACGAACAGATTGGCCAATACCTTCGACCCCCAGAACATCAGGCTGCTGTATAGCCACCACTAGTCTCCTCCCCATGTCCCCCTAATACTTTTTCTTATTATTGTTTCATTCACACCTGCACTCTGGGAGCTCGGAGCTTAAGTATTTCGCTGTACTGTAACATTCTGACCTTAGTTCCTTTGTTTTAGTATGGTCAGGGCGTGAGTTGGGGTGGGCAGTCTATGTTTGTTTTCTAAGTTGATTTTTGTGTTCGGCCTTGTATGGTTCTCAATCAGAGGCAGGTGTTGTTAGTTGTCTCTGATTGAGAATCATACTTTGGTAGCCTTTCTCCACCTGGGTTTCATGGGTGTTTATTTCCTGTTTAGTGTTTGTCATTCACCTTTACGGGACTGTTCGTTTGTTGTTTATTGGTTTTGTTCAGTGTTCATTTTGCTTCATTAAATTATGGACACTTACCACGCTGCGTTTTGGTCCTCCGATCCTTCTCGCTACTCCTCCTCAGAAGAGGAGGAAGAGACCCCTTAGATGTACACTGCAACTACATCTGCGACTTTGCACATGTGACTAAATAATCGAATCTAATCTGAATACCTAACTCTGGGATAGAGTTGAATTTTTCATCAGGGCAATTCCATACATTTTAATGCCAAAGACACAGCAGAATGGCTTTCTAAGAGGTGTTGACTGGAACAAGAGGTCCAGTTTCAGTCCTGACTATAAAGGTTTGAATATTGCTGTCCATCAGTGATTCCCAACCAAATTCACTCAGTTTGAAGCAATTTTGACAAAAACAACGGAAACGGAAGTAACTGCTATAATAATGGAAACAACAAAATAAAGTGTCTTAATAGGGTGCTGGGCCATAACAAGCCACCAGAACAGCTTCAATGCACCTTGACCTCTATTGGACGGATGTGACATTCTTCCACGAGAAATTCCTTCATTTTGTGTTTTTTGATGGTGGTGGATAACGCTGCCTTAGAATCTCCGATAAATGTTCAATTGTGTTAATATCTGGTAACTGAGATCGCCATGGCATATGGTTTACATAATTCCCATGCTCATCAAACCATTCAGTGACTGCTGGTGCCTTGTGGATGGAGACATTGGAGGCATCCCATCAGGTTAGAGATGATTCACCATAGGTTGAAGGTGATCACTCAGAATGGCTGTGTATTTATTGGTGTTTGCCTTGCCCTCTAAGGGGTTGAGTGGACCTAAACCATGACAGGAAAATGCAACCTGCACCATAAGAGCTGTCAGAACCCTCATTCACCAAGTATTTCCATTATTTTGGCAGTTACATGTACACTGCCTTCAGAAAATAGTTATACCCTTTGACTCATTCAACATTTCATTGTTTTACAGCTTGAATTCAAAATGGATGAAATAAATTGGTTAGATAGATTGGTTTTCTCACAATACAATGTGGCTGGCTGCCATGTTTGAGTAGGCTAAACTAGCTAGCTACATTTGCTAGCTAAGTAAATGAAACTGAAAGTTTCTCCTTCATTTTGGAAGAAAGGAATTTGTTCAAAACTGTTTAACTATTGTCTTTGTCTCTCTTTGAGTCAACTACTCACCACATTTTATGCACTGCAGTGCTAGCTAGCTGTACTTTATGCTTTCAGTACTAGATTAATTATCTGATTCTTTGATTGGGTGGACAACATGTCAATTCATGCTGCAAGAGCTCTACTAGTCTGTGTAAGTCTATGGAAGGGAGTGAGGACCATGAGCCTCCTGGGTTCTGTACGGAGGAGGACAGAAGCTAGCTGTCATCCGGCTACACCATGGTGCTACCCTACAGAGTGCTGTTGAGGCTACTGTAGACCTTCACTGCAAAACAGTGTTTTAATCAATTATTTGGTGACAATATATTTACTTCAGTTTTAACTAAAATGGATCACTTTTTAAATGTTTTATGATTTTTCACAGGGGAGGATGGTCCTCCCCTTCCTCCTCTGAGTAACTTCCACTGGTGGGAATACTTTCTGAAGAAAATGCATGTTGCCCTTAGTGTTATGCAGAGTTGGAATCATAAAACACGGGACGAGATGTTAACTGTCCATTGTGCCAATAGATGGAATGCACTCACATGAGATTTGACGTGATGTTGACAGAATGGCATGGGAGGTTTATTTCTTAGACTGGGTTAAGATGTCAATTTTGGGACACATCCTCAGTAGTGTGCCTTCGAATCAGTGGGTGTTTCGGCCTTTAATCACTAAACACCCTCATCAAAGGTGGCCAGCTAAAGGGTGATCAAGCCTTAGCTTGTGTCCCATGCCCAGTTAAGATGTCCCACGGGACTATGCAAGGCAGGGGCGTCCTCTTTCCTGAGCCCTACAGCTGACCGCATACCTCAATGTTGGAAATGAAAGTTATTACAAATGATTTACCGCTGTAATTGCTGCCAAAGTTACTTCAACCAGATATTAACTGTGGCATGTGAAGACATACACAAGAACGACAATGTGCTATACTTTTTCTTTCACTTGATGTGAAGGAAAAAAAATCTAATGTAATCCCTTTTTAGTTTTTTTAAGGCTGCAAAATGTAACAACTGTGCAAGGGGTGAGTAGACTTTAACTAAACACGTTACGCATCTCATCGAGTGTAGTTCCCTAATCCTGATGTTGATTATAGCTTTATATGCTGTTACTAACGGGTGTGTGTGTGTGTGTATGTGCATGTGTATGTGTGTGTGTGTGTGTGTGTGTGTGTGTGTGTGTGTGTGTGTGTGTGTGTGTGTGTGTGTGTGTGTGTGTGTGTGTGTGTGTGTGTGTGTGTGCACCTTGCTAACAGTGAGTCAACACTCTGGGATCCTCTCCAACCTAGGAAACAACATTTCCTCTCCCAACTCCGAGCCAGATCACCATGCACTATTAGATGAGAAAGACGACTCTTACTTCTCGGAAATCCACAACTTCATTTCCAACAGCGAGATGAACCAGGCATCCAGCTCCATAGACAAGAGGTAGGGGGAACACACACATGCAAATACACACACACACCCCTGTCGGTGGAGTTAAAGCCAAGGTATCAGGGCGTCTTAAAGTTACTCATCATTACATGAGTGTTGTTCACAGAATCACTTCCGTTTCCTTACGACATCAACACCCAAATACCTTTAACTCACATTGATTGTTTTCGATGAACATTTGGATTGGCTTCTAGGGAGTAGACTATACAGTTATTAGGGTGTCACTCTGCCTTCCTGACAGAACTAACTCTGCTCCCCTGTCAGATGTTGCTCAAACAGGCTTTAGGGGGAGTCCAGTACAGTACAGTAAGCACAGCCCCCAGTGCCCCCTCCTCTACTCTGCCTGTTCTCAACGCTCATTTCACCTCAACTGAAATAAACTGCCCAGGCTATTCCGCTATAACCAAGGCCAGGTTTACCAGAGCTTCTGGCCTGCTCTCCTCTCCTCCACAGACTAAAGCATCACCAGCCTATAGTCTATGGCCCTGCAGTTTCAGGTAGCGCTAGAGGCTAGTGCTGAGGCAGGGTCGTGTTCATTAATATAGTCTATGGCCCTGCAGTTTCAGGTAGCGCTAGAGGCTAGTGCTGAGGCAGAGTTGTGTTCATTAATATAGTCTATGGCCCTGCAGTTTCAGGTAGCGCTAGAGGCTAGTGCTTAGGCAGGGTCGTGTTCATTAATGCACACTGCAGCGAATGTTTTGCACCCGGAAATGAAAACAAGTGTTTCTTACTGGACGTGTTTCTTATAGTCCCTCCCTGTTTCAGTCCGTTTTCTTCAGTGTCTAATAAATACGACCCAGGTTCCAAGGCAGCAGCTTTGACAGATGTGTGGGGGGAAATATGCAAGCTGTCTTCTCCAATAAGCCAATAAGGCAAACAAGTTGGATTCTTTAGATGTCAAGTAATTATTCCTCCTTGATTTCGCTAACCCGTCTTCATGCCAATAACAGAGGGCTGCTTGTTTTTCTACTTTTCTTCTCCCGCTCCTCTGACTTTCTCCCCATCGCACTCTTTTTCTTTGTCTCTGTCTATTCTCTCTCTGTCTTTATTTCTCTCTCTTTCAATCTTTGTCTCTCTCTTTCATGTCTCCCACCCTCCCTCTTCCCTGGTCAGTAGACAAGAGACATAAAAGCCAACAGAGCTCAAGGGTAATTTATCCCCTCTGCCATCTGCGATCAACAGTGCAGAACCATCCAGAATATGCAAGCCTGGCATTTTAATATCTGTAATTCAAAATAAGTGCTCTGTTTTCTGTCCGTTACAGACACACACACGCTCACATGCAGGCACGTAGACACTGGCATGCATGCACAAATGTGCACGCAGGCATGCACACACACGCGCATGCACACACATACATGTACGCACACACACATCACTCCCCCCCACTGAACAGAGACACACAGCTGTGTGTATGCCTATCTGTGCACTAATGCGTCTCCTCCCCACAAAGTTTTTGTGAACTAAGTCAAGTTGATCTAGTCACTTGTCTCACTCTATTGTGTTTTTCTCCTCTGGACACTGTCTAGTTTGTGAGGTTGGGTGAAGATTGAGATAGCTGGAGATGTGTGTATGGGGCACAGGGGACTGGGACAGCGGAAGAGATTGTAAGGGGCAGAAACAGTAGAAAAGTGTGTATGGGGGGCAGATAGAGCTGGACTGGGTGTTTCTTCGCTCAAAAGTTGTGGGGTGGTGGCTGAGGCATTTATCTACCAGATAAAACTGATGGACCTACAGTGATTCCTCCTCTAAAGTTGTGGGGTGGTGGCTGAGGCATTTATCTACCAGATAAAACTGATGGACCTACAGTGGTTCCTCCTCTAAAGTTGTGGGGTGGTGGCTGAGGCATTTATCTACCAGATAAAACTGATGGACCTACAGTGGTTCCTCCTCTAAAGTTGTGGGGTGGTGGCTGAGGCATTTATCTACCAGATAAAACTGATGGCCCCACAGTGGTTCCTCCTCTAAAGTTGTGGGGTGGTGGCTGAGGTATTTATCTACCAGATAAAACTGATGGACCTACAGTGATTCCTCCTCTAAAGTTGTGGGGTGGTGGCTGAGGTATTTATCTACCAGATAAAACTGATGGACCCACAGTGGTTCCTCCTCTAAAGTTGTGGGGTGGTGGCTGAGGCATTTATCTACCAGATAAAACTGATGGACCTACAGTGATTCCTCCTCTAAAGTTGTGGGGTGGTGGCTGAGGCATTTATCTACCAGATAAAACTGATGGACCTACAGTGATTCCTCCTCTAAAGTTGTGGGGTGGTGGCTGAGGCATTTATCTACCAGATAAAACTGATGGACCTACAGTAGTTCCTCCTCTAAAGTTGTGGGGTGGTGGCTGAGGCATTTATCTACCGGATAAAACTGATGGACCTACAGGGGTTCCTCCTCTAAAGTTGTGGGGTGGTGGCTGAGGCATTTATCTACCAGATAAAACTGATGGACCCACAGTGGTTCCTCCTCTAAAGTTGTGGGGTGGTGGCTGAGGTATTTATCTACCAGATAAAACTGATGGACCTACAGTGGTTCCTCCTCTAAAGTTGTGGGGTGGTGGCTGAGGCATTTATCTACCAGATAAAACTGATGGCCCCACAGTGGTTCCTCCTCTAAAGTTGTGGGGTGGTGGCTGAGGTATTTATCTACCAGATAAAACTGATGGACCTACAGTGATTCCTCCTCTAAAGTTGTGGGGTGGTGGCTGAGGTATTTATCTACCAGATAAAACTGATGGACCCACAGTGGTTCCTCCTCTAAAGTTGTGGGGTGGTGGCTGAGGCATTTATCTACCAGATAAAACTGATGGACCTACAGTGATTCCTCCTCTAAAGTTGTGGGGTGGTGGCTGAGGTATTTATCTACCAGATAAAACTGATGGACCTACAGGGGTTCCTCCTCTAAAGTTGTGGGGTGGTGGCTGAGGTATTTATCTACCAGATAAAACTGATGGACCTACAGTGGTTCCTCCTCTAAAGTTGTGGGGTGGTGGCTGAGGCATTTATCTACCAGATAAAACTGATGGACCTACAGTAGTTCCTCCTCTAAAGTTGTGGGGTGGTGGCTGAGGCATTTATCTACCAGATAAAACTGATGGACCTACAGTAGTTCCTCCTCTAAAGTTGTGGGATGGTGGCTGAGGCATTTATCTACCAGATAAAACTGATGGACCTACAGGGGTTCCTCCTCTAAAGTTGTGGGGTGGTGGCTGAGGCATTTATCTACCAGATAAAACTGATGGACCTACAGTGATTCCTCCTCTAAAGTTGTGGGGTGGTGGCTGAGGCATTTACCTACCAGATAAAACTGATGGACCTACAGTGATTCCTCCTCTAAAGTTGTGGGGTGGTGGCTGAGGCATTTATCTACCAGATAAAACTGATGGACCTACAGTGGTTCCTCCTCTAAAGTTGTGGGGTGGTGGCTGAGGCATTTATCTACCAGATAAAACTGATGGACCTACAGTAGTTCCTCCTCTAAAGTTGTGGGGTGGTGGCTGAGGCATTTATCTACGAGATAAAACTGATGGAACTACAGGGGTTCCTCCTCTAATGTTGTGGGGTGGTGGCTGAGGCATTTATCTACCAGATAAAACTGATGGACCTACAGTAGTTCCTCCTCTAAAGTTGTGGGGTGGTGGCTGAGGCATTTATCTACCAGATAAAACTGATGGACCTACAGGGGTTCCTCCTCTAAAGTTGTGGGGTGGTGGCTGAGGCATTTATCTACCAGATAAAACTGATGGACCTACAGTGATTCCTCCTCTAAAGTTGTGGGGTGGTGGCTGAGGCATTTATCTACCAGATAAAACTGATGGACCTACAGGGGTTCCTCCTCTAAAGTTGTGGGGTGGTGGCTGAGGCATTTATCTACCAGATAAAACTGATGGACCTACAGTGATTCCTCCTCTAAAGTTGTGGGGTGGTGGCTGAGGCATTTACCTACCAGATAAAACTGATGGACCTACAGTGATTCCTCCTCTAAAGTTGTGGGGTGGTGGCTGAGGCATTTATCTACCAGATAAAACTGATGGACCTACAGTGGTTCCTCCTCTAAAGTTGTGGGGTGGTGGCTGAGGCATTTATCTACCAGATAAAACTGATGGACCTACAGTAGTTCCTCCTCTAAAGTTGTGGGGTGGTGGCTGAGGCATTTATCTACCAGATAAAACTGATGGAACTACAGGGGTTCCTCCTCTAACGTTGTGGGGTGGTGGCTGAGGCATTTATCTACCAGATAAAACTGATGGACCTACAGTGGTTCCTCCTCTAAAGTTGTGGGGTGGTGGCTGAGGCATTTATCTACCAGATAAAACTGATGGACCTACAGTGATTCCTCCTCTAAAGTTGTGGGGTGGTGGCTGAGGCATTTATCTACCAGATAAAACTGATGGACCTACAGTGGTTCCTCCTCTAAAGTTGTGGGGTGGTGGCTGAGGCATTTATCTACCAGATAAAACTGATGGACCTACAGTGGTTCCTCCTCTAAAGTTGTGGGGTGGTGGCTGAGGCATTTATCTACCAGATAAAACTGATGGACCTACAGTAGTTCCTCCTCTAAAGTTGTGGGGTGGTGGCTGAGGCATTTATCTACCAGATAAAACTGATGGACCTACAGTGGTTCCTCCTCTAAAGTTGTGGGGTGGTGGCTGAGGCATTTATCTACCAGATAAAACTGATGGACCTACAGTAGTTCCTCCTCTAAAGTTGTGGGGTGGTGGCTGAGGCATTTATCTACCAGATAAAACTGATGGAACTACAGGGGTTCCTCCTCTAACGTTGTGGGGTGGTGGCTGAGGCATTTATCTACCAGATAAAACTGATGGACCTACAGTGGTTCCTCCTCTAAAGTTGTGGGGTGGTGGCTGAGGCATTTATCTACCAGATAAAACTGATGGACCTACAGTAGTTCCTCCTCTAAAGTTGTGGGGTGGTGGCTGAGGCATTTATCTACCAGATAAAAATGATGGACCTACAGTAGTTCCTCCTCTAAAGTTGTGGGGTGGTGGCTGAGGCATTTATCTACCAGATAAAACTGATGGACCTACAGGGGTTCCTCCTCTAAAGTTGTGGGGTGGTGGCTGAGGCATTTATCTACCAGATAAAACTGATGGACCTACAGGGGTTCCTCCTCTAAAGTTGTGGGGTGGTGGCTGAGGCATTTATCTACCAGATAAAACTGATGGACCAACAGTGGTTCCTCCTTTTAAAAGTTGTGATCTTACACCGCGGGACCCAATGACTGGAACAAACTGCAAAAATCACTGAAGCTGGAGACTCATATCTCGCACACTAACTTGAAGCACCAGCTGTCAGAGCAGCTTACAGATAATTGCATCTGTACATAACCCATCTGTAAATAGCCCATCCAACTACCTCATCCCCATACTGTTATTTTTTTTTGCTCCTTTTCACCCCAGTATCTCTACTTGCACATTCATCTTCTGCAGATCTATCACTCCAATGTTTAATTGCTACATTGTAATGATTTCATCACTATGGCCTATTTATTGCCTTACCACCCGTATCTTACCTCGTTTGCCACCATAATTCGCAAATAAATTCATTAAAAATCCTACAATGTGATTTTCTGGATTTTTTTATACACTTCAACAGTGTTTACCACTCCTGCTCCATCAATGATTACACATTGTAATTATGTGATAGACTAGAAACATGATTTAAGTAAAGGCTGATTTGTAATTCATATATACAGAATAAGACACCTATGCATATCGAACTCTTCATCTGCATTAATCTGAGGACACAGGATAGTATTTCAATGAGATACTTCATTTCAACCAGTGGAGAATGTGAAACGCTTTATTGAAAGTTCATTATCCAGGTTTATAAATATTATAATTGTAATATTCTATTATGAATACAAGTTCAATCTGTACTTCAATGCACATATGGTGTGCATTATAAAATGAGGAAGATAGACGAGGTGGGGAGAGAAGTAAGAACAGAGGCAGACAGCATATGATTAATGAATTACAGAGCTACCCTAATATTCTCTCAGTTCCTCACAAATACAGTGTCTCTAGTGGTGTCTCCTAACCAGCCTTGGGCCCCCAGTTGGCCCAAAGGTTATCTTAAGAGCGGGTGAGGTGGGGAGAGGTGTAGAAGACCACCCTTCCGGCCAACTGGGGGCCCAAGGCTATCTTAAGAGCGGGTGAGGTGGCGATGACAGGACTGGCTTCCTTTCAAATCAAAACATACCTGCAGACGAGATAGATCGAGAGAGCATGATTAAGCCTTTTTTTTGACGGTCAGTCATCATAATCATCAGGAGGTGAAATGAAAAACTGACCTTGGATCATTAACTCTGGGACTACAACATCTGTCTGTATTTCAATGTAAAGCATCTCTTTAATAATACTTCCTGTTGATCTGACCTCTCACCTATGATTATGCTGTGCCCTCTGTGTCAGCCAATTCAGATGCGGGAGGGGTTCACCGACACAGCTGATATAACCTAGAGGATTTAGGGAGAAGGGGGGAGGGATGGAGAGAGACTGTTACTGTGTGTGTGTGGTCTCACCTGGTGTCCACACTAAGTGGCCAAAGAATACTTTATGCTGAAAAACAGACACATGAGGACAAACCATAGAAGGTAATGTCATTATTAGACTTTTACATTACCAGATCACAAATTAATATCAAATTTATTTATATAGCCCTTCTTACATCAGCTGATACCTTAAAGTGTTGTACAGAAACCCAGCCTAAAAGCCCAAACAGCTAGCAATGCAGGTGTAAATACCACTTGAAGCTTGATAATGACTTGATCATTTGAGTCAGCTGTGTAGTGCTAAGGCAAAAACAAAACTGTACACAGCATTCCGATATGCCACAGCTGGTGAGGTGTCAGATTCACCTCTGTACTTAAAGGGTGATTATTCCACTCTCTGAAATGCTGTATATCTGCCGGCAGATGAGGTAGGAACACATATCCCAGACAGAAGAGGTGGATAGAATTCGACAGGTCAAGGTATCTTCCTCCAACCTGCATGTGAGACAGGTTCCATGTACAAGACAGGCAGAGAGGAAGAGAGAAAAAGAACACAGAACAGTTTAATTACCTCTTGTTATGGACACTTTTGCCAGCAATAAAGCTTCCACGGCCTGTTCCTCGGACAGTGAACATACATCTGAAATGAAAGAAAATAGCTTATTTTTTGTAGATATGAAAATAATAACTGAGATATGACCTTTCAATCTAAAGCAGCAGATGTCATTTTCAGGATGCGACAATAGAGCACAGAAAGCTTAACACCAGAATGGTGTTGTGGTTGTGATGGGACATATGCAATATGTACACAAAATAATATACTTGCCTGTTGTATCTTGAAAAGAACACATTGGAATTGAAGGTGAAATGTTTAACCTATTAACCTGCTTCATTATATATGTATTAACAGTTGATGAACAACAACTCCGATCTCATACATCATTGAAAATGTGTCTAGGAATAAGTAAGATTAAAAAAGATAAAATAACTTAGATTTGATGGAGACATTATACATCTTAAATACCTAATTTATGATTTGTATCAATGTGGACAAGAGACAGGGGTGCAGGAACAGAGTATTTTTGCCGAGCAATGCAACGAAGCTGGATCATTCTGGCAATGATACCTGCACCATCTACACGCTGCAAAGACTCCCTAACTCTTCTCCATTGTACACGATGGACCATTGTTCTGACTTCCTTTGACCATTCTAAAGCCTGCATGGGGCATCTTGCCTTAATGTCCCTGACTTTCTGCTCTAACTCTTCATCTGACATATCAGAATAGCATTCCCTGACAGACATATTGTGTTCTTTCATCACTGTAAAAAAAGCTAACCGTTACACTGTCATGAAATATGATTAAATATCGACTATGAAGCAAATACGACATGACCTGCTTATGAGTTGCCAAGAAAGAAAGTTAGATGAATTCAACTGAAAATGGCGAGAACAGGCGTTCGTATCTAAATGTTTAGCTTGAGTAGCTTGAGAATAATACAGTGCCTTGCGAAAGTATTCGGCCCCCTTGAACTTTGCGACCTTTTGCCACATTTCAGGCTTCAAACATAAAGATATAAAACTGTATTTTTTTGTGAAGAATCAACAACAAGTGGGACACAATCATGAAGTGGAACGACATTTATTGGATATTTCAAACATTTTTAACAAATCAAAAACTGAAAAATTGGGCGTGCAAAATTATTCAGCCCCTTTACTTTCAGTGCAGCAAACTCTCTCCAGAAGTTCAGTGAGGATCACTGAATGATCCAATGTTGACCTAAATGACTAATGATGATAAATACAATCCACCTGTGTGTAATCAAGTCTCCGTATAAATGCACCTGCACTGTGATAGTCTCAGAGGTCCGTTAAAAGCGCAGAGAGCATCATGAAGAACAAGGAACACACCAGGCAGGTCCGAGATACTGTTGTGAAGAAGTTTAAAGCCGGATTTGGATACAAAAAGATTTCCCAAGCTTTAAACATCCCAAGGAGCACTGTGCAAGCGATAATATTGAAATGGAAGGAGTATCAGACCACTGCAAATCTACCAAGACCTGGCCGTCCCTCTAAACTTTCAGCTCATACAAGGAGAAGACTGATCAGAGATGCAGCCAAGAGGCCGATGATCACTCTGGATGAACTGCCGAGATCTACAGCTGAGGTGGGAGACTCTGTCCATAGGACAACAATCAGTCATATATTGCACAAATCTGGCCTTTATGGAAGAGTGGCAAGAAGAAAGCCATTTCTTAAAGATATCCATAACAAGTGTTGTTTAAAGTTTGCCACAAGCCACCTGGGAGACACACCAAACATGTGGAAGAAGGTGCTCTGGTCAGATGAAATCAAAATTGAACTTTTTGGCAACAATGCAAAACGTTATGTTTGGCGTAAAAGCAACACAGCTCATCACCCTGAACACACCATACCCACTGTCAAACATGGTCGTGGCAGCATCATGGTTTGGGCCTGCTTTTCTTCAGCAGGGACAGGGAAGATGGTTAAAATTGATGGGAAGATGGATGGAGCCAAATACAGGACCATTCTGGAAGAAAACCTGATGGAGTCTGCAAAAGACCTGAGACTGGGACGGAGATTTGTCTTCCAACAAGACAATGATCCAAAACATAAAGCAAAATCTACAATGGAATGGTTAAAAAATAAACATATCCAGGTGTTAGAATGGCCAAGTCAAAGTCCAGACCTGAATCCAATCGAGAATCTGTGGAAAGAACTGAAAACTGCTGTTCACAAATGCTCTCCATCCAACCTCACTGAGCTCGAGCTGTTTTGCAAGGAGGAATGGGAAAAAATTTCAGTCTCTCGATGTGCAAAACTGATAGAGACATACCCCAAGCGACTTACAGCTGTAATCGCAGCAAAAGGTGGCGCTACAAAGTATTAACTTAAGGGGCTGAATAATTTTGCACGCCCAATTTTTCAGTTTTTGATTTGTTAAAAAAGTTTGAAATATCCAATAAATATCGTTCCACTTCATGATTCATGATCCCACTTGTTGTTGATTCTTCACAAAATAATACAGTTTTATATCTTTATGTTTGAAGCCTGAAATGTGGCAAAAGGTCGCAGAGTTCAAGGGGGCCGAATACTTTCGCAATGCACTGTAATTGCATGATTTATCATTCTACGGTATGTATGTATGTATGTATGTATGTATGTATGTATGTATGTATGTATGTATGTATGTATGTATGTATGTATGTATGTATGTATGTATGTATGTATGTATGTATGTATGTGTTTATCAATGTTATATAGTAGAACGTTATGAACCGACACTGAATCGTAGGAGCCAACTACTAGCTATGTAATGTTAGACAGAAGAACGCCCAGTGCTGCTTGTTTTCAAATACATTTTTTGTTCTCTAAATCTTTTTGGGGAATAAAATGCATAACTTTTTGTGCTCTATTACCAAATATTTGATTACAAAAATGTATTTATTTTTTACTTTGAAGCCATTTTTTTGTTTTGGCTGAGGCATTTATCTACCAGAAAAAACTAACGTTAGCGTGGGTGCTTGACTGCCTCTGCGCGAACGTTCAGTGTGCGCTCCGAGGGCGAATCTTTCTGAATTTACCCAGAGGGTTTTTCATTTTTCTTGGAATAGAAACACCATAATATTAATCAAATTAATTAAGCAAGTACCAGTCACAAATTTGGACACACCTCACCTACTCATTCCAGGATTGTTCTATATTTTTACTATTTTCTACATTGTAGAATAACTAACACATATGGAATCAGTTAAAAAGAACAAATTCTTATTTTTTCAAGGACAGCCTACTCCTTCCTCCCCTTTGGGGGATGGAACTCCGGTCTTCCGTGTGTCTGCAATATGGAAGACTATCAAATGCTTCTCAAAGATGCCCTCTGCTGGTCAAACTAGCAATGACTTGCAGTAACAGAAAAAATGGCTGAGAATTAAATGACGTGCCACAGAATGCTGCAGCAGGATGGTTGTGCCACAGTATGACAACTTTTAAAGGAGGAAAAACTGTAGGCCGCTAACACAAACATACTGCTGATGTGTTTAGACTAAGTGACAAAATGGAGGGCTCTGCCTCAGAGCCGTGCTTGTCTCCCTATACCCCCCCCCCTTTACACACAGCCCCTGCCAATTTGATTGTAGGATATTTAATCTAGATTGAAAGAGGAGAACAGCCCTCTGTCCCGCTTACTCCAGGAAAGTACACCATCTGCCCTCTGCTTGGTGGCAGCGGCTTCTCGGAGGGCTCACCCTGAGGAAATGACATCATGAGGCGATAACCTGCAGAGACCAGGGGGCTTAAAAATGTGAAGGGCAGCAGGTTGCAATGTCTGGTGTGCGGATGGCCTGTTTGCAGAGCATCCCACCTCCCCACACATACACAGCCTCTAGAATCGGGGCCTGAAGGAGCCCTTTGAGCTTGGCCCTCTTGTCCAGTATGCGTCTTAGGAAATAGCCAGTTATTCATTCGGCTCGGTTTCTCGCCGATTGTCAACATGCATGTTTGTTTGCTTGGACTGGGTCTCTGCTCGCTGTCAACAGAGCTCCTGACAGCTCAGTTATGGCTCTGCAAAGTATGACTCATTGCCTATTGACAGATAGACAAACAGCAGGGATGCCTGGCCAGTGGCCCACTGAGGCAGGTAGGGCAGTGGGTCTATAAATCCCAATCAAAGTCCTAATGGAGGCGAGGTGGGCTTGGGGGAAGGCCCTCGTCCCCCCGTCTCCTCTCCCTCATCTCCGCTCATCTGGCCAAGACAGAATGGGTGGGAACAGTAAACAGTAAGTCTAAATTGGCTGCTTTTGGTGACCAGTTAGCTCTTTCACATCAGTGCAGATGAAGGAAAGTAAACAAGGAGAGAAAATGGCCTTACACTATTTGGATGCAATGATATTGTTCCACAGATTACACCCAATGAGGGTTTCATATAAACCAAGACATTTCAAGGATAAAATACTGTACATTTTTGTGGGTATGAATGAATGGAACACATTTTTGGAAAATATGAATAAAGAGCTAAATCAATACAATATATAATGTACAGCCACTGACCTCACGGTTCTCGTTGTTGCAGGTCAGAACTTATGGAGGAGGAGCATCCGTCGAGCCACGGCCTGTCCAGCTCCCGGGGGCTAGAGGAGGAGGAGGCGGAGGGAGATTATGAAGAGGAGGACAAAGGCAGCCTGAAGGTGGAGGAGCGTCCGTCGAGCCACGGCCTGTCCAGCTCCCGGGGGCTAGAGGAGGCGGAGGGAGACAATGAAGAGGAGGAAGAAGGCAGCCTGGCGGAGAAATTTCAGGACGAAGTGCCCAAATCCCCCTCCCCGATCACCATGGTCACACCGGGGGCATACAAAGACGAAGAGGGGGAGGGATCGGAGGAAGAGGAGGAAGCCACACCATTGGCTATAAGCTACGAACACACCCGCAGGTATGTCTTGTCTGGCAGAATACAAGCTTTTTTACAGACACAATGTCCTGTCTAATAGACCAAAGGCATGGTTATGGACACAACTACTGGTATGTTTTTCCTGTTACAGACTTCTGACCAAGTTACAGACACAACTACCACCGTCAGACCAGCAGGTAGTAGTAGAATAGAGACAAACTGTAGGGACAGACACAACTACAGACAAAGTCATGCAGTCACATACAGCACACCACACCTTCACAAACAAATACACCCAATCACAACGGCCACCCCTGTCTCCTCCAAATCCAACTAACACAGTTTAATATTGCATGATCTGCCCTCCCTACGATGACAGTACAATGAGTTCAATGAGAGTTAGATGGTGATAAAGAGTGTTGGGATGCAGGTAGAACTCTCACAGTCCCATTCCATCGCCACCTGTCATTCTGTCCCGATCAGTGTCGGTCAATGTTGTACCTGTCTTTCTGTCCCTATCAGTGTCAGTCAATGTTGTACCTGTCTTTCTGTCCCGATCAGTGTCGGTCAGTGTTGTACCTGTCTTTCTGTCCCTATCAGTGTCGGTCAGTGTTGTACCTGTCTTTCTGTCTTTCTGTCCCTATCAGTGTCGGTCAGTGTTGTACCGGTCAGTGTTGTACCTGTATTTCTGTCCCTATCAGTGTCGGTCAGTGTTGTACCTGTCTTTCTGTCCCTATCAGTGTCGGTCAGTGTTGTACCGGTCTTTCTGTCCCTATCAGTGTCGGTCAGTGTTGTACCTGTCTTTCTGTCCCATCAGTGTCGGTCAGTATTGTACCTGTCTTTCTGTCTTTCTGTCCCTATCAGTGTAGGTCAGTGTTGTACCAGTCTTTCTGTCCCTATCAGTTTCGGTCAGTGGTGTACATGTCTTTCTGTCCCGATCAGTGTCGGTCAGTGTTGTACCTGTCTTTCTGTCCCGATCAGTGTCGGTCAGTGTTGTACCTGTCTTTCCGTCCCTATCAGTGTCGGTCAGTGTTGTACCTGTCTTTCTGTCCCTATCAGTGTCGGTCAGTGTTGTACCTGTCTTTGTCTTTCTGTCCCGATCAGTGTCGGTCAGTGTTGTACCTGTCTTTCTGTCCCAATCAGTGTCGGTCAGTGTTGTACCTGTCTTTCTGTCCCTATCAGTGTCGGTCAGTGTTGTACCTGTCTTTCTGTCCCTATCAGTGTCGGTCAGTGTTGTACCTGTCTTTCTGTCCCTGTCAGTGTCGGTCAGTGTTGTACCTGTCTTTCTGTCCCTATTAGTGTCGGTCAGTATTGTACCTGTCTTTCTGTCCCATCAGTGTCGGTCAGTGTTGTACCTGTCTTTCTGTCCCTATCAGTGTCGGTCAGTGTTGTACCTGTCTTTCTGTCCCTATCAGTGTCGGTCAGTGTTGTACCTGTCTTTCTGTCCCTATCAGTGTCGGTCAGTGTTGTACCTGTCTTTCTGTCCCTATCAGTGTCGGTCAGCATTGTACCTGTCTTTCTGTCTTTCTGTCCCTATCAGTGTCGGTCAGTGTTGTACCTGTCTTTCTGTCCCATCAGTGTCGGTCAGTCTTGTACCTGTCTTTCTGTCCCTATCAGTGTCGGTCAGTGTTGTAGCGGTCTTTCTGTCCCTATCAGTGTCGGTCAGTGTTGTACCTGCCTTTCTGTCTTTATCAGTGTTGTACCTGTCTTTCTGTCTTTATCAGTGTTGTAGCGGTCTTTCTGTCCCTATCAGTGTCGGTCAGTGTTGTACCTGTCTTTCTGTCCCTATCAGTGTCGGTCAGTGTTGTACCTGTCTTTCTGTCCCTATCAGTGTCGGTCAGTGTTGTACCTGTCTTTCTGTCCCTATCAGTATCGGTCAGTATTGTACCTGTCTTTCTGTCTTTCTGTCCCTATCAGTGTCGGTCAGTGTTGTACCTGTCTTTCTGTCCCTATCAGTGTCGGTCAGTGTTGTACCTGTCTTTCTGTCGCATCAGTGTTGTACCTGTCTTTCTGTCGCATCAGTGTTGTACCTGTCTTTCTGTCCCTATCAGTGTCGGTCAGTGTTGTACCTGTCTTTCTGTCGCATCAGTGTTGTACCTGTCTTTCTGTCCCGATCAGTGTTGTACCTGTCTTTCTGTCCCTATCAGTGTCGGTCAGTATTGTACCTGTCTTTCTGTCCCTATCAGTGTCGGTCAGTGTTGTACTTGTCTCAAGATCACAGAGTGTCTTGGTCTTGTCTTGGTGTCAGGAAGATTTTACTTGGTCTTGACTCGGTCTCGGACAGCCAAGACCAGTGCAGTAAAAAACAAAAAAAGATCAGCTTCCATTCATTCATTTCATAAAACCGCTTCTACCGGCAAAAAAATCTAAAGGTTCTAGAGCTGCACCATCAAGAGCATCCTGACTGGTTGCATCACCGCCTGGTACGGCAACTGCTCGGCCTCTGACCGCAAGGCTCTACAGAGGGTAGTGTGTACGGCCCAATACATCACCAGGGCCTGCCATCCAGGACCTCGATACCAGGCAGTGTCAGAGGAATGCCCTAAAAATTGTCAAATACTCCAGCCAACCTAGTCATAGACTGTTCTCTCTGCTACCGCACGGCAAGCGGTACCTGAGCGCCAAGTCTAGGTCCAAGAGGCTTCTAAACAGCTTCTACCTCCAAGCCATAAGACTCCTGAACATCTAACCAAATGGCCACCCAGACTATTTGTATTTCCCCCTTCCCCCAATAACTCCACCTACATGTATATATATCTTCAATTACCTTGACTAATCAGTGCCCCCACACATTGACTCTGTACCGGTACCCCCTGTATATATCCTCCACATTGACTCTGTACCGGTACCCCCTGTATATAGCCTCCACATTGACTCTGTACCGGTACCCCCTGTATATAGCCTCGCTATTGTTATTTTACTGCTGCTCTTTAATTATGTTACTTTTATTCATTTTTTTCCTTCTTTTGTCTTTCTTAGACCTGCATTGTTGGTTAAGGGCTTGTAAGTAAGCATTTCAGCGTAAGGTCTACCTCCACCTGTTGTATTCAGCATTTCACCGTAAGGTCTACCTACACCTGATATATTCAGCATTTCACAGTAAGGTCTACCTCCACCTGTTGTATTCAGCATTTCACCGTAAGGTCTACCTACACTTTATCAGTGTTGTAGCGGTCTTTCTGTACCTATCAGTGTCGGACAGTGTTGTACCTGTCTTTCTGTCCCTATCAGTGTCGGTCAGTGTTGTACCTGTCTTTCTGTCGCATCAGTGTTGTACCTGTCTTTCTGTCCCGATCAGTGTTGTACCTGTCTTTCTGTCCCTATCAGTGTTGGTCAGTGTTGTACCTGTCTTTCTGTCCCTATCAGTGTCGGTCAGTGTTGTACCGGTCAGTGTTGTAACTGTCTTTCTGTCGCATCAGTGTTGTACCTGTCTTTCTGTCGCATCAGTGTTGTACCTGTCTTTCTGTCCCGATCAGTGTTGTACCTGTCTTTCTGTCCCTATCAGTGTTGGTCAGTGTTGTACCTGTCTTTCTGTCCCTATCAGCGTCGGTCAGTGTTTGTACCTGTCTTTCTGTCCCTATCAGTGTCGGTCAGCATTGTACCTGTCTTTCTGTCCCGATCAGTGTCGGTCAGTGTTGTACCTGTCTTTCTGTCCCTATCAGTGTCGGTCAGTGTTGTACCTGTCTTTCTTTCCCTATCAGTGTTGGTCAGTGTTGTACCTGTCTTTCTGTCCCTATCAGTGTCGGTCAGCATTGTACCTGTCTTTCTGTCCCTATCAGTGTCGGTCAGTGTTGTACCTGTTTTTCTGTCTTTCTGTCCCTATCAGTGTCGGTCAGCATTGTACCAGTCTTTCTGTCTTTCGGTCCCTATCAGTGTCGGTCAGTGTTTTACCTGTCTTTCTGTCCCATCAGTGTCGGTAAGTCTTGTACCTGTCTTTCTGTCCCTATCAGTGTCGGTCAGTGTTGTAGTGGTCTTTCTGTCCCTATCAGTGTCGGTCAGTGTTGTACCTGTCTTTCTGTCCCATCAGTGTAGGTCAGTGTTGTACCTGTCTTTCTGTCCTGATCAGTGTTGTACCTGTCTTTCTGTCCCATCAGTGTTGTACCTGTCTTTCTGTCCATATCAGTGTTGTACCTGTCTTTCTGTCCCTATCAGTGTCGGTCAGTGTTGTACCTGTCTTTCTGTCCCTATCAGTGTCGGTCAGTGTTGTACCTGTCTTTCTGTCCCTATCAGTATCGGTCAGTATTGTACCTGTCTTTCTGTCTTTCTGTCCCTATCAGTGTTGGTCAGTGTTGTACCTGTCTTTCTGTCCCTATCAGTGTCGGTCAGTGTTGTACCTGTCTTTCTTTCACGATCAGTGTTGGTCAGTGTTGTACCTGCCTTTGTCTTTCTGTCCCTATCAGTGTCGGTCAGTGTTGTACCTGTCTTTCTGTCTTTCTGTCCCTATCAGTGTCGGTCAGTGTTGTACCGGTCAGTGTTGTACCCGTCTTTCTGTCTTTCTGTCTTTCTGTCCCTATCAGTGTCGGTCAGTGTTGTACCTGTCTTTCTGTCCCTATCAGTGTCGGTCAGTGTTGTACCTGTCTTTGTCTTTCTGTCCCGAACAGTGTCGGTCAGTGTTGTACCTGTCTTTCTGTCCCAATCAGTGTCGGTCAGTGTTGTACCTGTCTTTCTGTCCCTATCAGTGTCGGTCAGTGTTGTACCTGTCTTTCTGTCCCTATCAGTGTCGGTCAGTGTTGTACCTGTCTTTCTGTCCCTGTCAGTGTCGGTCAGTGTTGTACCTGTCTTTCTGTCCCTATTAGTGTCGGTCAGTATTGTACCTGTCTTTCTGTCCCATCAGTGTCGGTCAGTGTTGTACCTGTCTTTCTGTCTTTATCAGTGTCGGTCAGTGTTGTACCTGTCTTTCTGTCCCTATCAGTGTCGGTCAGTGTTGTACCTGTCTTTCTGTCCCTATCAGTGTCGGTCAGTGTTGTACCTGTCTTTCTGTCCCTATCAGTGTCGGTCAGCATTGTACCTGTCTTTCTGTCTTTCTGTCCCTATCAGTGTCGGTCAGTGTTGTACCTGTCTTTCTGTCCCATCAGTGTCGGTCAGTCTTGTACCTGTCTTTCTGTCCCTATCAGTGTCGGTCAGTGTTGTAGCGGTCTTTCTGTCCCTATCAGTGTCGGTCAGTGTTGTACCTGCCTTTCTGTCTTTATCAGTGTTGTACCTGTCTTTCTGTCTTTATCAGTGTTGTAGCGGTCTTTCTGTCCCTATCAGTGTCGGTCAGTGTTGTACCTGTCTTTCTGTCCCTATCAGTGTCGGTCAGTGTTGTACCTGTCTTTCTGTCCCTATCAGTGTCGGTCAGTGTTGTACCTGTCTTTCTGTCCCTATCAGTATCGGTCAGTATTGTACCTGTCTTTCTGTCTTTCTGTCCCTATCAGTGTCGGTCAGTGTTGTACCTGTCTTTCTGTCCCTATCAGTGTCGGTCAGTGTTGTACCTGTCTTTCTGTCGCATCAGTGTTGTACCTGTCTTTCTGTCGCATCAGTGTTGTACCTGTCTTTCTGTCCCTATCAGTGTTGGTCAGTGTTGTACCTGTCTTTCTGTCCCGATCAGTGTTGTACCTGTCTTTCTGTCCCTATCAGTGTCGGTCAGTATTGTACCTGTCTTTCTGTCCCTATCAGTGTCGGTCAGTGTTGTACTTGTCTCAAGATCACAGAGTGTCTTGGTCTTGTCTTGGTGTCAGGAAGATTTTACTTGGTCTTGACTCGGTCTCGGACAGCCAAGACCAGTGCAGTAAAAAACAAAAAAAGATCAGCTTCCATTCATTCATTTCATAAAACCGCTTCTACCGGCAAAAAAATCTAAAGGTTCTAGAGCTGCACCATCAAGAGCATCCTGACTGGTTGCATCACCGCCTGGTACGGCAACTGCTCGGCCTCTGACCGCAAGGCTCTACAGAGGGTAGTGTGTACGGCCCAATACATCACCAGGGCCTGCCATCCAGGACCTCGATACCAGGCAGTGTCAGAGGAATGCCCTAAAAATTGTCAAATACTCCAGCCAACCTAGTCATAGACTGTTCTCTCTGCTACCGCACTGCAAGCGGTACCTGAGCGCCAAGTCTAGGTCCAAGAGGCTTCTAAACAGCTTCTACCTCCAAGCCATAAGACTCCTGAACATCTAACCAAATGGCCACCCAGACTATTTGTATTTCCCCCTTCCCCCAATAACTCCACCTACATGTATATATATCTTCAATTACCTTGACTAATCAGTGCCCCCACACATTGACTCTGTACCGGTACCCCCTGTATATATCCTCCACATTGACTCTGTACCGGTACCCCCTGTATATAGCCTCCACATTGACTCTGTACCGGTACCCCCTGTATATAGCCTCGCTATTGTTATTTTACTGCTGCTCTTTAATTATGTTACTTTTATTCATTTTTTTCCTTCTTTTGTCTTTCTTAGACCTGCATTGTTGGTTAAGGGCTTGTAAGTAAGCATTTCAGCGTAAGGTCTACCTCCACCTGTTGTATTCAGCATTTCACCGTAAGGTCTACCTACACCTGATATATTCAGCATTTCACAGTAAGGTCTACCTCCACCTGTTGTATTCAGCATTTCACCGTAAGGTCTACCTACACTTTATCAGTGTTGTAGCGGTCTTTCTGTACCTATCAGTGTCGGACAGTGTTGTACCTGTCTTTCTGTCCCTATCAGTGTCGGTCAGTGTTGTACCTGTCTTTCTGTCGCATCAGTGTTGTACCTGTCTTTCTGTCCCGATCAGTGTTGTACCTGTCTTTCTGTCCCTATCAGTGTTGGTCAGTGTTGTACCTGTCTTTCTGTCCCTATCAGTGTCGGTCAGTGTTGTACCGGTCAGTGTTGTAACTGTCTTTCTGTCGCATCAGTGTTGTACCTGTCTTTCTGTCGCATCAGTGTTGTACCTGTCTTTCTGTCCCGATCAGTGTTGTACCTGTCTTTCTGTCCCTATCAGTGTTGGTCAGTGTTGTACCTGTCTTTCTGTCCCTATCAGCGTCGGTCAGTGTTTGTACCTGTCTTTCTGTCCCTATCAGTGTCGGTCAGCATTGTACCTGTCTTTCTGTCCCGATCAGTGTCGGTCAGTGTTGTACCTGTCTTTCTGTCCCTATCAGTGTCGGTCAGTGTTGTACCTGTCTTTCTTTCCCTATCAGTGTTGGTCAGTGTTGTACCTGTCTTTCTGTCCCTATCAGTGTCGGTCAGCATTGTACCTGTCTTTCTGTCCCTATCAGTGTCGGTCAGTGTTGTACCTGTTTTTCTGTCTTTCTGTCCCTATCAGTGTCGGTCAGCATTGTACCTGTCTTTCTGTCTTTCTGTCCCTATCAGTGTCGGTCAGTGTTTTACCTGTCTTTCTGTCCCATCAGTGTCGGTAAGTCTTGTACCTGTCTTTCTGTCCCTATCAGTGTCGGTCAGTGTTGTAGTGGTCTTTCTGTCCCTATCAGTGTCGGTCAGTGTTGTACCTGTCTTTCTGTCCCATCAGTGTAGGTCAGTGTTGTACCTGTCTTTCTGTCCTGATCAGTGTTGTACCTGTCTTTCTGTCCCATCAGTGTTGTACCTGTCTTTCTGTCCATATCAGTGTTGTACCTGTCTTTCTGTCCCTATCAGTGTCGGTCAGTGTTGTACCTGTCTTTCTGTCCCTATCAGTGTCGGTCAGTGTTGTACCTGTCTTTCTGTCCCTATCAGTATCGGTCAGTATTGTACCTGTCTTTCTGTCTTTCTGTCCCTATCAGTGTTGGTCAGTGTTGTACCTGTCTTTCTGTCCCTATCAGTGTCGGTCAGTGTTGTACCTGTCTTTCTTTCACGATCAGTGTTGGTCAGTGTTGTACCTGCCTTTGTCTTTCTGTCCCTATCAGTGTCGGTCAGTGTTGTACCTGTCTTTCTGTCTTTCTGTCCCTATCAGTGTCGGTCAGTGTTGTACCGGTCAGTGTTGTACCCGTCTTTCTGTCTTTCTGTCTTTCTGTCTTTCTGTCCCTATCAGTGTCGGTCAGTGTTGTACCTGTCTTTCTTTCCCTATCAGTGTCGGTCAATGTTGTACCTGTCTTTGTCTTTCTGTCCCTATCAGTGTCGGTCAGTGTTGTACCTGTCTTTCTGTCTTTCTGTCCCTATCAGTGTCGGTCAGTGTTGTACCCGTCTTTCTGTTCGTCTCAGTGTCAGTCAGTGTTGTACCTGTCTTTCTGTCCCTATCAGTGTCGGTCAGTATTGTACCTGTCTTTCTGTCTTTCTGTCCCTATCAGCGTCGGTCAGTGTTGTACCTGTCTTTCTGTCCCTATCAGCGTCGGTCAGTGTTGTACCGGTCTTTCTGTCCCTATCAGTGTCGGTCAGTGTTGTACCTGTCTTTCTGTCTTTCTGTCCCTATCAGTGTCGGTCAGTGTCGTACCTGTCTTTCTGTCCCATCAGTGTCGGTCAGTGTTGTACCTGTCTTTCTGTCCCTATCAGTGTCGGTCAGTGTTGTACCTGTCTTTCTGTCCCTATCAGTGTCTGTCAGTGTTGTACCTGTCTTTCTTTCCCTATCAGTGTCGGTCAGTATTGTACCTGTCTTTCTGTCCCTATCAGTGTCGGTCAGTGTTGTACCTGTCTTTCTGTCCCTATCAGTGTCGGTCAGTGTTGTACCTGTCTTTCTTTCCCTATCGGTGTCGGTCAGTGTTGTACCTGACTTTCTGTCTTTCTGTCCCTATCAGTGTCGGTCAGTGTTGTACCCGTCTTCCTGTTCGTCTCAGTGTCAGTCAGTGTTGTACCTGTCTTTCTGTCCCTATCAGTGTCGGTCAGTGTTGTACCTGTCTTTCTGTCTTTCTGTCCCTATCAGTGTCGGTCAGTGTTGTACCTTTCTTTCTGTCCCTATCAGTGTCGGTCAGTGTTGTACCTGTCTCTCTGTCCCTATCAGTGTCGGTCAGTGTTGTACCTGTCTTTCTGTCCCTATCAGTGTCGGTCAGTGTTGTACCTGTGTTTCTGTCCCTATCAGTGTCTGTCAGTGTTGTACCTGCCTTTCTGTCCCATCAGTGTCGGTCAGTGTTGTACCTGTCTTTCTGTCCCTATCAGTGTCGGTCAGTGTTGTACCTGTCTTTCTGTCCCTATCAGTGTCGGTCAGTGTTGTACCTGTCTTTCTGTCCCTATCAGTGTCGGTCAGTATTGTACCTGTGTTTCTGTCCCTATCAGTGTCGGTCAGTGTTGTACCTGTGTTTCTGTCCCTATCAGTGTCGGTCAGTGTTGTACTTGTCTCAAGATCACAGAGTGTCTTGGTCTTGTCTTGGTGTCAGGAAGATTTTACTTGGTCTTCTCTTGGTGTCAGGAAGATTTTACTTGGTCTTGACTCGGTCTCGGACAGCCAAGACCAGCGCAGTAAAAAACAAAAAAACATCAGCTTCCATTCATTCATTTCAAAAAAATCTAAAGGTTCTAGAGCTGCACCATCAAGAGCATCCTGACTGGTTGCATCACCGCCTGGTACGGCAACTGCTCGGCCTCTGACCGCAAGGCTCTACAGAGGGTAGTGTGTACGGCCCAATACATCACCAGGGCCTGCCATCCAGGACCTCGATACCAGGCAGTGTCAGAGGAATGCCCTAAAAATTGTCAAATACTCCAGCCAACCTAGTCATAGACTGTTCTCTCTGCTACCGCACTGCAAGCGGGCCCAATACATCACCAGGGCCTGCCATCCAGGACCTCGATACCAGGCAGTGTCAGAGGAATGCCCTAAAAATTGTCAAATACTCCAGCCAACCTAGTCATAGACTGTTCTCTCTGCTACCGCACTGCAAGCGGGCCCAATACATCACCAGGGCCTGCCATCCAGGACCTCGATACCAGGCAGTGTCAGAGGAATGCCCTAAAAATTGTCAAATACTCCAGCCAACCTAGTCATAGACTGTTCTCTCTGCTACCGCACTGCAAGCGGTACCTGAGCGCCAAGTCTAGGTCCAAGAGGCTTCTAAACAGCTTCTACCTCCAAGCCATAAGACTCCTGAACATCTAACCAAATGGCCACCCAGACTATTTGTATTTCCCCCTTCCCCCAATAACTCCACCTACATGTACATATATCTTCAATTACCTTGACTAATCAGTGCCCCCACACATTGACTCTGTACCGGTACCCCCTGTATATATCCTCCACATTGACTCTGTACCGGTACCCCTGTATATAGCCTCCACATTGACTCTGTACCGGTACCCCCTGTATATAGCCTCGCTATTGTTATTTTACTGCTGCTCTTTAATTATGTTACTTTTATTCATTTTTTTCCTTCTTTTGTCTTTCTTAGACCTGCATTGTTGGTTAAGGGCTTGTAAGTAAGCATTTCAGCGTAAGGTCTACCTCCACCTGTTGTATTCAGCATTTCACCTTAAGGTCTACCTCCACCTGTTGTATTCAGCATTTCACCGTAAGGTCTACCTACACCTGTTGTATTCAGCATTTCACCGTAAGGTCTACCTCCACCTGTTGTATTCAGCATTTCACCGTAAGGTCTACCTACACCTGTTGTATTCGGAGCATGTGACAAATACATTTTTTTTAGAAATACATATTCATGTTTTAAGAAAAGAGTGTATCTTATTGTCTATTGAAACCTGGGATTCCTACTTTACCCGTAACATTACTATATTTGTATTTATTATGGTTAGTTAGTTCCTGTCAAGGCAGCAGCTACTCTTCCTGGGGTTTATTATGGATCTCCATTAGTTCCTGCCAAGGCAGCAGCTACTCTTCCTGGGGTTTATTATGGATCCCCATTAGTTCCTGTCAAGGCAGCAGCTAATCTTCCTGGGGTTTATTATGGATCCCCATTAGTTCCTGCCAAGGCAGCAGCTAATCTACCTGAGTATACAATTTAAAAAAATATTACAATACATTCAGAGATTTCACAACACACCGTGTGCCCTCGGGCCCCTACTCCACGACTACCACATATCTACAACTGTCCTTTACTTTAGTTGAAAAATATCTTCAAACTTTGTTTGAATTTCCTTGACTCACTGGTAAGGAGGAGTGGGGGAAATTGTTAGAAAGTTGCACACTACACTACCTACCCTTATTAGTAAGGGGAGATGGGTCAGGTAGCCTAGTGGTTAGAGCATTGGGCCAGCAACTGAAAGGTTGCTAGATAAAATCCCTGAACTGACATGGTAAAAACAATCTGTTGTTCTGCCCTTGAGCAAGGCAGTTAACCCACTGTTCCTAGACCATCATTGTTAACACATTCTTATTAACGGACTTGCCTACTAAAATGTTATATAGCTGTTTCCCCAGTGTTTAGCCTACTGAGCCTTCAGTGTGTGACAGGGTATTGATGCTGAATGGACAGCACATTTTATTACCATCACACTCAAATAGGTCAAAGTGCGCACTTTCTGTGAAACACAAAAGGGCCAGTGATGTAGTGCAGGTTTACCCACCTTTTTTTCAGTTGGCATTGCCTATACTCACTTCTTCCTCCCTAGTGTTGCGTATCAAAGAAATGACGCACATGAAATATATTCACACGTACAAATAGCAGCAAGAGTGCAGCTCTCAAACGGTTGTAGCATGGAGCAGCTCACGGAAGAATGACATCGGTAGCTGGTAGGTAGGAAAGATGTTTCACCTTCTACCAATAAACGCTCAGGCCACAGTGGGTATGCAAACCTATTGAATAAGGTTGGTCCATCATCTTGGTTCGTAGGCTATTTTCAATGGCCATTTCAGTCATCATCCACTGTTTGCATGAAGGCTTTCCCAAAAAACCTTCCCAATTAAATGTTGAACATAATGTTGGCCTACCTGACAGAATGATATAATGCCGATTTGTATCAATGGGGAGTGCATTTGTTTTGCTCAATTGAATTAAAGGGCAACTACACCCTCCAAAAATATAGATTTTAGATTTTTCCCAGACCTCAAAAATGGTTTAAGGATGATTATTTGGTGTCACTTTGAGAGTGTACATCTGAAAAATCTATAGGAAAACATAGGATTTTTCACACAGGGGGCCTTTCCTTCACACAGGACCCACTTCTCCAGGCTCCTCTACACCACTGCATAGGGCCGATGGAAAGGATAAGCTTAGTATTAGGTCACAATCATAATACAAAAACACAACCATTAGGCTAAGCAATTTCCAATTGAAATGTACAACTATTACTTAACATTGTGTTAAGTACACAAAGTAACCAGTGATCTAAAGTTGAAATGCAACAATGTTTCACTCACGTAAGTTCTTATCAAAGAGATGGCTAACAACAGCATGCGAGCTGCAATACCTGTTATGGCTGCATCCCTTTGTTCTCAATTTCCGCCCGAAGACATACCCAAATCTAACTGCCTGTAGCTCAGCCCCAGAGGCAAGGATATGCATATTCTTGGTATCATTTGAATGGAAACGTTAATTAGTTTGTGGAAATGTTAATTGAATGTAGGAGAATATAATACAGTAGATCTGGTGGAAGAAAAGAGAAAGAAAGAGCATACGTTTTTTTATTGTTGTAGTGTCATCTTTCACATGTACTAGAATGGCCACACAGTCAGATAGGATGCTGGATATAATTTTGATGGATAAGACAAGAGGGCAACTGTAGGTGTGCAAAGTTTGAGACTGATAACTTCAGGAATGGGTGAGCTACATGACATTTAGCATGAAGTCAACCAGGTGTCCCACACAAGTTGCCCAAATGTACCCAAGTGGCCGAATTGGTGAAATGACCTATAACTAAATACAGCAGTCCAAATAGCTATACACAACATATCAAAAAGCAATTCTAACACACACACAACAAAAATGTAAAGAAAATATTAGAAAATACATGTTTAAAAAAAAAACAGTACACCCCTTGGAAGTCCTCGTCATAATATTTTGCTGCCTGTGCCATGTCCCATAGCAGTCTCTTTCTGATGTAAAGCAGAGGCAAACTGAACAAGTGGTGCAGTTCATGCGACAGAGAACACAACGATGCCTCCATGCTGTGCCCTTGTGGCCCTGAGGCACAGACATGCCTGCAGTAATGAACTGTGGCATATGAACACCACTGGGGGCACAGGTAGAGCGGGCACCGGGGGCTCCCAGTCGGAGTCGCTATCACTGTGAAAGAAAACATTTAAAAAAAATTGTATTGTTTGAGCCTTTTATCATCACATAAAATAAACAGATATGTATTGATTGTATAGAGCAGAGGGAACAGTCACTAAGGTGTTCCATTCAACTCCGGCCATTGTTATATATATATACACCCAAACAAACCAACACACACACCACAAACAAACTACACATTTCATTGCAAAAAAAAAATGTTTTTTTAATATATATATATATATATATATTTTTATATTTCATAAAACGTCATTAGCACTTACCCGTCCAGAAGTACGTCCTGTCCTTGCAGAAACAGCTCCTCAGTTCGTTTGAATCATAACACTCCAAGATTCCTCAAACAAAAAATCTGTCACACTTTCACTTTTTCACTTTAGAGTTTGACTTCGCTTTACATGATTTATTCGCCATGATATCTTCAATGAAATTGTTGAAACTACAACTTTCCGAAATACAGCTGCGCGTAAAAAGCCTTACAGCAACTCCTCTGATCGTCAAGGTGAGAATGGAGTTCCCTGCGCGTGCGATTACAACCAAGGAATTGTGGTCCAACCCCAAACCATTACATACTGGCGTTTACCTCAGCTCATTGGCTATCTTCCCAGCTCGATTTCAAGAAGATCAGTGGTCATTGAACAGAAATATAGTCAATCAATGAAGCTTCGCTAAAATTATTAGTGCGTCAGGTTGTCATTTATCGTTGTCTTCAAATCAGCTCACTTCGGTCAATACTACCAGCAAAAAAAACAATGTAATTTGGCTGTGTTGCAAACATCCAGAGGAATGCACTGAAACCCACCAGGGGCGAATCACGCCGAATGCTCGTAAAAAATTGATAGAGATGGAATTCACGGCACAAACAGTTTACAAAATGTTTTGGATTTAGGCTATAAAAATGGATTTTATCAAAGAAAACGGCACTTCATTTGATCACTGGGACCCTCAGGAAGAGAAATAAGAGCAAGATATCAGAATGTAAGTCATAATTTTACCTTCAGATGTGAATGTGTAAAAACTGTCATGGCAGAAAATGTTTCTGTTTTTGATTGCTCTTCTCAAACAAAAGCATGGGATTTGTTCTCTGTAATAGCTATTTTAAATTGGAAAACGTAGTTTGATTACCAAGATTCTAATCTTTTGAAGGGTGTAAGACACTTGCATTTTCAAGAATGTTTAATGTTATGAAGTTGTATTTTTAGTTGTCACTCTGAAATTTCCCCTGATGTTGGTCCCTGTACGGGGATCGCAGTCATAACAGGTTTTAAAACACCACTGCCTGGGAACACCACTGCCTGGGAACACCACTGCCTGGGAACACCACTGCCTGGGAACACCACTGCCTGGGAACACCACTGCCTGGGAACACCACTGCCTGTTGGCCTTTGAGAAAGAAAAAGTTTCCATAAGTTATTGTAAAAATGGTCCCACCCATTGCAAGTCAATGTAATTGGTTGATTCCGCTGTCACTCCAAATTTTTGCAGATGCCTTCCATCAAGCATCTAATGGCCTAGCTAATGGCTTACTTAGCTAGATAGACTTATTTCCCCAGAAACCACCAAAGAAAGATCCTGATTGGATGTTTTTTCTCTTCATTGTTAACCCTTTACTTCCTAACTATAACCGAATAGATTGATTCAGAACATTATTGAAAATAATTATATCATTATTAATATTTGTATTATTTTATAAAGCCTTTCACTGAAAGCAGTGTTTCCCACTGTGTTTGGGTTAGTAATACTGTGGCTCTATTTTCCCCCAGAATACATTGTTTCACCATTCTGGATGTCAAAAGAATGCATATGTTTTTCTGAAATATTAACACAGAAATACTGGTGTTGGTACTTTACCATCTCTCCCTACACTGAGCATGGTTAGCTCCTTGGTTTAGTGCCAGCTTTGCCTTTCGATGCACAAAACATGTAAGGAAAACAATCATGCCCTTTGCAGGTTCTCTAGTGGGGTTTCAGTCATGTTGGTTTTCAGCGGTAGTAGTGTGAACTGTTTTCAGACAACAACTCCATACCATCTATCCCATTCGTCCGTCTCCATCCATCCATCCATCCATCTGTCCCCCATGCATGCACCATCGAAAGTCCATCCATCGAGTTACAAGATAGTATTGGCTAACTGAGGACAACCAACCCCTCCCTCACTGCACCTTCCCCTTCCTCCTCCACAACCTCTCCTTACCCCGTCCCTATCTTTATCCCTCCCTCCCCCGTCTTCTCTATTTACTTACTCCATCATCCCCTCTCCTCTCACCTTACCCCTCCTCTATATCCTTCCTCCCTGCTCTTCCCCTCCCCTTCCCCCGGTGCTGCTGCGGGTGTACAGAGGACGATGGTGGGCTATTAGACCTGGAGGGCCTACCCAGCTTCCCCAACAGTCTGGACCTGCATAAGACCAACAATGGTGTATAGAGGAGGATGGTGGGATGTTAGACCTGAAGGGCCTACCCAGCTTCCCCAACGGTCTGGACCTGCATAAAGCCAACAATGGTGTATAGAGGAGGATGGTGGGATGTTAGACCTGGAGGGCCTACCCAGCTTCCCCAACGGTCTGGACCTGCATAAAGCCAACAATGGTATATAGAGGAGGATGGTGGGATGTTAGACCTGGAGGGCCTACCCAGCTTCCCCAACGGTCTGGACCTGCATAAGGCCAACAATGGCGAGGAGCCCCCCTTTGATGTTAAAGTCATTTTTAACACCGGCTCACTCGAGTCAGAAACCCTGAAAGAGACTGTACAGACATGCTAAAACTCAGGTAGGTGGACTCCCGTATAAAAAGAGAGAAGGAAGGGGGATACCTATTCCATTGTTCAACTGAAATGTGTCTTCCTCATTTAACCCAACCCCTCTGAATCAGAGAGGTATGGGTGGCTGCCTTAATCGACATCCACATCTTTGGTGCTCGGGGAGCAGTGGGTTAACTGCCTTGCTCAGGGGCAGAATGACAGATTTTTACCTTGTCAGCTCGGGGATTGAATCCAGCAATCTTTCGGTTACTAGTCCAACAGTAACCGATTACTGTTGATCGGTTACTGGCTCTAACCACTGGGCTACCAGGATGGAGACAGCAAGTGGCAAATCATTTTGAACGTCCGTCCAAAAGCTTGAGTTCGGTAAGGGGAAATACAAAAAGACAATGAGGAAAATGCATGACAACCAGGCCAAAACACGATGCCAGGTTGTTCAATGTGGCTTTATGGAGTGTCGGGATGAGTCAGTGAATAACAACCAGTATTTATTCTCGTTGACATGCTCTCTCCTCTCTTAGCTTACCTACTAACTGAGCTATTAACTCTCTCCCTATTTTCTAAACCTCTCATCTAACTACTCTCCAAGCAACAGCATCACAGTGCTCTCTCACCTTTGACCTCTTGCATGCCAAGACATGTTGCAATGGTTAAAGTGATGCTCCTAATCCGAGACGGAACAGCTCTTGGGTTTTATTGACAATAATGACACCCACGTTTGATTGGCGAACAATTAACTCGGAGACTCACAAAATCGTTTCTGAACAACGGTGGTGTCTTTTTGTTGTTTCTCTGTCTCCTCCAGGCTTATGCAATGATGCTTTCTCTGTCGGAGAACAACCCTTTGCACGCCTCCTCCCAGAACTCACTGGATGCGTGGCTGAGCATGGAAGGGTCCGTCCGGGACGAGCAGTTTTTACCCACTCAGACACATCTAAGAGATTTAGGAGGAGGGATGACGCCTACTGCGGAGGAGAACTCAACAACACATAGTCCTGGCCTGAGAAGAGAGAGGATTTGTGGCTCCTGCCCTTTTATGTGTGTGAGTGTGTACGAGGGGCCTCTAAGATAGACACTCACAGGCAGAGATCAAAGTAGCACCACTCCGCCTGTGTAGAGGGGTGAAGGACATCCCAGGAAGGACCACCCCACTCCATTCCAGCAAAGCCCTCTAGTTGAACTCTCAGAGACAGTCACGTTTCAGTATGCCACTGCATTACTAGGGGAGCAAAACGTCTATTCTACACAGTCTACAACAGCAATTTCTCAATAGCTTAATATACAGTGACAGTAGGTCTGGAATATGTGCATTGCAAGTCCATAGGGGGGCGCTCTTCTCACTCGGTGGGAGGTGCAAAAGTATCAACACATAATGGGGGAGTACTAGCTCGTTCACCCAAAGAACCCCCCCCCCCCATCCTCCTCATCTTATCAAATGACTTCACACTCTCCATTCCTGTTTGAAATCAGTCATACCACAATGCTGAATGTTACAGCAGGAAACAGCACTCTGGTTTATAAAGAAAGTACAGGACGATGATATCATGGAAGTTGACCCACCCCCAACATATAATGTGCATTACAGAGGACAAAGTCTCGCCTTCAACAGTTATCTGGTGAGCTAGAGCTTTTAAATTGACAACCATTGGTTAGAGTAGCGGATAACGTATTTTATTTTGCTCATTTGTTAACTTGATTCCATTTTGTGTTTTGCTTTTTGATAAACAGTATTGTCTCTTTTTAGGCAACTCCGTGCTCAAATGTTAATATAAATATCTAAATAGTGAAGGGCCAAAATGGTGTGATATTGTTGTATGATGTACAAAATAACCTGGACGTTCATGGCAAGAGTGGTATGTGCCAAATAACCTGTAGAAAAGGTTTTGTTCTCTGACAAGCATTTCTTTTTCAAGGGCTGTCATAGCTGTCGAAGATGATGTGATTACCTTCTTCTATATTTCATTTAAAGACTGGGTGGATTCTATTTATTTGGGTAAACATTTTGGGGTCACGATTCGAGACAAGTGACAACTGAAAAAGTATTTTTCTCTCTTTCTCTTTTACTTGTTGCTGAAGGAATGAAATTTAATCGAAACGCACGTCTCGGTTTCAATGCTTTTTCGTGTAAAGACCAGTGTGCCAGTGTGCCAAAAAGAAACCTTGAAATCAGATGCTTTTATTTATAGTGACATGATAGTTCTAGATTGTTTAGATCAGTGGTTCCCAACCAGGGGTACTAGAACCCCTGGGGGGTACTTGGTCTACCCACAGGGGGTACTTGAGGAAACTATGGGCCTACTGGTAAAATGCACATGAAGGGGTACTTCAGGGGCACTACGGGCAGAGCAAAATTCAGTTGGTGGTACAATAACTGGAAAAGGTTGGGAACCACTGATTTAGATCATGTTTGCAATGTTGTGTCTATCGTGTGGTTTGATGATTCTCGCTTCAGTTGAACCAATGCAACCAGTATGCTGAGTGTTTTGTGTTCAAGGTGGTTGAATTCTTACTTTGGCTATTTTGGAAATTGCAGCCTTTACTATGATTGTCAGGTGCTTTGGATGCCAGGGCATTGTACGGTTAGCTTGTAATATATCCTAAGTTTTAGCAAATCAGTTTTACTCTACAATAAATCCCATCAACATGTTAACCAGTGCTCCGATTCTGCGTGAATGGTTTCATTTTGTAAGAATTCTTATTTTTAAATGTGACCATGTGGTTGTAGAAGAGAACGTCTCAGAATGCCCCGTCATAGATAAAATAGACATTGTTTGTCAGATAGTGTCCAACTACAGTGTACCATGCCATTGAAGTTGAAGGGTCTGTGCTATCTGGGATCCTTGGGACCCCATTGAAATTGCTAAGGTAAGGGTTATGGTAGAAGTCCCAAGGCTCCCAGATAGCACTGAATTTATTTATTTTTACCTTTATTTAACCAGGCAAGTCAGCTAAGAATAAATTCTTATTTTCAATGCCAGCCTAGGAACAGTGGGTTAACTGCCTGTTCAGGGGCAGAATGACAGATTTGTACCTTGTCAGCTTGGGGGTTTGAACTTGCAACCTTCCAGTTACTAGTCCAATGCTCTAACCACTAGGCTAACCTACCTTACTTGAAGTAGCTTTACTCTCAGAGTCAAATGGTTCTGTAAGTAGTATTAACTCTGGTGACTTGCCTAGTTAAATAAAAATAAAAAAAATAGCTTGATAATTCACCCCTTACTTCAGCTGTGACTGAGATGTATGTATTGTCTGTAAGGGGTTTTAACACCCAGCATAACACATTTACTGTACTGTGAGGAGTAAACCTGACTGGCCTCACTTAAAATCTCCATCTAATTGAAGCACTGTAATCATTTGTTTTGTCAGCAGGTGGCAGGGTGATACTAGTTTGCTGCATAAATCCTCTTAAGGATCCACCCCTTTTTAAAATGTTTTCCTAAAATAACATACCCAAATCTAATTGCCTGTGGCTCAGGACCTGAAGCAAGGATATGCATATTATTGGCACCATTTGAAAGGAAACACCTTGAAGTTTGTGGAAATATACTACTGTAATAAGTGTGCGCTGTTATGGATCCACATTGAAGTCAAAGATCACATTGTTGTCTCTCAAATACATAGTTACAGTTGTTGCTGAGCTAGCTAGCAAGTTGTTTTTGCCATATTAACATAGAAGTGTCATCAATCAAAACACCTCAAAACAAAGACATGGTATCAAGAACAAGGTAAAACTAGCTGAAACCAGTCACCCACGATTCACATATCAGCTTCTTGTCATTGTTGCTAGCTAGCTATGTGGCCATCCAGAATCACAACACACAGACGTGTGCCCCATTGATGCGCGCTCATCGTTTCCATTATGTTTTCAGCTAACCAGGGTATAGTATTTTCACAAACAATGTTGCATTATGTCCAAAACATTCAATGAAAAGAAATGGGTTAAATGGATGATGCTCGTTTCATTTGAATCTGAGTTGTATCACCTCTGTTATGTTTATAAAAAATATATTGTGCATGACGTGTTTAGCAGTCATAGTGATGTCCATTTGTGAAATGTGTATCTTAAATTTAAAAATGAAACTTAAAAAAAAATGAAATCTGTAGATGCACTTATTGTACGTGGTTGGGTTAGTAGGTTTGACTTCAAACCAATACAATACAAATGTATTGGGCAGGTGGTTCTTAAATGACTACAAAAATGTTTGTGGCAGAGAGATGTAATACAAAAATGAAAGGATTGTAGAATAACATAGATCAATTCTGAAATTGCAGTTTTTTTAATGCTTGTGATTATTGAAGAAATGTAATTGAAATGATATGATTCTGATGATAGAAATGTATACCAAATGTAATCTTTCCAATGTTATAAAGAATTTATACATGAAATTGATATGCAATAAAACCTGTGTGCTTTTTATATGAAATGTCCATTGCATTTGTCATGTAGCCTTCAATGAACCTCAAATAACCCAATTGCTCATTCTCTCTATCTTGTTTCTCTGCATTGCCAAAATTGTCCTGGGACAAATTTGTGTATGGCTTAGAAAACAATGGACAGATAGTTAACTATTTAGAATATGTATTAAATAAATAGACCTACCCCGCCCACTTGCCATGATTCTCAAATCATGAATACAACCACTTTAAAGGGCCAATCTGCGATTGGTACATCCTGTTAAATGAAGGATATATACGCATTGATTCTTGAAGAATTTTACTTATAAATGCCTAATGACTTTAGTTCAGCTGTCGTACAGCATCAGAACCCCCCCCCCAAAAAAATGTACTCCATTGTTCGTAAACAATGTAACTGTAAATCTACACTGTATAGCGAAGTGTCGAATGTCACGTGTTGAAAAATGCTGAACATAATGTTTGATTTGATTGAGATGTTTTAGGATCCCCGTTAGCTGTCGCCCATGGCAACAACTAGTCTTACTGGGGTCCTACATATGGACAAAATACTTTACATTTGACATGCGTTTAAAAACATTAACATGAAGTGTGTGTTCATCATCAGTTACAAATACTGTACATACACACAAGTAGGTCACATGGGTGACAGGGGTTGTGCCTTTGCTTTATTCATTTGTAAACAGGTTTGCAGTTCACTTGCACCATGTGACATGGAAGGGAGTTCCATGCACTAATGGGTCTGTATAATACTGTACATTTCTGGACCTGGGGACTGTGAAAAGACCCCAGGTGGCATGTTTGGTGGGGTAAGTGTATGTCAGCTCTGTGTGTAAATTGACTATGAAAAAGTTTGGAATTTCCAGCACATTAAAGGAGCATTATGTAGATTTTTTTTCATTATAATGTAATAAAATGTCTCTAAATATATCTGCACTAATAGTGGAATGATAGTGTTTCACAAAGCAAATATACAAAAACAATGCTTTGGGCCCTTTAAAAAATTGCTTTCAGAATTTCAGTTTTCCTATTGGTCAACAAAAGGCCTCGCATCTCTTGTGTTTGAATTGGAGGACTGCACCCTCCCTCTTTAAGCAGCGTCACTCGGAGGCATGGTCCTCTTCTTCTGAGCGCAATCAACAGAGGTGGATTTCTTAGGCAAGTGTCCAGTCCCACTGGTTGCGGATACAGGGCCAAAACAAGGAGAGGTTTAGCCAAGCGACTAAATGATAAGTCTCGGGGGAAAACCAGAGTAAACATAGGTAACATTTTTTATCGTTGGAGAGAAGTTATGGCCCTAAAAGGGCTGAAGTCGGATGCAGAGATGGCCTGTTTTCTGCTTGACAGAGAACGTTACCAAGACGTTGCATCAGCTACAGGAGCTAGCTAATGTTAGCTGTGATGGTTGTAACTGATAAGACTCTGGAGAGAAGTTATGGCCCTAAAAGGGCTGAAGTCTGATGCAGAGATGGCCTGTTTTCTGCTTGACAAGTAATGTTACCAAGACATTGCATCAGCTACAGGAGCTAGCTAGCTAGCTAATGTTAGCTGTGATGGTTGTAACTGATAAGACTCTGGAGAGAAGTTATGGCCCTAAAAGGGCTGAAGTCTGATGCAGAGATGGCCTGTTTTCTGCTTGACAAGTAATGTTACCAAGACGTTGCATCAGCTACAGGAGCTAGCTATTGTTAGCTGTGATGGTTGTAAATGATAAGACTATGGAGAGAAGTTATGGCCCTAAAAGGGCTGAAGTCTGATGCAGAGATGGCCTGTTTTCTGCTTGACAAGTAATGTTACCAAGACGTTGCATCAGCTACAGGAGCTAGCTAATGTTAGCTGTGATGGTTGTAAATGATAAGACTATGGAGAGAAGTTATGGCCCTAAAAGGGCTGAAGTCTGATGCAGAGATGGCCTGTTTTCTGCTTGACAGGTAACGTTACCAAGACGTTGCATCAGCTACAGAGCTAAAACTAGCTAGCAAGCTAATGTTAGCTGTGATGGTTGTAACTGATAAGACTCTGGAGAGAAGTTATGGCCCTAAAAGGGCTGAAGTCTGATGCAGAGATGGCCTGTTTTCTGCTTGACAAGTAACGTTACCAAGACGTTGCATCAGCTACAGGAGCTAGCTAGCTAGCTAATGTTAGCTGTGATAGTTGTAACTGATAAGACTCTGGAGAGAAGTTATGGCCCTAAAAGGGCTGAAGTCTGATGCAGAGATGGCCTGTTTTCTGCTTGACAAGTAATGTTACCAAGACGTTGCATCAGCTACAGGAGCTAGCTAATGTTAGCTGTGATGGTTGTAACTGATAAGACTCTGGAGAGAAGTTATGGCCCTAAAAGGGCTGAAGTCTGATGCAGAGATGGCCTGTTTTCTGCTTGACAAGTAATGTTACCAAGACGTTGCATCAGCTACAGGAGCTAGCTAATGTTAGCTGTGATGGTTGTAACTGATATGACTCTGGAGAGAAGTTATGGCCCTAAAAGGGCTGAAGTCTGATGCAGAGATGGCCTGTTTTCTGCTTGACAAGTAACGTTACCAAGACGTTGCATCAGCTACAGGAGCTAGCTAGCTAGCTAATGTTAGCTGTGATAGTTGTAACTGATAAGACTCTGGAGAGAAGTTATGGCCCTAAAGGGCTGAAGTCTGATGCAGAGATGGCCTGTTTTCTGCTTGACAAGTAATGTTACCAAGACGTTGCATCAGCTACAGGAGCTAGCTAATGTTAGCTGTGATGGTTGTAACTGATAAGACTCTGGAGAGAAGTTATGGCCCTAAAAGGGCTGAAGTCTGATGCAGAGATGGCCTGTTTTCTGCTTGACAAGTAATGTTACCAAGACGTTGCATCAGCTACAGGAGCTAGCTAATGTTAGCTGTGATGGTTGTAACTGATAAGACTCTGGAGAGAAGTTATGGCCCTAAAAGGGCTGAAGTCTGATGCAGAGATGGCCTGTTTTCTGCTTGACAGGTACCGTTACCAAGACATTGCATCAGCTACAGGAGCTAGCTAATGTTAGCTGTGATGGTTGTAACTGATAAGACTCTAGAGAGAAGTTATGGCCCTAAAAGGGCTGAAGTCTGATGCAGAGATGGCCTGTTTTCTGCTTGACAAGTAATGTTACCAAGACGTTGCATCAGATACAGGAGCTAGCTAATGTTAGCTGTGATGGTTGTAACTGATAAGACTCTAGAGAGAAGTTATGGCCCTAAAAGGGCTGAAGTCTGATGCAGAGATGGCCTGTTTTCTGCTTGACATGTAACGTTACCAAGACGTTGCATCAGCTACAGGAGCTAGCTAGTGTTAGCTAATGTTAGCTGTGATGGTTGTAACTGATAAGACTCTAGAGAGAAGTTATGGCCCTAAAAGGGCTGAAGTCTGATCCAGAGATGGCCTGTTTTCTGCTTGACAAGTAATGTTACCAAGACGTTGCATCAGATACAGGAGCTAGCTAATGTTAGCTGTGATGGTTGTAACTGATAAGACTCTAGAGAGGAATGGCCCTAAAAGGGCTGAAGTCTGATGCAGAGATGGCCTGTTTTCTGCTTGACAAGTAATGTTACCAAGACATTGCATCAGCTACAGGAGCTAGCTAGCTAGCTAAAGTTAGCTGTGATGGTTGTAAATGGAGAATCTGGGTTAGCTTTATGCTATCTAAATTATATGGCTGTCTTGATAAATAACTAAGGTGTTCATGGTATTTATGATCTAAAACCAGTGAAGATATAGACATAAATATGTGTATTTTGAGAGTTATGATAATTTAGAACCTACTTACATTTTACATGACACATTGTTTTCTTGGGACGGCGAGCTAACTTTTCTTGTGCATTTCTCTGTTTGAGAGTGACAGAACTAATGGCGCTCGGCTGTAACGTTAGCAGCTGTAATGGTGCTCGGCAGTATAATTGCCTCACATTTTTGAGACTTACAAGTAACGTTATCACAGAACATTACTGAAACAATATTAGCTAGCTAGTTAACATTTTGTAGCTTGGTAGAGAGCTGACAAAAAAGCTCACTAGTTAGGTTTTGTGACATACATTAGCAAGCTAGATATGTGATATAATAATGGGACATGAGTGAAATAAAAATGTAATTTCTCATCTTCTAGTTATGAAAAGGCCCCACCACAATCCACTCCAAGGGAAGTGTTACCTCTGCCTGCTTTCTCAAGCATTGGAGTGGCATCCAGCACCACACTGTCAGATAGCAAAAAACACGTGTGACTGCTTTTTCTTTAGGGGATGAGTTTCTGAAGGAGCCTGGAGTGGTTGAGCTAGATGGGAGGATCATGGAGTGGTTGAGCTAGATGGGAGGAGCCTGGAGGGGTTGAGCTAGATGGGAGCACCATGGAGGAGGCTTGGAGGGGTTGAGCTAGATGGGAGCACCATTGAGGATCCTGGAGGGGTTGAGCTAGATGGGAGCACCATGGAGGACCCTGGACAGGTTGAGCTAGATGGGAGTACCATGGAGGAGGCTGGGGGGGGGTTGAGCTAGATGGGAGTACCATGGAGGAGGCTGGGAGGGTTGAGCTAGATGGGAGCACCATGTAGGAGCCTGGAGAGGTTGAGCTAAATGGGAGTACCATGGAGGAGGCTGGAGGGGTTGAGCTAGATGGGAGCACCATGGAGGAGCCTGGAGGGGTTGAGCTAGATGGGAGTACCATGGAGTATCCTGGAGCGGTTGAGCTAGATGGGAGCACCATTGAGGATCCTGGAGGGGTTGAGCTAGATGGGAGGAGCCTGGAGGGGTTGAGCTAGATGGGAGCACCATGGAGGAGGTTGGAGGGGTTGAGCCAGATGGGAGGAGCCTGGAGAGGTTGAGCTAGATGGGAGCATCGTGGAGGAGGCTGGAGGGTTTGAACTAGATGGGAGGAACCTGGAGGGGTTGAGCTAGATGGGAGCACCATGGAGGAGGCTGGAGAGGTTGAGCTAGATGGGAGGATCCTGGAGGGGTCAAGCTAGATGGGAGCATTGTGGAGGAGCCTGGAGGGGTTGAACTAGATGGGAGGAACCTGGAGGGGTTGAGCGAGATGGGAGAAGCCTGGAGGGGTTGAGCGAGTTGGGAGGAGCCTGGAGGAGGCTGGACGGGTTGAGCTAGATGGGAGCACCATGGAGGATCCTGGAGGGGTTGAGCTAGATGGGAGGATCCTGGAGGGGTTGAGCTAAATGGGAGCATCGTGGAGGAGGCTGGACGGGTTGAGCGAGATGGGAGCACATTGGAGGATCCTGGAAGGGTTGAACTAGATGGGAGCATCATGGAGGAGGCTGGAGGGGTTGAGCCAAATGGGAACACCATGGAGGATCCTGGAGGGGTTGAGCTAGATGTGAGGATCCTGGAGAGGTTGAGCTAAATGGGAGCATCGTGGAGGAGGCTGGACAGGCTGAGCTAGATGGGAGCACCATGGAGAATCCTGGAGGGGTTGAGCTAGATGGGAGGATCCTGGAGGGGTCGATGTAGATGGGAGCACCATGGAGGATCCTTGAGGGGTTGAGCTAGAAGGGAACATCGTGGAGGAGGCTGGACAGGCTGAGCTAGATGGGAGCACCATGGAGAATCCTGGAGGGGTTGAGCTAGATGGGAGGCTCCTGGAGGGGTTGATGTAGATGGGAGCACCATGGAGGATCCTTGAGGGGTTGAGCTAGATGGGAGGATCATGGAGGGGTTGAGCTAGATGGGAGCACCATGGAGGAGGCTGGAGGGGTTGAGCTAGATGGGAGCACCATGTTGGCTCCTGGAGGGGTTGAGCTAGAGGGGAGCGCCATGGAGGATCCTGGAGGGGTTGGGCTAGATGGGAGCATCATGGAGGTTCCTGGAGTGGTTGAGCGAGATGGGAGCACCATGGAGGAGCCTGCAGTGGTTGATCTAGATGAGAGCACCATGGAGGCAACACAAGGTGAAAACAGGCTACACAAGGTATTTTTCATTAACTTATATCAGACATTATCACCCTATATATGTATTGCCAATACTGTACAGATCTTATTCAGTGACTTTTCTTTTTTTGTTATGTTCTAAAACTTCTATTTATCCTGATGAATATGAGCATCTCCGAAGAGACCATATCCAGTGGGGCAAAAAAGTATTTAGTCAGCCACCAATTGTGCAAGTTCTCCCACTTAAAAAGATGAGAGAGGCCTGCAATTGTCATCATAGGTACACTTATACTATGACGGCAAAATGAAAAAAAAAATCTAGAAAATCACATTGTAGGATTTTTAATGAATTTATTTGCAAATTATGGTGGAAAGTAAGTATTTGGTCAATAACAAAAGTTTATCTCAATACTTTGTTATATACCCTTTGTTGGCAATGGGTCAAATGTTTTCTGTAAGTCTTCACAAGGTTTTCACACACTGTTGCTGGTATTTTGGCCCATTCCTCGTGGCAGATCTCCTCTAGAGCAGTGATGTTTTGGGGCTGTTGCTGGGCAACACAGACTTTCAACTCCCTCCAAAGATTTTCTATGGGGTTGAGATCTGGAGACTGGCGAGGCCCCTCCAGGACCTTGAAATGCTTCTTACGAAGCCACTCCTTCATTGCCCAGGCGGTGTGTTTGGGATCATTGTCATGCTGAAAGACCCAGCCACGTTTCATCTTCAATGCCCTTGCCGATGGAAGGAGGTTGTCACTCAAAATCTCACGATACAAGGCCCCATTCATTCTTTCCTTTACACGGATTAGTCGTCCTCGTCCCTTGGCAGAAAAACAGCCCCAAAGCATGATGTTTCCACCCCCATGCTTCACAGTAGTTATGGTGTTCTTTGGATGCAACTTAGCATTCTTTGTCCTCCAAACACGTCGAGTTCAGTTTTTACCCCAAAAATATTTTCGTTTCATCTGACCATATGACATTCTCCCAATCTTCTTCTGGATCATCCAAATGCTCTCTAGCAAACTTCAGATGGGCATGGACATGTACTGGCTTAAGCAGGGGGACACCTCTGGCACTGCAGGATTTGAGTCCCTGGCGGCGTAGTGTGTTCCTGATGGTAGGCTTTGTTACTTTGGTCCCAGCTCTTTGCATTCACTAGGTCCCCCCGTGTGGTTCTGGGATTTTTGCTCACCGTTCTTGTTATCATTTTGACCCCACGGGGTGAGATCTTGTGTGGAGCCCCAGATCGAGGGAGATTATCAGTGGTCTTGTATGTCTTCCATTTCTTAATAATTGCTCCCACAGTTGATATCTTCAAACCAAGCTGCCTACCTATTGCAGATTCAGTCTTCCCAACCTGGTGCAGGTCTACAATTTTGTTTCTGGTGTCCTTTGACAGCTCTTTGGTCTTGGCCATAGTGGAGTTTGGAGTGTGACTGTTTGAGGTTGTTGACAGGTGTCTTTTATACTGATAACAAGTGCAAACAGGTGCCATTAATACAGGTAACGAGTGGAGGACAGAGGAGCCTCTTAAAGAAGAAGTTACAGGTCTGTGAGAGCCAGAAATCTTGCTTGTTTGTAGGTGACCAAATACTTATTTTCCACCATAATTTGCAGTAAGTTCATTAAAAATCGTACAATGTGATTTTCTGGATTTTTTTTCTAATTTTGTCTGTCATAGTTGAAGTGTACCTATGATGAAAATTACAGGCCTCTCTCATCTTTTTAAGTGGGAGAACTTGCACAATTGGTGGCTGACTAAATACTTTTTTGCACCACTGTATATATATATATATATATATAGTGGGGCAATATACAGTGGGGCAAAAAAGTATTTGGGCAAATCTGTAAAATGACATGCGCAAGAGACGGTGATAGTATTTTTCCTTTTAGAGACTGTAATGCATGGTGTCCAGGTCAGGATAACCAATTATTATCATTATTAAACACTATCAGAAATAATGTTGGTACTGATTTATTTTGATCCAAAGCCATGAATGAGTAAATCACTCAGCATTATGTTGGTGCTGAGTCTATATGACTGCATCAACTTCAGTGTTTAGCAGACATTACTTATATCACTTTAGCAGTCAACACATATATCTTAAGAATATCATGGAATATAATTGAACATTTTAGTTTGTCTTAGAATAAAAACCTTAGTATAACAACAGTTACAGCTTCTTCTGACCAAGGAGTAACAAAAAAATAAGTGTAAAATGAGTGTGTGTGCAGGACAGAGGAATAGCCATTCTTACACTATTGTTCTAAATTCAATCCCCCTCTTCATCCTCATCATTCAGTTCATTGAAATTCAGTTTTGAAGTCGTACACAATGATCAGTTTCTATTTGGCCCGTTCATTGACAGCATTTCATTCAGGTAGAGACACATTAGCTCCAACTCCCCCTTGCGCTGGTCAGTGACGCAGGGTAACGTACTAAACTACAAATTACCTCTAAGTAGCACAGCATAATCTCAAAACTTTTAGTTGAGGAACCACTGTAAGTGTAAGATTGTTCTTAGTATTTGATGTGCTCGTGCACTTACTTTTGTTGTTTGTATTTATAGTTTACCATTATATTATAATTCCGTCTTAGTTGTGATAGCATCAATTGGGATGATGGAATTGGTGCTGACGAGAGTGTTGCTGATAAGCACTGGTGTTCCACAAAGGAATCACAGGTGACTGAAGATTCTGATTAAGAGGAGTCTGACAAGTTTGAAGATTCTGATTAAGAGGACAAGTTTGAATATTCTGGGGACAGCAGCTTGGACGTACAACACATTCCTTCCCTTTGTGTGAAGTATGTATATTATTCTATGAATTTAGACATGTATACATTTTTAAATGTGTTTCTTATGCTACTTCTGTACCGTTTTTTGAAAATAGTTTATCCACATAATTTTCATTGTGTTAAAACAGAAGGGGTGGATCTCTCCATCCACAGACACTCCTCCATCCACAGACACAACCTCCACCCACATACGCTCCTCCATCCACAGACGCTACTCCACCCACAGAAGCTCCTCCATCCAAAGACGCTCCTAAATCCAGACGCTCTTCCATCCATTGACACTCCTCCATCCAGACACAACCTCCACCCACATACGCTCCTCCACCCACATACGCTCCTCCACCCGCGGACGCTCCTCCACCCACGGACGCTCCTCCACCCACGGACGCTCCTCCACCCACGGACGCTCCTCCACCCACGGACGCTCCTCCACCCACGGACGCTCCTCCACCCACAGACGCTCCTCCACCCACAGACGCTCCTCCACCCACAGACGCTCCTCCACCCACAGACGCTCCTCCACCCACAGACGCTCCTCCACCCACAGACGCTCCTCCACCCACAGACGCTCCTCCACCCACAGACGCTCCTCCACCCACATACGCTCCTCCACCCACAGACGCTCCTCCATCCACAGACGCTCCTCCATCCACAGACGCTCCTCCATCCACAGACGCTACTCCACCCACATACGCTCCTCGACCCACAGACGCTCCTCGACCCACAGACGCTCCTCCATCCACAGACGCTCCTCCACCCATAAAAAACCACTATTCCACAATATTACACTACTAGATATCTACAATACTAAATGTATAAAACCTCTATAACACAATATTACACCACTACAATACTAAATATATAATACCACAATATTACACCACTACATATCTACAAAACTAAATGTATAATACCACCATACCACAATATTACACCACTACAATACTAAATGCATAACACAACCATACCACAATATTACACCACTACATATCTACAATACTAAATATATAATACGACAATAACACAATATTACACCACTACATATCTACAATACTAAATGTATAATAACTCTATACCACAATATTTCAACACTACATATCTACAATACTAAATGTATAATACCACCATACCACAATATTACACCACTACATATCTACAATACTAAATGTATAATACCACAATATTACACCACTACATATCTACAATACTAAATGTATAATACCACCATACCACAATATTACACCACTACATATCTACAATACTAAATGTATAATACCACCATACCACAATATTACACCACAACATATCTACAATACTAAATGTATAATACCACCATACCACAATATTACACCACAACATATCTACAATACTACATGTATAATACCACCATACCACAATATTACACCACTACATATCTACAATACTAAATGTATAATACCACCATACCACAATATTACACCACTACATATCTACAATACAAAATGTATAATACCACAATATTACACCACTACATATCTACAATACTAAATGTATAATACCACCATATTACACCACTACATACCTACAATAATACATGTACAATACCACCATACCACAATATTACAAGACTACATAGCTACAATACTAAATGTATAATACCACTATACCACAATATTACACCACTACATATCTACAATACTAAATGTATAATACCACCATACTACAATATTACACCCCTACAATACTAAATGTACAATACCACAATATTACACCACTACATATCTGCAATACTAAATGTATAATACCACCATACCACAATATTACACCACTACAATACTAAATGTATAATACCATCGTACCACAAAAGTACACCACTACATATCTACACTACTAAATGTATAATACCACCATACCACAATATAACACCACTCCATATCTACAATACTAAATATATAGCACCACCACACCACAATATCACACCACTACAAATCTACAATACTAAATGTATAATACCACAATTTTACACCACTACAAATCTGCAATACTAAATGAATAATACCACCATATCACAATATTACACCACAACATATCTACAATACTAAATATATAATACGACAATAACACAATATTACACCACTACATATCTACAATACTAAATGTATAATAACTCTATACCACAATATTTCAACACTACATATCTACAATACTAAATGTATAATACCACCATACCACAATATTACACCACTACATATCTACAATACTAAATGTATAATACCACAATATTACACCACTACATATCTACAATACTAAATGTATAATACCACCATACCACAATATTACACCACTACATATCTACAATACTAAATGTATAATACCACCATACCACAATATTACACCACAACATATCTTCAATACTAAATGTATAATACCACCATACCACAATATTACACCACAACATATCTACAATACTAAATGTATAATACCACCATACCACAATATTACACCACTACATATCTACAATACTAAATGTATAATACCACCATACCACAATATTACACCACTACATATCTACAATACAAAATGTATAATACCACAATATTACACCACTACATATCTACAATACTAAATGTATAATACCACCATATTACACCACTACATACCTACAATAATACATGTACAATACCACCATACCACAATATTACAAGACTACATAGCTACAATACTAAATGTATAATACCACTATACCACAATATTACACCACTACATATCTACAATACTAAATGTATAATACCACCATACTACAATATTACACCCCTACAATACTAAATGTACAATACCACAATATTACACCACTACATATCTGCAATACTAAATGTATAATACCACCATACCACAATATTACACCACTACAATACTAAATGTATAATACCATCGTACCACAAAAGTACACCACTACATATCTACACTACTAAATGTATAATACCACCATACCACAATATAACACCACTCCATATCTACAATACTAAATATATAGCACCACCACACCACAATATCACACCACTACAAATCTACAATACTAAATGTATAATACCACAATATTACACCACTACAAATCTGCAATACTAAATGAATAATACCACCATATCACAATATTACACCACAACATATCTACAATACTAAATATATAATACGACAATAACACAATATTACACCACTACATATCTACAATACTAAATGTATAATAACTCTATACCACAATATTTCAACACTACATATCTACAATACTAAATGTATAATACCACCATACCACAATATTACACCACTACATATCTACAATACTAAATGTATAATACCACAATATTACACCACTACATATCTACAATACTAAATGTATAATACCAACATACCACAATATTACACCACTACATATCTACAATACTAAATGTATAATACCACCATACCACAATATTACACAACAACATATCTACAATACTAAATGTATAATACCACCATACCACAATATTACACCACAACATATCTACAATACTACATGTATAATACCACCATACCACAATATTACACCACTACATATCTACAATACTAAATGTATAATACCACCATACCACAATATTACACCACTACATATCTACAATACAAAATGTATAATACCACAATATTACACCACTACATATCTACAATACTAAATGTATAATACCACCATATTACACCACTACATACCTACAATAATACATGTACAATACCACCATACCACAATATTACAAGACTACATAGCTACAATACTAAATGTATAATACCACTATACCACAATATTACACCACTACATATCTACAATACTAAATGTATAATACCACCATACTACAATATTACACCCCTACAATACTAAATGTACAATACCACAATATTACACCACTACATATCTGCAATACTAAATGTATAATACCACCATACCACAATATTACACCACTACAATACTAAATGTATAATACCATCGTACCACAAAAGTACACCACTACATATCTACACTACTAAATGTATAATACCACCATACCACAATATAACACCACTCCATATCTACAATACTAAATATATAGCACCACCACACCACAATATCACACCACTACAAATCTACAATACTAAATGTATAATACCACAATATTACACCACTACAAATCTGCAATACTAAATGAATAATACCACCATATCACAATATTACACCACAACATATCTACAATACTAAATATATAATACGACAATAACACAATATTACACCACTACATATCTACAATACTAAATGTATAATAACTCTATACCACAATATTTCAACACTACATATCTACAATACTAAATGTATAATACCACCATACCACAATATTACACCACTACATATCTACAATACTAAATGTATAATACCACAATATTACACCACTACATATCTACAATACTAAATGTATAATACCACCATACCACAATATTACACCACTACATATCTACAATACAAAATGTATAATACCACAATATTACACCACTACATATCTACAATACTAAATGTATAATACCACCATATTACACCACTACATACCTACAATAATACATGTACAATACCACCATACCACAATATTACAAGACTACATAGCTACAATACTAAATGTATAATACCACTATACCACAATATTACACCACTACATATCTACAATACTAAATGTATAATACCACCATACTACAATATTACACCCCTACAATACTAAATGTACAATACCACAATATTACACCACTACATATCTACAATACTAAATGTATAATACCACCATACCACAATATTACACCACTACAATACTAAATGTATAATACCATCGTACCACAAAAGTACACCACTACATATCTACACTACTAAATGTATAATACCACCATACCACAATATAACACCACTCCATATCTACAATACTAAATATATAGCACCACCACACCACAATATCACACCACTACAAATCTACAATACTAAATGTATAATACCACAATATTACACCACTACAAATCTGCAATACTAAATGAATAATACCACCATATCACAATATTACACCACAACATATCTACAATACTAAATATATAATACGACAATAACACAATATTACACCACTACATATCTACAATACTAAATGTATAATAACTCTATACCACAATATTTCAACACTACATATCTACAATACTAAATGTATAATACCACCATACCACAATATTACACCACTACATATCTACAATACTAAATGTATAATACCACAATATTACACCACTACATATCTACAATACGAAATGTATAATACCACCATACCACAATATTACACCACTACATATCTACAATACAAAATGTATAATACCACAATATTACACCACTACATATCTACAATACTAAATGTATAATACCACCATATTACACCACTACATACCTACAATAATACATGTACAATACCACCATACCACAATATTACAAGACTACATAGCTACAATACTAAATGTATAATACCACTATACCACAATATTACACCACTACATATCTACAATACTAAATGTATAATACCACCATACTACAATATTACACCCCTACAATACTAAATGTACAATACCACAATATTACACCACTACATATCTACAATACTAAATGTATAATACCACCATACCACAATATTACACCACTACAATACTAAATGTATAATACCATCGTACCACAAAAGTACACCACTACATATCTACACTACTAAATGTATAATACCACCATACCACAATATAACACCACTCCATATCTACAATACTAAATATATAGCACCACCACACCACAATATCACACCACTACAAATCTACAATACTAAATGTATAATACCACAATATTACACCACTTCAAATCTGCAATACTAAATGAATAATACCACCATATCACAATATTACACCACAACATATCTACAATACTAAATGTATAATACCACAATATTACAGCACTACATATCTACAATACTAAATGTATAATCCCACCATACCACAATATTACGCCACTCCAATACTAAATGTATAATACCACAATAGCACAATATTACACATCTCCATATCTACAATACTAAATGTATAATACCACACTATTACAACATTACATATCTACAATACTAAATGTATAATACCACCATACCACAATATTACACCACTACAATACTAAATGTATAAAACCACTATAACACAATATTACACCACTACATATCTACAATACTAAATGTATAGTACCACCACACCACAATATTACATCACTACATATCTACAATACTAAATGTATAGTACCACCACACCACAATATTACATCACTACATATCTACAATACTAAATGTATAATACCACCATATCACAATATTACACCACAACATATCTACAATACTAAATGTATACTACCACAATATTACACCACTCCAATACTAAATGTATAATACCACAATATTACACCACTACATATCTACAATACGAAATGTATAATACCACCATACCACAATATTACACCACTACATATCTACAATACAAAATGTATAATACCACAATATTACACCACTACATATCTACAATACTAAATGTATAATACCACCATATTACACCACTACATACCTACAATAATACATGTACAATACCACCATACCACAATATTACAAGACTACATAGCTACAATACTAAATGTATAATACCACTATACCACAATATTACACCACTACATATCTACAATACTAAATGTATAATACCACCATACTACAATATTACACCCCTACAATACTAAATGTACAATACCACAATATTACACCACTACATATCTACAATACTAAATGTATAATACCACCATACCACAATATTACACCACTACAATACTAAATGTATAATACCATCGTACCACAAAAGTACACCACTACATATCTACACTACTAAATGTATAATACCACCATACCACAATATAACACCACTCCATATCTACAATACTAAATATATAGCACCACCACACCACAATATCACACCACTACAAATCTACTATACTAAATGTATAATACCACAATATTACAGCACTACATATCTACAATACTAAATGTATAATCCCACCATACCACAATATTACGCCACTCCAATACTAAATGTATAATACCACAATAGCACAATATTACACATCTCCATATCTACAATACTAAATGTATAATACCACACTATTACAACATTACATATCTACAATACTAAATGTATAATACCACCATACCACAATATTACACCACTACAATACTAAATGTATAAAACCACTATAACACAATATTACACCACTACATATCTACAATACTAAATGTATAGTACCACCACACCACAATATTACATCACTACATATCTACAATACTAAATGTATAGTACCACCACACCACAATATTACATCACTACATATCTACAATACTAAATGTATAATACCACCATATCACAATATTACACCACAACATATCTACAATACTAAATGTATACTACCACAATATTACACCACTCCAATACTAAATGTATAATACCACAATAGCACAATATTACACATCTCCATATCTACAATACTAAATGTATAATACCACAGTATTACAACATTACATATCTACAATACTAAATGTATAATACCATCGTACCACAATATTACACCACTACATATCTACAATACTAAATGTATAATACCATAATATTTCACCACTACATACAGTGCCTTGCGAAAGTATTCGGCCACCTTGAACTTTGCGACCTTTTGCCACATTTCAGGCTTCAACCATAAAGATATAAAACTGTATTTTTTTGTGAAGAATCAACAACAAGTGGGACACAATCATGAAGTGGAACGACATTTATTGGATATTTCAAACTTTTTTAACAAATCAAAAACTGAAAAATAGGGCGTGCTTTTCGGGTTTCGCTCTGCCCGCCGTGTCTTTCTTTTCGACTCCATTCTTCTATAGCTCTCTTCGCACTGCTCCAGCGAATCCCAGGCGGGCTCCGGCACTCTCTCTGGGTCGGCCGCCCACCTGTCTATTTCTAACCACGTCGTTATATCCATACTGTATTCCATTGTGGGCTGCTCCTGTTTCCATCCACGTCGCCGTGCTGCCTCCTCATACCAGCGCCTCTCCGCTTCAGCCGCTTCTAATTCCTCCTTAGGGCGGCGATATTCACCAGGCTGAGCCCAGGGTCCTTTTCCTTCCAGCTCCTGTTTCCTCTTCGCCTGCTGCACCTTTGGGCGGCTACACTCCTCTGGTTTAGCCCAGGGTCCTCTTCCGTCAAGGATTTCCTCCCATGTCCAGAAATCCTTAATATGCGGCTCCTCTTTGGGCTGCACCTGCCTGTTGACACGCTGCTCGGTCCGTGTGTGGTGGGTGATTCTGTAACGACGTTCTTCTTTTGTTGAAAGAGAGTTGGACCGAAATGCAGCGTGTAGGTTACTCATGTTTATTAGTGAAGACAAACAAACGAACTATACATGAACAACTAATAAATACAAAACAACAAACGGAACGTGAAACCTATTACAGCCTGACTGGTGAAACTAACACAGAGACAGGAACAATCACCCACGAAATGTAAAGCGAAACCCAGGCTACTTAAATACGGTTCCCAATCAGAGACAACGAGAATCACCTGACTCTGATTGAGAACCGCCTCAGGCAGCCAAACCTATGTAACACACACGCCTAATCAGCTACAATCCCAACTACTAAAACACAAAATACTAAGACCAAGGCGTGACAATAATACCTCTATACCACAATATTACACCCCTACATATCTACAATACTACATGTATAGTACAACCACAACACAATATTACACCACTGCACATCTACAATAATAAATGTACAATAGCACCATACCACAATATTACACCACTACAATACTAAATGTATAATACCACTATACCACAATATTACACCACTACAAAACTAAATGTATAATACCACTATACCACAATATTACACCACTACAATACTAAATGTATAATACCACTATACCACAATATTACACCACTACAATACTAAATGTATAATACCACTATACCACAATATTACACCACTACAATACCAAATGTATAACACCACCATACCACAATATTACACCACTACAATACTAAATGTATAATACCACTATACCACAATATTACACCACTACAATACTAAATGTATAATACCACTATACCACAATATTACACCACTACAATACTAAATGTATAATACCACTATACCACAATATTACACCACTACAATACTAAATGTATAATACCACTATACCACAATATTACACCACTACAATACTAAATGTATAATACCACTATACCACAATATTACACCACTACAATACCAAATGTATAACACCACCATACCACAATATTACAAAACTACAAATCTACAATATTAAATGTATAATACCACCACACCACAATATTACACAACTACATGTCTACAATACTAAATGTATAATACCACAATATTACACCAATACATATCTACAATAATACACGTATAATACTACAATATTTAGCCACTACATATCAACAATACTAAATGTATAATACCACTATACCACAATATTTCACCGATAATTATCTACAATACTATATGTAAAAAAACACAATATTACACCACAAGATATCTACAATACTAAATGTATTATAGCACAATACCACAATATTACACATCTCCATATCTACAATACTAAATGTATAATACCACAATATTACACCATTACATATCTACAGTACAAAATGTATAATTCCATCATGTAACGACGTTCTTCGTTTGTCGCAAGAAAGTCGGACCGAAATGCAGCGTGTTGGTTACTCATGTTTATTAGTGAAACAAATAACGAAACTATACATGAAATAACTAATAAATACAAAACAACAAAACGGAACGTGAAACCTATTACAGCCTGACTGGTGAACACTAACACAGAGACAGGAACAATCACCCACGAAATACAAAGCGAAACCCAGGCTACCTAAATACGGTTCCCAATCAGAGACAACGAGAATAACCTGACTCTGATTGAGAACCGCCTCAGGCAGCCAAACCTATGTAACACACACCCCTAATCAGCTACAATCCCAATAACTAAAAACCCCCACTAAGAATACAACAAACAATAAACCCATGTCACACCCTGGCCTGTCCAACTAATCAACGAAAACACAAAATACTAAGACCAAGGCGTGACACATCATACCACAATATTACACCACTACAATACTAAATGTATAATACCACTATACCACAATATTACACCACTACAATAATAAATGTATAATACCACTATACCACAATATTACACCACTACAATACTAAATGTATAATACCACTATACCACAATATTACACCACTACAATACTAAATGTATAATACCACTATACCACAATATTACACCACTACAATACTAAATGTATAATACCACTATACCACAATATTACACCACTACAATACCAAATGTATAACACCACCATACCACAATATTACAAAACTACAAATCTACAATATTAAATGTATAATACCACCACACCACAATATTACACAACTACATGTCTACAATACTAAATGTATAATACCACAATATTACACCAATACATATCTACAATAATACACGTATAATACTACAATATTTAGCCACTACATATCAACAATACTAAATGTATAATACCACTATACCACAATATTTCACCGATAATTATCTACAATATTATATGTAAAAAAACACAATATTACACCACAAGATATCTACAATACTAAATGTATTATAGCACAATACCACAATATTACACATCTCCATATCTACAATACTAAATGTATAATACCACAATATTACACCATTACATATCTACAGTACAAAATGTATAATTCCATCATGTAACGACGTTCTTCGTTTGTCGCAAGAAAGTCGGACCGAAATGCAGCGTGTTGGTTACTCATGTTTATTAGTGAAACAAATAACGAAACTATACATGAAATAACTAATAAATACAAAACAACAAAACGGAACGTGAAACCTATTACAGCCTGACTGGTGAACACTAACACAGAGACAGGAACAATCACCCACGAAATACAAAGCGAAACCCAGGCTACCTAAATACGGTTCCCAATCAGAGACAACGAGAATAACCTGACTCTGATTGAGAACCGCCTCAGGCAGCCAAACCTATGTAACACACACCCCTAATCAGCTACAATCCCAATAATTAAAAAACCCCACTAAGAATACAACAAACAATAAACCCATGTCACACCCTGGCCTGTCCAACTAATCAACGAAAACACAAAATACTAAGACCAAGGCGTGACACATCATACCACAATATTACACCGCTACAATACTAAATGTATAATACCACCATACCACAATATTACACCACTACATATCTACAATACTAAATGTATAGTATCACCCTACCACAATATTACACTATTACACATCTACAATAATAAATGTATAATGCAACCATACCACAATGTTACACCACTTCAATACAACATGTAAAATACCACCATACCACAATATTACACCACTAAATATCTACAATACTAAATGTATAATACCACAATATTACACCACTACATATCTACAATACTAAATGTATAATACCACCATACCACAATATTACACCACTACATATCTACAATACTAAATGTATAATACCACAATATTACACCACTCCATATCTACAATACTAAATTTATAATACCACAATATTACACCACTACATATCTACAATACTAAATGTATAATACCACCATACCACAATATTACACCACTACATATCTACAATACTAAATGTATAATACCACAATATTACACCACTCCATATCTACAATACTAAATGTATAATACCACAATATTACAGCACTACATATCTACAATACTAAATGTATAGTATCACCCTACCACAATATTACACTATTACACATCTACAATAATAAATGTATTATACCACTATACCACAATATTACACCACTACATTACTACATGTATAATACCACCAGAAGACACTATTGCACCACTACATATCTACAATACTAAATGTATAGTATCACTCCACCACAATATTACACTATTACACATCTACAATAATAAATGTATAATACCACTATACCACAATATTACACCACTACAATACCAAATGTATAACACCACCATACCACAATATTACACCACTACAAATCTACAATATTAAATGTATAATACCACCACACCACAATATTACACAACTACATGTCTACAATACTAAATGTATAATACCAGAATATTACACCAATACATATCAACAATACTAAATGTATAATACCACAATATTTCATTCATAGTACCACCACACCACAATATTACACCACTCCATTTCTACAATTCTAAATGTAGAGTACCACAATATTACACCACTCCATATCTACAATACTACATGTATAGTACAAGCACAACACAATATTACACCACTGCACATCTAAAATAATAAATGTATAATAGCACCATACCACAATATTACACCACGACAATACTAAATGTATAATACCACTATACCACAATATTACACCACTACAATACTAAATGTATAATACCACTATACCACAATATTACACCACTACAATACCAAATGTATAACACCACCATACCACAATATTACAAAACTACAATATTAAATGTATAATACCACCACACCACAATATTACACAACTACATGTCTACAATACTAAATGTATAATACCACCATACCACAATATTACACCACTAAATATCTACAATACTAAATGTATAATACCACAATATTACACCACTACATATCTACAATACTAAATCTATAATACCACCATACCACAATATTACACCACTAAATATCTACAATACTAAATGTATAATACCACAATATTACACCACTACATATCTACAATACTATGTGTAAAAACCACCATTCCACAATATCACACCACTACATATCTACAATACTAAATGTATAGTATCACCCCACCACAATATTATACTATTACACATCTACAATAATAAATGTATAGTACCACCATACTGTAACGGCGTTCTTCTTTAGTTGAAAGAGAGTCGGACCGAAATGCAGCGTGTAAGTTACTCATGTTTAATAGTGAAGACAAACAAACGAACTATACATGAAATAACTTAATAAATACGAGAACAACAAACAGAACGTGAAACCTAATACAGCCTGACTGGTGCACACTACACAGAGACAGGAACAATCACCCACGAAATGCAAAGCGAAACCAGGCTACCTAAATACGGTTCCCAATCAGAGACAACGAGAATCACCTGACTCTGATTGAGAACCGCCTCAGGCAGCCAAACCTATTAAACACATACACCCCTAATCAGCTACAATCCCAACTACTACAAACCCCAATAAGAAAATACAATACAATAACCCATGTCACACCCTTGTCTGACTAACTAATAAACTAAAACACAAAATACTAAGACCAAGGCGTGACAATACCACCATATCACAATATTACACCACAACATATCTACAATACTAAATGTATAATACCACAATATTTCACCACTACATATCAACAAAACTAAATGTATAATAGCACTATACCAGAATATTTCACCGATAATTATCTACAATACTATATGTAAAAAACCACCATTCCACAATATTACACCACTAGATATCTACAATACTAAATGTATAGTATCACCCCACCACAATATTACACTATTACACATCTAAAATAATAAATGTATAATACCACCATACCACAATGTTACACCACTACAATACTACATGTATAATACCGCCATACCACAATATTACACCACTAGATATCTACAATACTAAATGTATAGTATCACCCTACCACAATATTACACTATTACACATCTAAAATAATAAATGTATAATACCACCATACCACAATGTTACACCACTACAATACTACATGTATAATACCGCCATAACACAATATTACACCACTACATATCTACAATACTAAATGTATAATACCACCATACCACGATATTACACCACTACACCCCTACAATACTAAATGTATAATACCATCACACCACAATATTACACCACTACATATCTACAATACTAAATGTATAATACCACCATACCACAATATTACACCACTACACCCCTACAATACTAAATGTATAATACCACTATACCACAATATTACACCACTACATATCTACAATACTAAATGTATAATACCACCATACCACATCATATTTACAATTCTAAATGTATAATACAGCTAAACTACTGGTGGGGTAAGTGTATGTGTCAGTGCTGTGTGTAATTTGACTATGCAAACAATTTGGCATTTCCAAAACATTAGGGTTCTTATTAAAAAAAAGTGACACAGTCAGTCTTTCCTCAACTCTCAGTCAAGAGAGACTGGAATGCAAATCCAATCTAATTTTATTTATTATATGTGCCAAATACAACAGGTGTAAACCTTACAGTGAAATGCTTACTTATGAGGAGGCCCTTACCGACAGTGCAGTTTCAAAAAATATGAATAAAAGATAAAAGTATCAAGTAATTAAAGAGCAGCAGTAAAATATAACAATGTATACAGGGGTGCCGGTACAGAGTCGATGTGCTGTGGCACCGGTTAGTTGAAATAGTATGTACATGTAGGTAGAGTTTAATTAAAGTGACTATGCATAGATGACATGAGAGTGTGGAGAGGGAAGCGGGGGGGCAATGCGAATAGTCTGGGTATCCATTTGATTAGATGTTCAGGAGTCTTATGGCTTGGGGGTAGAAGCTGTTCAGAAGCATCTTGGACCTAGACTTGGCAGTGCGGTACCGCTTGCCGTGTGGTAACAGGGAGAACCAGTCTATGACTAGGGTGCCTGGAGTCTTTTACAATTTTTAGGGCCTTCCTCTGACACCGGCTGGTGTAGAGGTTCTGGATGGCAGGAAGCTTGGCCCCAGTGATGTTCTGGTCCATTCGCACTACCCTCTGTAGTGCCTTGCGGTTGAAGGCCGAACAGTTGCCATACCAGGCAGTGATGCACCCAGTGCTCTCAATGGTGCAGCTGTAAAACCTTTTGAGGATCTGAGGACCCATGCCAAATCTTTTCAGTCTCCTGAGGGGTAAAGGATTTGTTGTGCCCGCCTCACAACTGTCATAGTGTGCTTGGACCATGTTACTTTGTTGGTGATGTGGACCCCAAGGAACTTGAAGCACTCAAACTTGCTCCACTGCAGCCCCAAACGATGAGAATGGGGGCGTGCTCGGTCCTCTTTTTCCTGTAGTCCACAATCATCTCCTTTGTCTTGATCACGTTAAGGGAGAGGTTGTTGTCCTAGCACCAGGTCTCTGACCTCCTCCCTCCTCTCGTTGTTGTCGGTGATCAGGCCTACCACTGTTGTGTCGTTGGAAAATGTAATGATGGTGTTGGAGTCGTGCCTGGCCGTGCAGTCATGAGTGAACAGGGAGTACAGGAGGGGGCTGAGCACGCAACCCAGAGGGGCCCCGGAGTTGAGGTTCAGTGTGGCAGATGTGTTGTTACCTACCCTCACCATCTGGGGGCGGCCCATCAGAAAGTCCAGGATCCAGTTGCAGAGGAAGGTGTTTAGTCCCAGGGTGCTTAGCTTATTGATTAGCTTTGAGGGCACTATGGTGTTGAATGCTGAGCTGTAGTCACTGAATAGCATTCTCAAATAGGTGTTCCTTTTGTCCAGGTGGGAAAGGGCTATGTAGAGTGCAATAGAGACTGCATCATCTGTGGATCTGTTGGGGTGTTATGCAAATTGGAGTGTGTCTAGGGTTTCTGGGATTATGGTGTTGATGTGAGCCATGACCACCCTTTCAAAGCACTTCATGGCTACAGATGTGAGTGCCAGGGGTCGGTAGTCATTTAGGCAGGTTACCTTAGTGTTCTTGGGCACAGGCACTATGGTGGACTGCTTAAAACATGTTGGAATTACAGACTCGGAAAGGGAGAGGTTGTAAATGTCAGTGAAGACACTTGCTAGATGGTCAGCACATGCTCGCAGTACATGTCCTGGTAATCCATCTGGCCCTGTGGCCTTGTGAATGCTGACCTGTCTAAAGGTCTTACTCACATTGGCTGCGGAGAACATGATCACACTGTCTTCCAGTACAGCTGGTGCTCTCATGCCTGTTTCAGTGTTACTTGCCTCGAAGCAAGCATATAAGTAGTTTAGCTCGTCCGGTAGGCTCGTGTTCCTGCCACATCCAACGAGCGACAGAGGGGTTGTTGTACTTATAAGCTTCTGGTTTAGAATCCTGCTCCTTGAAAGTGGCAGCTCCAGCCTTTAGCTCAGTGCGGATTCTGCCTGAAATCCATGGCTTCTGGTTGGGGTATGTACCTATGGTCACTGTGGGGATGATGTCATCAATGCACTTGTTGATGAAGCCAATGACAGATGTGGTGTACTCCTTAATCTGACCACTTTTTTATTGTTCTGGTCACTGGTGCTTCCTGCTTTCATTTTTGCTTGTAAGTAGGATTCAGGAGGATGGAATTATGGTCAGATTTGCCAAATGGAGGACGAGGGAGAGCTTTTTATGCATCTCTGTGTGTGGAGTATAGGTGGTCCAGGGTTCTTTTCCCTCTGATTGCACATTTAACATGCTGATAGAAATTTGGTAAAAACTGATTTAAGTTTCCTTGATTAACTTCTTCGATATAGGGGGCACTCTTTTAATTTTTGGATAAAAAAACATTCCCGTTTTAAACAAGATATTTTGTCACGAAAAGATGCTTGACTATGCATATAATTGACAGCTTTGGAAATAAAACACTCTGACGTTTCCAAAACTGCAAAGATATTATCTGTGAGTGCCACAGAACTGATGCTACAGGCGAAACCAAGATGAAATTTCAAACAGGAAATGGCCCAGATTTTGAGGGCGCTGTGTTCCAATGTCTCCTTATATGGCTGTGAATGCACCAGGAGTGAGCCTACACATTCTGTCGTTGCACCAAGGTGTCTGCAGCATTGTGACGTATTTGTAGGCATATCATTGGAAGATTGACCATAAGAGACTACATTTACCAGGTGCCCGCTTGGTGTCCTCCGTCTAAATTATTGCGTAATCTCCAGCTGCGTGCATTTTACCATTTGCTTCAGAGGAGAAAGTCAACTACCACAAATTATTTATCATCGAATAGATATGTGAAAAACACCTTGAGGATTGATTCTAAACAACGTTTGCCATGTTTCTGTCGATATTATGGAGTTAATTTGGAAAAAGGTTTGGCGTTGTAATGACTGAATTTTCAGGGTTTTTTCTGAGCCAAACGTGATGAACAATACGGAGCGATTTCTCCTACACAAATATTTTTTGGGGAAAAACTGAACATTTGCTATCTAACTGAGAGTCTCCTCATTGAAAACATCCGAACATCTTCACAGGTAAATGATTTTATTTGAATGCTTTTCTTGTTTTTGTGAAAATGTTGCCTGCTGAATGCTAGGCTTAATGCTATGCCAGCTATCAATACTCTTACACAAATGCTTGTGTAGCTATGGTTGAAAAGCATATTTTGAAAATCTGAGATGACAGTGTTGTTAACAAAAGGCTAAACTTGTGAGTGAATATATTTCTTTCATTACATTTGCGATTTTCATGAATAGTTAACGTTGCGTTATGCTAATGAGCTTGAGGCCATGATTACGCTCCCGGATACGGGATTGCTCGACGCAAGAAGTTAAAGTCCCTGGCTACTAGGAGCACCAACTCTGGGTGAGCGTTTTCTTGTTTGCTTATGGCAGAATACAGCTCATTCAATGATATCTTAGTGCCAGCCTCTGACGGTGGTGGTATGTAAACATCTACAAAGAATATAGATGAAACCTCTCTCGGTAGGTAATGTGGTCTGCAGTTTATCATGAGAAACTCTACCTCGGGTGAGCAATAGCTCAGAACTTCCTTAGATATCGTGCACCATCTGTTGTTTACAAAATTATATAGACCGCCGCCCATTGTCTTACCAGACGCCACTGTTCTATCCTGCCGCTACATCGTATAACAAGCCAGTTGTATGTTGATATTGTTGTCGTTCAGCCATGACTCCGTGAAGCATAAGATGTTACAGTTTTTAATGTGCCATTGGTAGTTTAATCTTCCCAAATGCTCATCCATTTTGTTGTCCAAAGATTGCATGTTTTCTAGCAGAATTGAGGGGAGTATGGGTTTATTTGTCCGCCTCCGACTCCTCAGAAGGCAGCCCGCCCTCCGGCCTCTCTTCCTCCACCTCCTCTTCACGCAGATCACTGGGGTCGAGGCCTGTTCCCGAGGTAGCCGTATATCCTCCGCCTCGGGGTCGTCAGAGTCGTGAAAGAAGAAAAAGGATTCTGCTAGTCAGTGGTGAGTAATCGTAGTCCTGATGTCTCTAAGTTACTTTCGGTCATAAGAGACGGTTACAAACAACGCAGATAAACAAACAAAAACACAATTGGTTGGGGGCACGTAAAACGTATGCCTTCTGCTCTGGCGCCATCTTACAGGTATTGTAATAATATTAGCCCTCTGATTACAAAGAAGAGCAAGACGTGTTGCTCTGTTCTGGGCCAGCTGCAGCTTAATTAGGTCTTTATTTGCAGCACTTGACTGTTTGACTGGACAATAATAAAGATACAATAAAACTCGAGCCTGCAGGACTTGCTCTGTGGAGTGTGGTGTCAAAAAATCTGATCATCTCTTTATTACAGACAGACCTCTTCCCATCTTTACAACCATTGAATCTATATGTTTTGACCATGACAGTTTACAATCTAAGGTAACAATAAATAATTTAGTCTCCTCAACTTGTTCAACAGCCACACCATTCATTACCAGATTCAGCTGAGGTCTAGAACATAGAGAATGATTTGTACCAAATACAATGCTCTTAGTTTTAAAGATGTTACGGACCAGTTTATTTATGGCATCCCATTCCAAAACAGACTGCAACTCTTTGTTAAGGGTTTCAGTGACTTCATTAGTTGTGGTTGCTGATGAGTATATGGTTGAATCATCAGCATGCATGGCCACACATGCTTTGTTTAATGCCAGTGGCAGGTCATTGGTATAAATTGAAATGAGTAGAGGGCCTAGAGAGCTGCCCTGCAGTACACCACACTTTACATGTATTTATGCAAAAAAATATAGGGAGAACAATGGAAATAAGTCCCCGGCTATTGTGCAATCCCAGTCACTTTTAAAAATATTTGTACCCACCGACCACACACTGGTTGAATCTGGGGGTTCCCAAACTTTTTCACTCAGGACCCCTTCCACCATTTCACTCAGCCCCACATGCAAGCGATCACGCCTATTTCTATGGGCACAAGCACTGTTGCTGGAGATACACTTTGTTATTTTTATATTTAACTAGGCAAGTCAGTTAAGAACAAATTCTTATTTACAATGACGGCCTACTCCGGCCAGACCCGGACAACGCTGGGCTCCGCCCTATGGGACCCCAGTCACAGCTGGTTGTGATACAGCCTGGATTCAAACTGGGGTGTCTGTCGTGCCGTCTCTAGCACTGAGATGCAGTGCCTTAGACCGCTGCTCCACTATAAAACATTTTGCCGTGTCTAATATGTATTCATGGGATATTTGATTGACTCTAACATTACAACAAAATCTATGGGCAAAGAAACCTGGGCTAGTTGATCTGGACATTTCTGACAAGTTATAAATAGCTCTATAAGGTAAGCAATGACTGACATGATGCACTACCCAATTTTGAAATTGCACCTTGCGCATTCTACTTTTACAACTTTCAAGAGTAAGAGTTCCTAGATTTTCTTTACCTTGATTTTGACAGAAAGTCAACGCTGATACCAAGGTCTCTTCCAGGTGAGACTTGTATAGCACCACAATACAATAAACACATTAAACTACACATTTATATACACAAAAAGCAAAACCCAGTAATAAAAAAAACAGACACATTCTTCAGTAAAAAGGTCAACTGTCTGAAATGACCTAGTGGCTTCCTGCAGATTAGAGAGAGTCAAGATCTGTTTCTGTAGAAGAAGAAAAAAGCCCACTGAATCTTAGTTTAACAAACTCAGTCATATGTTTTGTTAACAATAAATCATTGCTTACCCAAATATCAAGGTATTTGTATGCAGGGTGTCATGACTTTACTTTCATTAATCTGATGACTGTTATTTATCTAATCAACTAACTATGTTTAGTTACCTGCTCTGTGAAGGGAGTTGTACACAGCATTATACAAGAACTTCAGTTTATTGGCAATTTCTCGCATGGAATAGCCTTAATTTCTCAGAACAAGAATAGACTGATGAGTTTCAGAAGAAAGTTATTTGTTTCTGGCCATTTTGAACCTGAACCCACAAATGCCGATGCTCCAGATACTCAACTACTCAACTAATCTTTCATTTTGCTTCTTTAAATCAGGACTACAGTTTTCATCTGTGCTAACATAATTTCCAAAGGGTTTTCTAATGATCAATTAGCCTTTTAAAATGATACATTTGGATTAGCTAACACAACGTGCCACTGGAACACAGGAGTAATGGTTGCTGATAATGGGCCTCTGTACGCCTATGTAGATATTCCATAAAAAATCAGAAGTTTCCAGCTACAATAGTCATTTACAACATTAACAATGTCTATACAGTATTTCTGATCAATTTAATGACAAAAATGTGCTATTCTTTCAAAAACAATTACATTTCGAAGTGACCCCAAACTTTTGAATGGTAATGTATGACTCCGGGAAAAAAATAGAAAGTGTTTTGCTAAGGGCGATGCTTGGGAAACTCCAACTCTGACATCATCCAATAGAAGTTGAAATGTAAAAAAAACTAAGGTAAGGGTTAAGGTTAGGCTTAGGTAAGGGGTTATGGTTAAAGTCAGGTTTAGGCTAAGGGTTAGGGTTTTGTTTAGGGTCGTCCCAAGTAACCCACTTAGCATCTGCCACATACAGGGCATTCAGAAAGTATTCAGACCTCTTGACTTTTTCCACATTTTGTTACGTAACACCATTTTCCTTAAATGGATTAAGTTGTTTTTTTTTCCTACATCAATCTACACACAATACCCCATAATGAGTCCAAATTTGAGATTTTTGGTTCTAACCGCTGTGTCTTTGTGAGACGCATGATCTCCGCATGTGGGGTTGAACGGATGATCTCCGCATGTGGGGTTCCCACCATGAAGCAAGGAGGAGATGTTATGGTGTCGGGGTCCTTTGCTGGTGACACAGTTGTGATTTATTTAGAATTCAAGGCACACTTAATCAGCATGGCTACCACAGCATTCTGCAGCGATACGCCATTCCATCTGGTTTGCGCTTAATGGGACTATCATTTGTTTTTCAACAGGACAATGACCCAACACACCTCCAGGCTGTGTAAGGGCTATTTGACAAAGAAGTAGAGTGATGTAGTGCTGCATCAGATGACCTGGCCTCAATAACCCAACCTCAACCCAATTGAGATGGTTTGGGATGAGTTGGACTACAAAGTGAAGGTAAAGCAGCCAACAAGTGTTCAGCATATGTGTGAACTCCTTCAAGACCGTTGGAAAATCATTCTAGGTGAAGCTGGTTGAGAGAATGCCAAGAGTGAGCAACGCTGTCATCAAGGCAAAGGGTGGCTACTTTGAAGAATCTAAAATCTAAAATCTATTTTGATTTGTTTAACACTTTTTTGGTTACTACAGAATTCCATATGTTATTTCAGAGTTTTGATGTCTTCACTATTATTCTACAATGTAGAAAATAGTACAAATAAACAAAACCTATTGAATGAATAAGTGTGTCCAAACGTTTGGCTGGTACTGTAAGTATTCAGACCCTTTACTTAGTACTTTGTTGAAGCACCTTTGGCAGCAATTACTACCTTGAGTCTTCCTGGGAATGACGCTACAAGATATACACACATGTAGTTGGGGAGTGTTTCCCATTCTTCTCTGTCTATCCTCTCAAGCTCTATCAGGTGGGATGGGGAGTGTCACTGCACAGCTATTTTCAAGTCTCTCCAGAGATGTTAGATCGGGTTCAAGTCCGGACTCTGGCTGGGCCATTCAAGTGCATTCAGAGACTTGTCCCAAAGCCACTCCTGCGTTGTCTTGGCTGTGTGCTTAGGATCGCTGTCCAGTTGGAAAGTGACCCTTCACCTCAGCTTTATCATGGGGATGATGCCATGTTTCCTCCAGACTTGATTCTTGGCATTCAGGCAAAAGAGTTCAATCTTGGTTACACCAGACCAGAGAATCTTGTTTCTCATGTTCTGATAGTTGCCTTTTGGCAAACTCCAAGTGGGCTGTCATGTGCCTTTTATTGAGGAGTTGCTTATGTCTGGCCACTGTGCCATAAAGGCCTGATTGATGGAGTGCTGCAGAGATGGTTGTCCTACTGGGAGGTTCTTCCATTTCCACAGGGGAACTCTGGAGCTATGTCAGAGTGACCATCGGGTTCTTGGTCACCTCCCTGACCAAGGCCGGTCTCCCCCTTTAGCTCAGTTTGGCCGGGCGGCCAGCTCTAGGAAGAGTCTTGGTGGTTCCAATCTTCTTCCATTTAAGAATGATGGAGGCCACTGTGTCCTTGGGGACCTTCAATGCTGCATAAATGATCTGTACCTTGACACAATCTTGTCTCTGCGCTCTACAGACAATTCCTTCAACCTCATGGCTTGGTTTTTTGCCCTGACATAAACTGTAAACTTATATAGACAGGTGTGTGCCTTTCCAAATCATGTCCAATAAATTGAATTTACCACAGTTGGACTCCAATCAAGTTGCAGATGATCAATGGAAAGAGGATGCACTTGAGCTCAATTTCGAGTTTCATAGCAAAGAGTCTGAATACCTATGTAAATAAGACCTTTCCGGGTTTTTTTATACATTTGAAAACATTTTCACTTTTTCATTATGGGTTATTGTGTGCAGATTAATAAGGATTTTTATTTATTTAATCCATTTTAGAATACGGCTGTAACGTAACAAAATGTGGTTAAAGTCAGGGCGTCTGAATACTTTCCGAATGCATTGTAAGTAAATTCCATCAAACCGTTAATGACCCTCGTCCTAGTGAGTAAACAACACTTGTCAAAAGGTATGTGTACTCTGTCGTATGCTGCATTATATTATTTTTACAGAGAAATAATAATTTGGCTATTTAATTGGGGGCATTATTTTAGGCTACTAAAAAGCAATTGAAAGTAAAGGTTTGGCTGGATTTTTTGTCGTGTCATATAATTGTGTTGTGTCATAAAAATTGGAGTTCAAATAAGTAGCTATTTTAAATTCTCCAGTGGCCAGGCAAAGTGCCACAAACTCGCTGTGCATCTCCCTCACCGGTCCAGGGTTTTCTTTGCTCTTCTGATCTTGCCTGCCGTACTTTAAAGCGAGTCCTCGCGGAAGTACTGACGTGTTCACATCAGCCAAACCAGTCCGAGAGGTAGTTAGGTAGAGCCGAGAGTGACACAGCGGCAGAATTAGGTAAGAAAAACCTGTCTTGCAGCAGTATGTCTGTCAGTAGGTGTGTGAAAATGTGTTCTTTAGTTTTAGTGGAATTAAGGGGATCAATACCAAAGTAATAGTTCAATTGAATTCCTCTCTAAATATGATATCGAGAGGCTATGCCTATGCTAGCTAAAAAGGGCTCGGTTTCTAACCGGAAGTGAGTTGTCAAATTCACGAAGTTACTGCTGGTGGTTGTAGTTCAACTTTTCGCTGATTTGTAGCCATCACAATGACAAGATTGAGATTAAAGACTACATTTTCCTATTGTGATGTAGCAGGGTTGAACTGTTTGATTATTTGATTCCCGTTGCACATTATGAGAAGTAGAGAGAATACATCAGTGTTTCACACACACACTGTTAATGAAAGGTGGTTGTTTAAAAACTACACGAAACAGGTAGGGTTTTTTTGGGGGGGGGGCGCATCACTCATTAGCTTTTTTTCTAATGTTAGCTAACGTCACTCACCCTGCTTGCGAGACAGAAACATTTAATCAAAATTGCGCTATGAATAAAAAACACAAGTGCAAACATCTCATCCCAAACACTATAAATAATTGTTTTAGCTGGCTACAGAAGCTAGCAACTGCATTCGTTGGCTAGCTAAGCGTTAAACGAGTCAACGTTGGAGAGCTAACTAGCTAACTAACTGTTTTTGAGCGACTCAACTCCACGATTTACGATGGAGTGGCGCGCCGACTAGTGTGTGGGCGGCCTATGGTTTTAATACATAGTACCGATTTCAGGGCTGTTCTTTGGGTGCTGAAATATGTCGTTTTTGATTAATTTTAATTGTGTGTCTTCGGAACTCCAGTCTGCCCACACTAGTCGCCGCTAGTAAATCGTGGAGTTTAGTTTGGATATCAAGTCGGTCATTATCAGCTAACTTAAGTCTCACAATAATTGGACGTCTGTTTGATAAGCAACGTGACATTTGACATGAATGGAAATGAAACTATTATCGTTTGAGTCGGTAGACCTTCCAAGGGGGCAAGCCCTATTACAAGCCAAGGACTTTGGGTGGGAAGAGTTGGGATAACATCAAACCAGTATTTAGGCTTGAGGAGAAGATGTCTCCTCTGACGCCCATTATCCTTAAATGTCTAAGTCCCATTAATCAGCTCTGCAAATGTGATGTCAAAATAAGTTCATTACGCAGCCAAAATATGGAGTTTTGCAGCAAATATCGTCTTTACTACCTATGTGCGCAGTATGTACTTGCAAAAAAATGTCTAAATAAAAATAGTTTTTGACCAAGTGCATGAGCCAAATCAACCTAACACCAAATGTTGATGTAGCTGACTTTGCTCAACTCCATGGAGTTGATCAGAGACCAGGCTCTGTAGAATTCAGCTACTACATCGAATCACTCCCAAGGTCAATACTTAAACATTTACATTATGTAACGCTTACCATGATGTACCAATGTTTGCCCTCTAGTTGTATGCCTTTCCTTGTTTGCTGAAATCCATACTTTTTCAATAAACGTTAATCAAATACAACCACCGATTTGTTTGCTCGTTGCTTTTAGATGGCACGTGTCAATTTGAATCTCAGCAACCAGTCGGTTGTATTTGATTCATGTTTTATAAAAAAATATATGTATTTCAGCTAACAAAGGCACTCAACTACAGAGAATTAAATGTAGGTGCAAGGTAAGCATTTCATTTTTTGTTGAAGTATTGACCTTGGGCAAATCAATTTAGTCAGAGCTGAATTCCAAAAAGCCTGGTCTCTGCTCAACTGTTCATGGAGCTCATCAGAAACTTCCTTTACTGACCTCCTGAAAGGCGCAGCGGTCTAAGGCACTGCATCGCACAGCTAGAGGCATCACTACAGACCTGGGTTTGATCCCGGGCTCTATCACAACTGGCCATGATCAGGCGTCTCATAGGGCAGCGCATAATTGGCCCAGCATCATCTGGGTTTGGCCACAAGGGTTTACTTGGCACATTGCCCACCTGGCAGGTGTTAAGAAGCGCGGTTTGTTTTGGGGGATGCATGACTCAACCTTCGCCTTCTGAGCATGCTGAGGAGTTGCAGCGATGAGACAAGTTTGAAATCGGGGTGAAAAAAATCTATAAAACTTCCTTTACCATGGAGTTGAATTTAGTCAGCTAGGTTGATGAAGCTTTGTTGTCGCTGCATGTGAGTGTTGTTGCCATGTTATTATATGTGGAAAAGGACTAACTGAATAAAGAAACTAGCTAGCCAATTCAAAAATTACTGTAGCCTACATGTTGGGTGAGGATGATCTGCCAGTGTTAGTACTGAATACCAATAGTCTATTTGCCAAATTGCTCTGAGCTGAAGGTGAAATATCCTCAGGTTCATCTGTCCACACATTATTTACATGCAGCAAATGTAGCCATGCTTTGAGTCACAGCCAGGCAAGACATTATTGTCTTGATAGCACACCACATCAACACATTGTGTATCTAACACCTTACTATAAACACTTAGTCAACAGATCCATACTCACGTTGCAAACAAAAAGCCTGGTGGTGAAATCTGTTCAAGTAATGCCTGTTAACAACCCCTTTCTCTCCTTGCACAGACAGAATGTCAGAAGGGGACAGTGTTGGTGAATCAATCCATGGGAAACCATCCACAATCGGAAGCTTCTTCACACGGGTTGGACAGGTACTGCTGCCAGAGCCTTTAGTTGTTCTCTCATCAAATGTCAAGAGGAAAGAACTAGGCTAAACCAAGGGAAACGCTGCCACCACTGTTTTGATGAAGATAACCATTGGACCCACTGTCACAGTGGTGCTGCATTGAAAAGCTAGAAATTGAACTTCAGATAAGACAATGTGAAAATGTGACGCTTTATCTAATGTTTACTGTTGCGCTCCTGGTAATGGTTGTGCACTGTCTTTCTGTTTGGTGTCTTTTCCAGATCTATCAGTCATGGCTAGACAGGTCGACGCCGTTCTCCATAGGGCGATGGGGAGTCACACTTTCGCTAACGGCCATCTACATGATCAGAGTGTACATATTACAGGTAGAGAAACACACCACACTCAGGGCTTATGCTGGGTCGCGTTCAGGAGGTTGCAAGGTACTGAAAACAACAGAAGTGCCTTGAGTAGAGCTGACGTTTTTCCTTTCTCAGCATGTCAGCGGTATGTCTGTTCAATATATTTCTATCTTAGCGTTCCACAACATTTTTCCCTACTGAATATGCATCTGACGTCTTTTGAAGGTAAACTCTGTAATCTGGCGTCACCATATACAGTGTGACAACTTCCTCCTTTGACGAAAACAACAACGAAAGTCAAATCTGCCAAGATATGGGTATGCCTCAATGGAGGGAGCCTGTAACTGGCTTGTCAGATGTGGGTATGCCTCAATGGAGGGAGCCTGTAACTGGCTTGTCAGATTTGGGTATGTCTCAATGGAGGGAGCCTGTAACTGGCTTGTCAGATGTGGGTATGTCTCAATGGAGGGAGCCTGTAACTGGCTTGTCAGATTTGGGTATGCCTCAATTAGAGGTCGACCGATTAATCGGAATGGCCGATTTTAATTAGGCCCGATTTCCGATTGTTATATGAACCTGAAATCGGGCCTAAATTAAATCGGCCCGATTTCTAGTATTTTTGGGTGCCGAATTATTATTATTATATATTTATTTATTTATTTTATTTTACACCTGTATTTAATCTTTATTTAACTAGGCAAGTCAGTTAAGAACACATTCTTATTTTCAATACGGCCTAGGAACGGTGGGTTTACTGCCTCGTTCAGGGGCAGAAAGACAGATTTTCACCTTGTCAGCTCGGGGGAACCAATCTTGCAACCTTACAGTTAACTAGTCCAAAGCAATAACGACCTGCCTCTCTCTCGTTGCACTCCACAAGGAGACTGCCTGTTACGCAAATGCAGTAAGCCAATGTAAGTTGCTAGCTAGCATTAAACTTATCTTGTAAAAAACAATCAATCATAATCATTAGTTAACTACACATGGTTGATGATATTACTAGATATTATCTAGCGTGTCCTGTGTTGCATATAATCTGACTAAGCATACAAGTATCTGACTGAGCGGTGGTAGGCAGAAGCAGGCGCATAAACATTCATTCAAACAGCACTTTTGTGCTTTTTGCCAGCAGCTCTTCGTTATGCGTCAAGTATTGCACTGTTTATGACTTCAAACCTATCAACTCCCGAGATGAGGCTGGTGTGACCGAAGTGAAATGGCTGGCTAGTTTGAAACACTATTAGCGAGCGCTAACTTCACTCGCTCTGAGCCTTGGGTTGGCTGTTTCCCTTGCTCTGCATTGGTAACACTGCTTCGATGTGGTGGCTGTTGTCGTTGTGTTGCTGGTTCGAGCCCAGGGAGGAGCGAGGAGAGGGACGGAAGCTATACTGTTACAATTGTAATACTAAATTGCCTATAAGAACATCCAATAGTCAAAGGGTAATGAAATACAAATGGTATAGAGGGAAATAGTCCTATAATAACTACAACCTAAAACTTATTACCTGGGAATATTGAAGACTCATGTTAAAAGGAACCAAAAGCTTTCATATGTTCTCATGTTCTGAGCAAGGAACTCAAACGTTAGCTTTCTTACATGGCACATATTGCACTTTTACGCTCTTCTCCAACACTTTGTTTTTGCATTATTTAAACCAAATTGAACATGTTTCATTATCAACTTGAGGATACATTGATTTTATTGATGTGTTATATATTAAGTTAAAATAAGTGTTCATTCAGTGTTGTTGTAATTGTCATTCTTACAAATACTTTTTATTTTTAATCGGCTGATTAATCGGTGTAAACTTCTTTGGTCCTCCAATAATCGGTATCGGCGTTGAAAAATCATAATCGGTCGACCTCTAGCCTCAATGGAGGGAGCCTGTAACTGGCTTGTCAGATGTGGGTATGCCTCAATGGAGGGAGCCTGTAACTGGCTTGTCAGATGTGGGTATGCCTCAATGGAGGGAGCCTGTAACTGGCTTGTCAGATGTGGGTATGTCTCAATGGAGGGAGCCTGTAACTGGCTTGTCAGATGTGGGTATGTCTCAATGGAGGGAGCCTGTAACTGGCTTGTCAGATGTGGGTATGTCTCAATGGAGGGAGCCTGTAACTGGCTTGTCAGATGTGGGTATGTCTCAATGGAGGGAGCCTGTAACTGGCTTGTCAGATGTGGGTATGTCTCAATGGAGGGAGCCTGTAACTGGCTTGTCAGATGTGGGTATGTCTCAATGGAGGGAGCCTGTAACTGGCTTGTCAGATGTGGGTATGTCTCAATGGAGGGAGCCTGTAACTGGCTTGTCAGATGTGGGTATGTCTCAATGGAGGGAGCCTGTAACTGGCTTGTCAGATGTGGGTATGTCTCAATGGAGGGAGCCTGTAACTGGCTTGTCAGATGTGGGTATGTCTCAATGGAGGGAGCCTGTAACTGGCTTGTCAGATGTGGGTATGTCTCAATGGAGGGAGCCTGTAACTGGCTTGTCAGATGTGGGTATGTCTCAATGGAGGGAGCCTGTAACTGGCTTGTCAGATGTGGGTATGTCTCAATGGAGGGAGCCTGTAACTGGCTTGTCAGATGTGGGTATGTCTCAATGGAGGGAGCCTGTAACTGGCTTGTCAGATGTGGGTATGTCTCAATGGAGGGAGCCTGTAACTGGCTTGTCAGATGTGGGTATGTCTCAATGGAGGGAGCCTGTAACTGGCTTGTCAGATGTGGGTATGTCTCAATGGAGGGAGCCTGTAACTGGCTTGTCAGATGTGGGTATGTCTCAATGGAGGGAGCCTGTAACTGGCTTGTCAGATGTGGGTATGTCTCAATGGAGGGAGCCTGTAACTGGCTTGTCAGATGTGGGTATGTCTCAATGGAGGGAGCCTGTAACTGGCTTGTCAGATGTGGGTATGTCTCAATGGAGGGAGCCTGTAACTGGCTTGTCAGATGTGGGTATGTCTCAATGGAGGGAGCCTGTAACTGGCTTGTCAGATTTGACTTCTATTGTTTATGACTGATCATGTTACATTTGAGTTTGAACGTTAAGCTATTTTCTCCTAGGGTTCTGCAATGTGCCTTTAGGCGTAATATGCACTTGCACACATCCAAGAAGTAGAAGATCACTTTGGGAGCGGCTGTGTGAAAATGGAGGCCACTGTTTTCCCTTTCGACAAGTATTGCCCCAGATCTTGTCAAATCAGTCAATGTGATACATGTGTGAATTATGTGAGGGAATACACATGTATACGCTTATTTATTTTCCAGTTTGGATAAGAGCGTCTGCTAAATGAGTAATATTTTAAAATGTAATGTACAAAATTCAATGAACACTAATATAGGTTCTCTCTGCTCCCTCCAGGGTTGGTATATTGTAACATACGCTCTGGGAATCTACCATCTCAACCTGTTCATCGCTTTTCTATCACCAAAAGTGGATCCATCAATGCTTGACGAAGGTAAATTAGAGTTCACTGTAACATATGACATTCCTTTGGGTTGCAGTCATGTTTGAGATGTTCCCTTTCTCACATAAAACAATGTACAGGAGTGTCTCCTCGCGCTCACTCTTCATGAAGAGACCCTCCATGTAGGACTGAGACTATATTTAAAAAAACTTTGACTAGGGGTGTGTATCTTTGGCCGACTATGCATCTTAATACACTGGTATTTGTTATTTATATACACTTGTATATGATTCAGGAAAGACACATAGTTTGGGACGATTCAATAATATATGTTTCAGTCCAATGCAACTAAATATTTATTTTCCAGTGAATCAGGATACGTTTTCATCCTTATGACTAAACAAAAACTATTTCGCAAGAAACTCGCACTTCACAAAAATTCCTCTTGAATCACTAAGATCAGATCTTTATTTATTTATTTCATAATTATGGTTGTTAATGAGATACCAATGCAAAAATTATCAGTACTGCAACCGTTTTAGAAGTCTAAAATAGTAATAAATACATTTCTAATATTTGTTTTAACATTCCTCACTTAATGAAAGGGCCTGATTTAAAACATGACACTGAAAACAAATATTTAAAATGTAATTATTTTGTAACTTCTCATTACCACAACACAACCTTTTCTGAATCTTGTGTATACATGGTATTTTCATATACACATTTAGATAAAGGCATAGCACCAGATTAAGCCCAAATAACTGAAGAGTACATTTTATTTGTTCTAATAGTTTTAAATGTTGGTGCATTAGTGTAATGATGAGCAGGTTTCAGAGATCAGAATGTTGGCTTAAAAATTATACTGAGCTCTATTAGAGAGACACTTTTGTGTGTGTATATATAGTGTACAGTTGAAGTCGGACATTTACATACACCTTAGCCAATTACATTTAAACTCAGTTTTTCACAATTCCTGACATTTAATCCTCGTAGATATTCCCTGTCTTAGGTCAGTTAGGATCACCACTTTATTTTAAGAATGTGAAATGTCAGAATAATACCTTGACTTTGTTGTCCTTAAGCCATTTTGCCACAACTTCCTTGGTTGAGGTCATTGTCCATTTGGAAGACCCAGTTGCGACCAAGCTTGAACTTCCTGTCTGATGTCTTGAGATGTTGCTTCAATATATCCACATAATTTCTCCTCATGATGCCATCTATTTTGTGAAGTGCACCAGACCTCCTGCAGCAAAGCACCCCCACAACATGATGCTGCCACCCCCATGCTTCACGGTTGGGATGGTGTTCTTCGGCTTGCAAGCCTCCCCCTTTTTCCTCCAAACATAACGAAAGTCATTATGGCCAAACAGTTCTATTTTTCTTTCATCAGACCAGAGGACATTTCTCCAAAAAATACGATCTTTGTCCCCATGTGCAGTTCCAAACTGTAGTCTGGCTTTTTTTATGGCGGTTTTGGAGCAGTGGCTTCTTCCTTGCTGTGTGGCCTTTCAGGTTATGTCAATATAGGACTAGTTTTTCTGTGGATATAGATATGTTTGTACCTGTTTCCTCCAGCATCTTCACAAGGTCCTTTGCTGTAGTTCTGGGATTAATTTTCACTTTTTGCACCAAAGTACGTTCATCTCTAGGAGACAGAACGCGTCTCCTTCCTCAGCGGTATGACGACTGTGTGGTCCCATGGTTTTTATACATGCATACTATTGTTTGTACAGATGAACGTGGTACCTTCAGGTGTTTGGAGGATGAACCAGACTTGTGGAGGTCTACAATTTTTGGGGGGCTGATTTCTTTTGATTTTCCCATGATGTCAAGCAAAGAGGCACTGAGTTTGAAGGTAGTCCTTGAAATACATCCACAGGTACACCTCCAATTGACTCAAATGATGTCAATTAGCCTATCAGAAGCTTCTAAAGGCAGGACATCATTTCCTGGAATCTTCCAAGCTGTTTAAAGGCATAGTCAACTTAGTGTATGTAAACTTCTGACCCACTGGAATTGTGATACAGTGAATCATAAGTGAAATAATCTGTCTGTAAACAATTGTTGGAAAAATGACTTGTCATGCACAAGTTTTAATGACTCCAACCTAAGTGTATATAAACTTCCAACTTCAACTGTATGTGGACACCCCTTCAAATGAGTGGATTTGGCTTTCAGCTATACCTGTTCCTGACCGGTATATAAAATCGAGCACACAGCCATGAAATCTCCATGGACAAACATTGGCAGTAGAACTGAAGAGCTCAGTGACTTTCAATGTGGCACCGTCATAGGATGCCACCTTTCCAGTTTCCACTTTTCAGTTCGTCAAAGTTCTGCCCTGCTAGAACTGCACTTTAAGTCCTGTCATTGGGAGGTGGAAACATGTAGGGGCATCAACGGCTCAGACACAAAGTGGTAGGCCATACAAGCTTACAGAATGGGACCGCCGAAGCGCGTAAAAATAGGCTGTCCTTGGTTGCAGCACTCACTACCGAGTTCCAAACTGCCTCTGGAAGTAACGTCAGCAGAATAACTGTTTGTCGGGAGTTTCATGAAATGGTTTCCAAGGCTGAACAGCCACACACACAAGCCTAAGATCACCATGCTCAATGACAAGCGTTGGCTGGAGTGGTGTAAGCCCCGCAGCAATGTTCCAACTTCTAGTGGAAAGCCTTCCCAGAAGAGTGGAGGCTGTTAGAGCAGCAAAGTGGGACCAACTCCATATTAATGCCCATGATTTTGGAATGGGATGTTTGACGAGCAGGTGTCCACATACTTCTGGTCAAGTACTGTATCATGGGTGAATAAAACTTTATTTAAAAAATGTGTTTTTACAGAAACTTGAAAACGTCTTAAGGTAATGACAAACATGTCCACAGACTGTGTTTTTACTTAATAAATATTTTGTTTAATGTGAACTTCAGATGGTATACAATTTATGATTGATCAAATTTTATTTGTCACATACACATGGTTACCAGATTTTAATGTGAGTATGGTGAAATGCTTGTGCTTCTAGTTCCGACAATGCAGTAATATCCAAACTACAGCAAGTGTTTTATTTGAATACATTAGGTTTTTCTAAAGTAAAATTGTCTAAAAGGAACTGAATTTATGGATGCATTTTGGTCATCAGAATTTGGGGTGAAAATGTATGAAATTTCAGGCTCATATTTATTTTAAATGAGACACTATGCCTAAACTAGGCACCTTAGTCTTCAGAATGATTGCAGATGCAACATGGTTTTCTAAGTCCATTTGCAACTGTCAAACTGGTATCATGAGAATTACTCATTTCTGAAAACAGTGCCATTGAGCTATAGTCTAATGCCAAAATTAGATCACAAAATTCAGATATTTGTTACAGTTCAGTTCACCAACATGCAATATTTTGAATAACGGTTTGTTTACCTTGCCCTCACCAGACTTACCAAATGCATCCCAATTTTAAATTAGTAAGTGGCGTCTATTGTGCAAGGTTATTTTAATGGCTAGGATTGTGACCGACTCGCGGGGAGGGGGGTCGTCTCATTCCAATTCTCAAAGTATTGGTGAATAGTTAAACCCCTACTCTGTACACTAAAGCAGCCTTTAGGTATGGTTTGCGCCCCCACCTGTTAATGGTGGGTTGCAACGTGTCACAGTAAATGTATAGTTATTTAATTCATTACCGAAATTGATTTGGCCAAGTGCAATTGCGCTCTATGGTAACTGTGCTCTCTCTGCTTAGCAGGGGTGTCTCTGCTCATTTTGGTATCTGCGCGAGTGGGAGGGAGACGCCTGTGTTCTTTGCTTTGTTTGATCTTGTTTCTGCAGTTTTATTGAAGATCACTCTGACACACGCTGCAGCGCTGTCGTTCAGCAGCAGATGATGCGCTGTCAGCCACTGATTTTGTTATTCTCACCAATGTCATTAAATGGACTCAAGCTAGCCACAAGTTCTGACTGAGGTCATACAGCGCAAATACAGCGATGAGTTTCTCTCTCATGCAAACTTTGAGAAATGGTGAGGAGCACCCACAGTGTGTTTTATGCGCGAAGTGCTTAGTAATGAGTCTCTCAAAACAAAAATTAAAATGACACATCCTGACCAAACATCCACAGCATGATGGTAAACCCAGGGAGGTCTTTCAGAACAGGGCAGAATGCTTCAGGAAACAGGGCTTCAACAGTGGAAAAGTCAGTCAGCTAGCAAGGCACTGTTGTCATTTTATAACAGGTGATGAACAATAGAAATAAGGAGGTACTGACTCATAGTAGTGAATGTTAATTTCTCTTTTAAATAATCCCCTTGTACACAGCTAAGAGCTAGCTAGCAAAAGCAAGTTAGCTACTGTACTTAAAAAAAATTATTAACTAGCGACGTCAGTTAAGAACAAATACTTGTTTTACAATGATGGCCTCCTGCGGGGACAGGCTGGGGTTAAAAATAAATATTGGACAAAACATATAACGATGAGACACAACACTACATAAAGAGAGACCTAATACGACAACCGCATGACAGCAACACAGCATGGCAGCAACACATGAAAACAGCACAAAACATGGTACAAATATTATTGGGTACAGACAACAGCACAGAGACAAGAAGGAAGAGACAACAATACATCACACGAAGCAGCCACAACTGTCAGTAAGAGTGTCCATGATTGACTCTTTGAATGAAGAGCTGGAGATAACTGTCCAGTTGTTGCAGTTCGTCCCAGTCGCTAGCTGCAGCGAACTGAAAAGAGGAGCGACCCAGTGTGTGATTTGGGGCCTTTTAACAGAATGTGACTGGCAGAATGGGTGTTGTATATAGAGGATGAGGGCTGCAGTAGATATCTCAGATAGGGGGAAGTGAGGCCTAAGATTGAGGGGGACCCCAACATTTTCCATACAGAACTTATGGGCTCATATGAAAGAGGTAAAATAAATGACATCTAGGGTCAAAGGTCAAAATTTCAGGTAGTCGAGGTCAGGGTGTTGAGGGTTTTATAAATAAGCATTAACCAATGGGTCTTGCGGCGGGTATAGAGAGATGACCAATTTACAGAAGAGTATAGAGTGCAGTGATGACATCTAATGGCCGAATGGTAAAGGACATCTAGCCACTCACCTTTACCTGCCGATCTATACATTTTGTCTCTAATCTAGCATGGGTAGGATGGTTATCAGAATCAGGGTTAGTTTTGCAGCTGGGGTGAAAGAGGAGTGATTATAATAGAAGAAACCAAGTCTAGATTTAACTTTAGCCTGCAGCTTTGATATGTGCTGAGAGAAGGACAGTGTACTGTCTAGCCATACTCTCAAATACTTGTATGGGGTGACTACCTCAAGCTCTAAACCCTCCAAGGTAGTAATCACACCTGTGGGGAGAGGGGAATTCTTCTTACCAAACCACATGACCTTTGTTTTAGAGGTGTTCAGAACTAGGCTAAGGGCAGAGGAAGCTTGTTGGACACTAAGAAAGCTTTGTTGTAGAGTGTTTAACACAATCCGGGTAGGGGCCAGCTGAGTATGACTGATCTGCATATAAAAGGATGAGGGAGCTTCCTACTGCCTGAGCTATGTTGTTGATGTAAATTTAGAAGATCGTGGGGCCTAGGATCGACCCTTGGGGTACTCCCTTGGTGATGTGCAGTGGCTGAGACTGCAGATGTTCTGACTTTATACACTGCACTCTTTGAGAGAGGTAGTTAGCAAACCAAGCCAAAGACCCTTGTTGTGTCTTTGGCTATGCCGGATTAAGTGATATGACATGCTATTCTATAAAATAAGTTATCCATAATTAATATTACCTGATTGAGCTAATCATGTAAATGTAATTAATTAGTCGGGGCACCACAAAATAATATTTATCGAGCTGTTATCTTCCGAATAAACTCTTAATTAAAGACCTAGTAATATTTTACGTCAATATTAATCGTCATTCTAATTCAGTCTCATCTGAAAGATGTAAATTCTTGGTTATCTGCACGAACCCTGGCTAACAAGTTAAATCAGCAATACAAAATTGGGTTTAATTATTTATTTACTAAATACCTAACTAATCACACAGAATTACACATACACATAATTAATCATAACTTGATTGCAAATTACGTCATAAAGGAAAACGTCCCTAGCGGGCGGAACAGATATGACAGCTGGTTACACAAGAAAAGGGCTGGGTTTGAGTGACAGAGCGGGAAGACTGAGGAACAAAGGGCGAAGCTGTGTTATCGTAAATACAGTATCTTATGCATTCTAAATTACCGCCCATTTGGAAAAGGAAAATGCAATAAATATTTACTCTGAGCTGCGCTTCGGTAGGTTGGTGGGAGATGGCGAGTCCTTTGAAGAATGTCTCTGGTGGTCAATTGGATACGTTGTGGTAACGTCTTTGTGTGATAGACGGGATACTCTGTTTGTTCCTTCCTAACCCCCGTTTGCAGCTGCTGTTGCTAACTCAACGGCTAGGAGGTATCACTTCTGTAATGAATAAGAGTTCAACGTTCATACCATTCGCAACCAAAGCTCACGCTGATGTTGGCTTCGTTCTGTATTTATTATCTGAACCATTCTGACATCGGACCATCGTCCTCACATCCTCGGAACAGGAGGTTATATTGTCGTCAAGGCTTTATAAAGGAAGGGAGAGGAGGGCGTGTTTATAGCCCATGTCCCTTCACAGGGGCGGGCCACTGATTGAGCAGAGCCCTAACCTTATGAAAACCCAAATCTCACATTTTAGAAGCTAAAATCACATTTCATCCCATCACAAATAATTTCATATTCAAACTTTTAAATTGAACAATTCCATGTGACTCCGATAACTGTGTAGACTTTCCACTGTAGAGTTTGTCATCTTATCATTGAGAATGTCTCAGATGACAACCGAACTGACATCATCAAGTACCACCGCATATGCTCAATTTATCGGATTACCAGAATATAGTTCATTTCCCCCCACCTTCTGATGTTCCCAGAATCTCTGTTAACCAAGGGGTTTGCAAACGTAACATCAGTAGGGTAGAGAGAGGAAAAAAGGGGGGGGGGTATTTATGACTGTCATACCTACCCCCAGGCCAACGTCATGACACCCCTCAGAGACACCAATATTCCTTAGCCCGGCCCACAAGAGAAGGAATGGTCTACCGTATCATAAGCTTTGGCCAAGTCAATAAAAATAGGAGCACAACATTGCTTAGAATCGAGGGCAATAGGGACATAATTGAGGACCTTTTTAAGGTTGCAGTGACACATCCATAACCTGAGTAGAAACCAGATTGCATATCAGGGAGAATACTATAGACCTCAAGAAAGCCAGTTAGTTGATTGACAAGTTTTTCCAACACTTTTGATAAACAGAGCAAACTAGGAATTGGCCTATAACAGTTAGGATCAGCTTTATCTCACCCTTTAAATAATCAACGCACCGTGGCTGCCTTCTGAACAATGGGAACCTCCCCAGAGAGGAGAGACAGGATTGGCGACGATAAGTGCTGCAACCTTAAAGAAAGAATCTGACCCAGATGTTTTTTGGGGTTCAACTTTAAAACTTCTTCGGGATTGGTGGGTCCCCTGCGGGACGGTTGAGCTAACGTAGGCTAATGCGATTAACATGAGGTTGTAAGTAACAAGAACATTTCCCAGGACAGACATATCTGATATTGGCAGAAAGCTTAAATTCGTTTTAATCTAACTGCACTGTCCAATTTACAGTAGCTATTACAGTGAAATAATAACATGCTATTGTTTGAGGAGAGTGCACAGTTTTGAACATGAAAAGATGTGAATAAAAAAAAATAGGCACATTTGGGCAGTATTGATACAACATTTTGAACATAAATGCAATGGTTCATTGGATCAGTCTTAAACTTGCATTTACACTGTCATCTAGTGGCCAAAATCTAAATTGTACCTGAGCTGGAATAATACATTATGGCCTTTCTCTTGCATTTCAAAGATGATGGTGCAAAATAAATACAAAAAAATGGGGTCTTTGTATTATCTTTTACCAGAGCTAATGTGTTAGTCTCCTACATTCCTTTCACGTTTCCACACACTTCAAAGTATTTCCTTTCAAATGTTACCAAGAATATGCATATCCTTGCTTCAGGGCCTGAGCTACAGGCAGTTTTTCATCTGTATTGTTACTTAGGGTTGTATTATCAAACGGAGTGTGTGTGTGTGTTCTGTTGTACATCTATGTGATGTGATCAATCTGTTTATTCCAGTTCAGAATGAAAAATACAATAAATAATTTAACAGCAACAGTTCCAATCTAGACATATGCAAGTTTTTAATGGGGAAAATAAACATGAATTTATATGGGTATTTAATTTCATTATTTGTTCTTGTCTATATTGCATTTGTTTTAGGCATAAGTGAAATTAAATGTGCTGATAATTATGTATAGTTTCATGTTTTCATAAGCTTGGGTCCCAGGTAAACAGAATTTGTAATTTGGTTCCCAGGCTGAAAAAGTTTAAGAACCCCTACACTAGAAAAACAAGATATTGGAGAGCTCCTTTTCTTTCAATGTGCTGAGAGTAACTTAGAAATGTATTTGTATGGAAGCTCTTGGGTTACTATGTAAATGCTGCCTTTAGTGACATTTTGGTATTTAAAACCGAATGCAAAGTGTCTACACCAGTGGTCTTATCGGGATGCTATTTAGATCAGTTTTGAAACTCTGTAGACACTGTTCTTGTTTTGAGTCCATTTGATTGGCTAGCAACGTGATCCTCGCTGTAACTTTGCTCCCCCTCTTTTCACCTGTAGATGAGGGCCCGGCGCTCCCCACCAAGCAGAACGAGGAGTTCCGTCCGTTCATCAGGAGGTTGCCTGAATTCAAATTCTGGTGAGAGCCCCCCAAGGACCACACAATCTCTAGTGAAAGTATATTTCCAATAGGACACTGCACTAGGATTGCTCTATGGACTTTTAGCTTTCCAGTGCAAAGCTGTATTGTTGTACATACTTTCCTTACTATCAAGGCCATTTCATTCTCCACCTGAACCTATAACAACAATGCTAATATGTACCGATGGTGGCACTGACAAGTATGTTGTTGCCCATACTTATTTGGATGGTAGGAAACAGAAATCTCTCGTTCTTAGCTTTTGTAGTTTACTTGTGCTTTTTTTTTTTTTACCACTATCTACAGGAAAGGAACTTGCTATCATTAACGCTGACTTTTTTGTTGGTGTGTACATGTGTTTTTCTTTTATGTCTTCAGGCATTCGGCAACAAAAGGCATCGTCATCGCCATGATTTGCACGTTCTTTGAAGCCTTCAATGTGCCAGTGTTCTGGCCCATACTTGTAATGTACTTCATCATGCTTTTCTGCATCACCATGAAGAGGCAGATCAAGGTATGTATCTCAGTGACAATGGTGCTTACTCTGCATGATATATAGTTGTATCAGGCAATTCAAAGCTAAATGTATCGCAGTCATACAATCCTAATAAGTTCCTCTGCTCTTGATATGTATCTGTAGTTAATCATACTAGTTAATCTTCAAGATGTTTCACTGAGAATTCAGTGAATAAGAACATCATGTGGATGTGGCTCATTTTATTTTTCTTGTCCTACTTTCAGCATATGGTCAAGTACAGATACCTCCCCTTCACACACGGGAAGAGGACTTACAGAGGCAAGGAAGAAACCGGGAAACCTTTTGCTAGTTAAAATCAAACCCCCCCCCATTGAGAATTAAAAGTTATGGAAAAATAGTATATGTGGGTCAAAGGGGTCAGTGATTGTCTGAGGGGAAAAAAAGATACAATAAATAGTTTTGATCCAAAATGTTGACAGTATTGGATGGTAGTAGTGCTGAGGATTGACGTAATCACAAGAGAACACGCTGCCTTTGGTTATTATGGGGAGTCATCTCTCAGCCGCGGGATACCGTTGTCTTTGGTCAGTGGATGAAACGCAGTGCCGCCCTTTGCCTTGTAACCCCCTGGGGTAAGTATGAACTCTGCTGGAGGGGGCGCCACTGGACGGATTGCAGGAGAAATTCCGTTGTGGAATCTTAATGACGCTCCGTTTCTAACTCCTCTGGCTCCAAGCGAAATACAACTACTATTGATTAAAGACATGGTACCTACTCGTTTATAACGTGTACTTGTGGGAGGTCCTTAGGTTTCCAAATAACCTGATTAGATGTACTTTTTATTTCATTGACTTAAATTGATGTGGGTCTATGATCAAGTGTACTTTTGCACTGTCTTGAGACTCACATCAGAAATGTTCCTTTATGTAAAGCAGTTCATTTTTAGTGACTGGTTACCCTCAGTTGAATACCAATTCACTACATACAATACCTATCAGAACTATTCAGAACCATAGTCCAACCATCTGTTGATGGCACAAGCAGTGATTTAGGTATAGGAGTTTGGCTAAATAACAAGTTGGCGAAGAGTGAAAACACTGCATGGCTAGGACAGAGTTGGTGTACTTTCCAGAGAATATCATCATGGAGAATGATGAAATGTCATGTTTTTTTACAACATTATGTACAGAGAGGTTTAAGAAAGCCCAGTTCAAGATGTATGGCTGCTAAAAAGAAGGAAAAAAAGTGTTATTAATTTGTTACTGTTTTTCCCTCCGTAGCCATAGAATCCCTTTTTGTGTTTATTCCCTCTGCTTTCCCGTCATGTCAAACATACGATTTGCTTGTACAGTTGAAGAGAACTGTAACTGTCATTCAGCACTCCTGGATACTAAATGACAGATTAATTTACGTCTAGCTATGGGGAAGCAAATCAAGTAGTTCAACTTCAGATTTATGCTTTGCGCCCCCTGTGAATATAATTTTTTGGGTTCAGATTTCTTAAAATGTACATCAGTATCATATTCTTATTCAAATTATTCTTTCCTTACAAAACAGTTATCCCCTGAAAGACCATATCCTTTGAACAAGCAGTTTAGGCAACTGTTTACAAACCGGGGTATATTCCATTCAAATCTAGTAGCTTGATACTCACATTCTGTATTTTTCTTTTGACAAATGTGGTCTAATCATTCCAAACAAAAATATTTTCTCTTTCTCTTCTTTTGCAGAGGACACATGAGAAAAGTGAGATTGAGAGCGTTTAATGTATGAAGGGGGTATGCTGGGGATATTATGAAAAGTATGCAGTAGTATTTTTGGTAACCAGAGACATTTTGGAAAACCTTTTGATCAGCAATAGGGAAGTGAAGAAGTACATAGTGTTTCCAAGGGTTTATATCTATTTTAAAGATTACATTTGTTTTGAGATTTATTTTCAACATTTTTTTTTTCTTCAAACAACTGTTAAACAAGTGTTCCAAGTCATCGTATGTCATTAAAAAGAAAAAACGAGTAAAATTGATTTCTAGATTTATAAGCTTTCTCATGAAAGAGATTGCATGTTCTTGGTTGCTCTTGTGCTGCAATTATAAACAAAAAAAGATTTTAGTAACTTTTAAGTGTAATTTTTTTCACTCCAAATGCTATTAAAGAGACTGTGTCCCTTCAAATTAGGTGTGGCTGTTTCTGCTTCATGTTTTAGGATCTCACTGACATTTGTCTGTTAACTTTAATCCATTCCTGCTTTTAGAAGTAACCATTAGGGCGGTAGGTAGACCAGCGGAGATGGACAGTTCGATTACCGGTCCAGGCACTGGAAAAATAGGGGGAATTGATCTGGCAACTGGAGGGCTGATGGGTTCACATCTTAAAGACCTTCCCCTACTGTTGGGCCCTTGAACAAGGCCATTAACCCCACAACCTGCTATCCATATAGGGGAGCTACTCGTCTCAACTGTGTGATGTCTGTGGGGGAACGATCAGTTGGTGTGGACACAGGCACTCTGCCTTCACATTTAGTATCTGAAAAAAACAATGATGTAGCATCTCCTAGCCCTGCAGGTAATGCACTACCTGAATAATTTTCTTGCCCAGCCTCTGAGTTTAAACTGGATGGAGAATATATACTGGGAGGACTTTGACATTCATCATGCCAGCAGCTCAGTTCTTTACAACAGAACGGAGACTGGATTGCTCTCTGAGTACTGTAGCACAACATACTTTTTCACATTCAGGGAACTCCCAACTCTAGACCTGGAGAGGCACTGAGTGCAGGGTTGTTTTTTTACAGCCCAACGCCCAATTTAATTAAGCAATGCTTGTACTGAATACCAAGGTGACTATTGTAAACTGTTCTGTTAGTGTTGCTTTGGGAATAAAAGCCTGCATACCCAGTTGGAGTTGGAGACCCCTGAGTTAAATAATAACACATTTAAGTGAAATGTCTTTCATAGTACTGTAAATGTATTATAGCGGGGCTATTCTACTATGTTCTTACAGGGGCCAGATCGGAAAAAACATTATTTACAGGGGTGGCAGACATTTTTTACATGGGATTACTCTTCCTAAAACTGGTATTAAAATTAATTATGGCTAAAAGTAAATGTTAAGGGCTTTAATATTAGCCTAAATCAGTGCATTAAATTGTTTAAATAATGGTACACATTTGTACTTACAGTGCATTCGGAAAGTACTCAGACCCCTTAACTTTTTCCATTTTGTTACGTTACAGCCTTATTCTAAAAATGTATTATAGTCTAAAATTGATAAATAAATAAAAAATGTATCTACACGCAATACCCCATAATGACAGTGAAAACAGGTAAATTTTGCACATTTATTAAGAAAAAACAGAAATTCCTTATTTACTTAAGTATTCAGATCCTTTGCTATATCGAATCTTCCATTCCTCTCAAACATTTTAGAAAAGGCTGTTGTGCAGCAACTCACTGCCTTCCTGAAGACAAACAATGTATACGAAATGCTTCAGTCTGATTTTAGACCCCATCATAGCACTGAGACTGCACTTGTGAAGGTGGTAAATGACATTTTAATGGCATCGGACCGAGGCTCTGCATCTGTCCTCGTGCTCCTAGACCTTAGTGCTGCTTTTGATACCATCGATCACCACATTATTTTGGAGAGATTGGAAACCCAAATTGGTCTACATGGACAAGTTCTGGCCTGGTTTAGAGCTTATCTGTCGGAAAGTTATCAGTTTGTCTCTGTGAATGGTTTGTCTTCTGACAAATCAACTGTAAATTTCGGTGTTCCTCAAGGTGCCGTTTTAGGACCACTATTGTTTTCACTATATATTTTACCTCTTGGGGATGTCATTCGAAAACATGTTAACTTTCACTGCTATGCGGATGACACACAGCTGTACATTTCAATGAAACATGGTGAGGCCCCAAAATTGCCCTCAGGAGAAGCCTGTGTTTCAGACATAAGGAAGTGGATGGCTGCTAACTTTCTACTTTTACACTCGGGACAAAACAGAGATGCTTGTTCTAGGTCCCAAGAAACAAAGAGCTCTTCTGTTGAATCTGACAATCTTAATGGTTGTACAGTCGTCTCAAATAAAACTGTGAAGGACCTCAGCGTTACTCTGGACCCTGATCTCTCTTTTGACGAACATATCAAGACTGCTTCAAGGACAGCTTTTTTCCATCTACGTGACATTGCATAAATCAGAAACTTTCTGTCCAGAAAGCATGCAGAAAAATTTATCCATGCTTTTGTTACTTCTAGGATAGACTACTGCAATGCTCTACTTTCCGGCTACCCGGATAAAGCACTAAATAAACTTCAGTTAGTGCTAAATATGGCTGCTAGAGTCCTGACTAGAACCAAAAAAATGGATCATATTACTCCAGTGCTAGCCTCCCTACACTGGCTTCCTGTCAAGGCAAGGGCTGATTTCAAGGTTTTACTGCTAACCTACAAAGCATTACATAGGCTTGCTCCTACCTATCTCTCTGATTTGGTCCTGCCGTACATACCTACACGTACGCTACGGTCACAAGACGCAGGCCTCCTAATTGTCCCTAGAATGTCTAAGCAAACAGCTGGAGGCAGGGCTTTCTCCTATAGAGCTCCATTTTTATGGAATGGTCTGCCTACACATGTGAGAGACGCAAACTCGGTCTCAACCTTTAAGTCTTTACTGAAGACTCATCTCTAAAGAGATAATGGCTTACTGGTGCTCTTTCAGGCCGTCCCTAGGAGGGGTGTGTCACTTGAGTGGGTTGAGTCACTGATGTGATCTTCCTGTCTGGATTGGTGCCCCCCCTTGGGTTGTGCCGTGGCGGAGATCTTTGAGGGCTATACTCGGGCTAAACTCGGCCTTGTCTCAGGATGGTAAGTTGGTGGTTGAAGATATCCCTCTCGTGGTGTGGGGGCTGTGCTTTGGCAAAGTGGGTGGGGTTATATCCTTCCTGTTCGGCCCTGTCCGGGGGTATCATCGGATGGGGCCACAGTGTCTCCTGACCTCTCCTGTCTCAGCCTCCAGTATTTATGCTGCAGTAGTTTATGTGTCGGGGGGCTAGGGTCAGTTTGTTATATCTGGAGTACTTCTCCTGTCCTATCCGGTGTCCTGTGTGAATTTAAGTATGCTCTCTCTAATTCTCTCTTTCTTTCTCTCGGAGGACCTGAGCCCTAGGACCATGCCTCAGGACTACCTGGCATGATGACTCCTTGCTGTCCACCTGGCCGTGCTGCTGCTCCAGTTTCAACTGTTCTGCCTGTGGAATCCTGACCTGTTTACCGGATGTGCTACCTGTTCCAGACCTATTATTTGACCATGCTGGTCATTTATGAACATTTGAACATCTTGGCCATGTTCTGTTATAATCTCCACCCGGCACAGCCAGAAGAGGCCCCTTCCGTCTTCACAGGGTAAAGATGCTTTTAGTTTCTTTGTGGCCTTTACGTGAAACAACTTACAGAGCTCTCCAAATGAGATGTTCTGCAAATGAGATGTCCTTGGCATTGGTGTTATTTACTTTGTACCCCTAATGAAGCCAGCTACCTGCAAGACAACGGCTGCTTAAAGCTGGACATGGTGAGGTAGGCCTAAGCCTATAGATTATATAACTGTTCCATTTGCGTTTTATTCTGTATTATAGAAGTTGGTTAATGAATCATTACATTGATAAAGACGCACTGTATTTGTGTGTGCATATCCCTTCCATTCCCTCTCCCAGCCCACTAATGCCTATACCAAATCAAATGAGGAGAGGATTCTGCAGTTCTTTCATATAGTATTTATAAAATACAAATCTACACGGTGAAAATACTACACAACAAAGCATTTAATAGTTCATTAAAAGAGCCTAGAAAAAATGACAGGGATCATACGTAAATACCATGCATATTGATCATTTCACTTAACAGTAGACCAAATAGCCTACCATAAACCCAGATGTTTAAGTTAGTTCTAAGATGTCTGCTTTCTCGAGCTTGAGTTTTTGAATCTGAATAGAAGCTTAATTGAGCCACAATTATGTCAATAGGACTAATAGATTCATAGCATAACTTACATTGTTTTGTGTAACAATTATCCAGCAGGTCCAAGCATTTATTTATGTGGCCTCCTTTTTACTTCTCCATCAATGGTTTGGATACCTGACAAAAAAAAGAGAAAAAGCATTAACAAACAATCCATTTGTCATTTTAAAAATCTTACTGAAATCTTACTTATTACTTGCCAAATATTATGCATGCATGTAAGTAACAGGCTACACACCATTTTACCATTTATGATTGTGGTCTGTGTGTCAGCGATTGGGTGCAGAGATGTAGCGGAGTCAGGCGCAGGACACAGGTTTGAGCAACACAACTAAATTAAAGCAATATTCCAAATAGGAAAATACATACAAACGAACACCTACAACAACCACTAAGACCAACAATCACGGACAGAACAGACATGTAAGCCAGAGGGTTAAATAAGGAATATTATATGGGAATTGAAACCAGGTGTGTGTAATACAGACAAAACAAAACGATGGTGGTGACAAGAAAGCCGGTGACGGCGACTGCCGAACACCACCCGAAAAAGGAGTAGGGCCGACTTTGCGCGCCGTCACCGGCCTCTGGGACGACCCGGAGGAAGGGACGCAGGGCGATCCGGGTGGAGACGGTGAAACTCCTGTAGCAATGAAGGATCTAGGATGTCCTCCACCGGGTACCCCGCATCTCTCCTCCGGGCCGTACCCCTCCCACTACACAAGGTACTGAAGGCCCATCGCCTTGAGTCCATGATGGCTCGTACAGTACACGCCAGGACTCCCTCGATGTCCAGAGGGGGCGGAGGAACCTCCCGCACCTCAGACTGCTGGAGCGGACCAGCCACCACCGGCCTGAGGAGAGATGCATGAAACGAGGAGTTAATACGGTAATCAGGAGGGAGTTGTAACCTATAACAAACCTCGTTCAGTCTCCTCAGGACTTTAAATGGCCCCACAAACCTCAGGACTTTAAATGGCCCCACAAACCACGGACCCAGCTTCCGGCAGGGCAGGCGAAGGGGCAGGTTTCGGGTGGAGAGCCAGACCCGATCCCCCGGTGCATACACCGGGGCCTCACTGCGGTGGCGGTCAGCACTCACCTTTTGCCTCCGGCCCGTTGTAGCCGCACAAGGGCAGCGTTCCATGTCTCCTCCGAGTGCCGAAACAATTCATCCACTGCAGGAGCCTCGATCTGGCTCTGATGCCATTGTGCCAGGACCGGCTGATAACCCAGCACACACTGAAACGGTGATAGGTTGGTAGAGGAGTGGCAGAGGGAGTTTTGGGCCATCTCCGCCCAGGGGATGTAAACCGCCCACTCCCCCGGCCGGTCCTGGCAATAGGACCGCAGAAACCTACCCACATCCTGGTTGACTCTTTCCACCTGCCCGTTACTCTCGGGGTGGAAACCTGAGGTAAGGCTGACCGAGACCCCCAGGCGTTCCATAAAGGCCTTCTAGACTCTAGACGTGAATTGAGGACCCCGATCAGAAACTATATCCTCAGGCATCCCGTAGTGCCGGAATACATGGGTGAACAGGGCCTCCGCAGTTTGTAGAGCCGTAGGGAGACCGGGCAAAGGAAGAAGACGGCAGGACTTAGAAAACCGATCCCAACGACCAGGATCGTGGTGTTACCCCTCGACAGCGGAAGATCTGTCACGAAATCCACCGATAGGTGTGACCACGGTCGTTTTGGAATGGGAAGGGGTTGTAATCTCCCTCTGGGCAGATGTCTAGGTGCCTTGCACTGTGTGCATACCGAACAAACAATTTGAGCTTCTACTTCTAAAAATTCACCTTTCCAGAAACAAGTCTCTCACTGTTGCCGCTTGCAAAGACCTCCCTCTGCCCCCAGCTGTGCCCTCGACACCATATGTGAATTGATTGCCCCCCATCTATCTTCTGAGCTCATGCTACTAGGTGACCTAAACTGGGACATGCTTAACACCCCAGCCATTCTAGCTTGATGCCCTCAACCTCACACAAATTATCAATGAACCTACCAGGTACAACCCCAAATCCGTAAACACGGACACCCTCATAGATGTCATCCTAACTAACTCGCCCTCCAAATACACCTCTGCTCTTTTCAATCAAGATCTCAGCGATCACTGCCTCATTGCCTGCATCCGTAATGGGTCTGCGACCAAACGACCACCCCTCATCACTGTCAAACTAAAACACTTCTGCGAGCAGGCCTTTCTAATCGACCTGGCCGGGGTTTCCTGGAATGACATTGACATTGACCTCATCCCGTCAGCAGAGGATGCTTGGTTATTCTTTAAAAGTGCCTTCCTCACCATATTAAATAAGCATGCCCCATTCAAAAGAAATTAGAACTAGAAATTTGCATCCTGTTGTTCAAACTCAAAAAAGTTCTGGGACTCTGTAAAGTCCATGGAGAATAAGAACACCTCCTCCAAGCTGTCCACTGCTCTGAGGCTAGGAAACACTGTTACCACCGATAAATCCACTATAATTGAGAATTTCAAAAAGTATTTCTCTACGGCTGGCCATGCTTTCCACCTGGCTAACCCTACCCCGGTCAACTGCCAGGCACCCTCCACAGCAACCCGCCCAAGCCCCCACCATTTCTCCTTCACCCAAATCCAGACAGCTGATGTTCTGAAAGAGCTGCAAAATCAGGACCCCTACAAATCAGCCGGGCTAGACAATCTGGACCCTCTCTTTCTAAAATTATCTGCTGAAATTGTTGCAACCCCTATTACTAGCTTGTTCAGCCTCTCTTTTGTATCGCCTGAGATTCCCAAAGATTGGAAAGCTGCTGTGGTCATCCCCCTCTTCAAAAGGTGTGACACTCTAGACCCAATCTGCTACAGACATATATCTGTCCTACTCTGTATTTCTAAGGTCTTCGAAAGCCAAGTTAACAAACAGATTACCGACCATTTTGAATCCCACCGTACCTTCTCCGCTATGCAATCTAGGTTCAGAGCTGGTCATGGGTGCACCTCAGCCACGCTCAAGGTTGTAAACCATATCACAACTGCCATCGATAAGAGACATTACTGTGCAGCCGTATTCATCGATCTGGCCAAGGCTTTCGACTCTGTCAATCACCACATTCTTATTCACAGACTCGACAGCCTTGGTTTCTCAAATGATTGCCTCACCTGGTTTACCAACTACTTCTCTGATAGAGTTCAGTGTGTCAAATCAGAGGGCATGTTGTCCGGACCTCTGGCAGTCTCTATGGGGGTGCCATAGGGTTCAAATCTCGGGCCGACTCTATCGTCTGTATACATCAATGATGTCACTCTTGCTGCTGGTGATTCCCCTTTACGCATATAACACCATTCTGTATTCTTCTGGCCCCTCTTTGGACACTGTGTTAACTAACCTCCAGATGAGCTTCAATGCCATACAACTCTCCTTCCGTGGCTTCCAACTGCTCTTAAATGCAAGTAAAACTAAATGCATGCTACTCAATCGATCACTGCTCGCATCTGCCCGCCCGTCCAGCATCACTACACTGGACGGCTCTGACTTAGAATACGTGGACAACTACAAATACCTGGGAGTCTGGTTAGACTGTAAAGACTCACATTAAGACTCACACTCCTTCCAGACTCACATTAAGCATCTCCAATCCAAAATTAAATCTAGAATCGGCTTCCTGTATCGCAACAAAGCATCCTTCACTCATGCTGCCAAACATACTCTCGTAAAACTGACCATCCTACCGATCCTCGACTTCGGTGATGTCATCTATAAAATAGCCTCCAACACTCTACTCAACAAACTGTATGCAGTCTATCACAGTGCCATCCGTTTTGTCACCAAAGCCCCATCCACTACCCACCATTGCGACCATTACGCTCTCGTTGGTTGGCCCTCGCTTCATACTCGTCGCCAAACCCACTGGCTACAGGTTATCTACAAGTCTCTGCTAGGTAAAGCCCCTCCTTATCTCAGCTCACTGGTCACCATAGCAGCACCCACTCGTAGCATGTGCTCCATCAGGTATATCTCACTGGTCACCCCCAAAGCCAATTCCTCCTTTGGTCGTCTTTCCTTCCAGTTCTCTGCTGCCCATGACTGGAACGAATTGCAAAAATCTCTGAAGCTGGAGACTCACATCTCCCTTACTAGCTTTAAGCACCAGCTGTCAGAGCATATCACAGATCACTGCACCTGTACTTAGATGGGCTGTTTACAGATGGGCTATCTACCTACCTCATCCCCATACTGGTATTTATTTATTTATTTATTTTGCTCCTTTGCACCCCAGTATCTCTACCTGCACATTCATCTTCTGCCGATCTACCATTCCAGTGTTTAATTGCTATATTGTAATTACTTCGCCACCATGGCCTATTTATTTCCTTAACTTACCTCATTTGCACTCACTGTATATAGACTTTTTGTTTTCTTTTGTTCTACTGTATTATTGACTGTATGTTTTGTTTATTCCATGTGTAACTCTGTGTTGTTGTATGTGTCGAATTGCTACGCTTTATCTTCGCAGTTGCAAACGAGAACTTGTTCTCAACTAGCCTACCTGGTTAAATAAAGGTGCCATTTTTTATTTTTTTATCCTCCGCATAGCGCAATTGAAATGCAAAGGTAATTTCCCATTAAGCCAACATATGTAGCTTTTAAAATGAATGCAGTCTCCGAGAACGCGGGAACATTGCCTTGAAATTTCAATCGTGCAATAGTGCGGATCTTCAGCACTACATATTTTATCTTGAGCCCTTAACCCTGTAAGAACCAATGTTGCAGAAATAAGTTTCCTAAATTGCATCCTGTACAGGTACTGAACAACAACAAAAAAACGCTCTCAAGAGGACAGCCTATGTGAGCTTACAGAGGGGACAGTTTCTCTGCCACAAGAAAGCCAACACGTATCTAGCAAAAATGCTTGATGAGGAGTTTGTTTTAGATGTTCGTTTTTTTCAAATCAATTGAATGAAGATAATTTGGGACTAAAGAGGAGGGATAAAGGACAAACATAATGCTCAATTTCCTTACACTGCTCAACTAAAGTGGCAAGGAAAAGTATGTGAGCCCTTTGGAATTACCTGGATTTCTGCATAGTTTTGACATACAATTTGATCTGATCTTCATCTAAGTCACAACAATAGACAGTGTGCTTAAACTAATAACACAAATTATTGTTTTTTTCTTGTCTATACTGAATATTCCTCCTAACTGTTGTACAGGTCTGATCTGCAACTACAGAACATGTTTGGTTGAGGTTATTGCTGCCAAAAGAGGGTCAACCAGTTATTAAATCCAAGTGTTCACATACTTTTTCCAACCTACAGTGTGAATGTTTACACGTTGTGTTCAATAAAGACATGAAAAATTATAAATGTTTGTGTGTTATTAGTTTAAGCACACTGTCTATGTCTATTGTTGTGACTTAGATGAAGGTCAGATCAAATTTCATGACCAATTTATGCAGAAATCCCCGTAATTCTAACGGGTTCACATACAGTGCGTGCAAAATTATTCAGCCCCTTTACTTTCAGTGCAGCAAACTCTCTCCAGAAGTTCAGTGAGGATCTCTGAATGATCCAATGTTGACCTAAATGACTAATGATGATAAATACAATCCACCTGTGTGTAATCAAGTCTCCGAAAAAATGCACCTTCACTGTGATAGTCTCAGAGGTCCGTTAAAAGCGCAGAGAGCATCATGAAGAACAAGGAACACACCAGGCAGGTCCGAGATACTGTTGTGAAGAAGTTTAAAGCCGGATTTGGATACAAAAAGATTTCCCAAGCTTTAAACATCCCAAGGAGCACTGTGCAAGCGATAATATTGAAATGGAAGGAGTATCAGACCACTGCAAATCTACCAAGACCTGGCCGTCCCTCTAAACTTTCAGCTCATACAAGGAGAAGACTGATCAGAGATGCAGCCAAGAGGCCCATGATCACTCTGGATGAACTGCAGAGATCTACAGCTGAGGTGGGAGACTCTGTCCATAGGACAACAATCAGTCGTATATTGCACAAATCTGGCCTTTATGGAAGAGTGGCAAGAAGAAAGTAATTTCTTAAAGATATCCGTAAAAAGTGTTGTTTAAAGTTTGCCACAAGCCACCTGGGAGACACACCAAACATGTGGAAGAAGGTGCTCTGGTCAGATGAAACCAAAATTGAACTTTTTGGCAACAATGCAAAACGTTATGTTTGGCGTAAAAGCAACACAGCTCATCACCCTGAACACACCATACCCACTGTCAAACATGTTGGTGGCAGCATCATGGTTTGGGCCTGCTTTTCTTCAGCAGGGACAGGGAAGATGGTTAAAATTGATGGGAAGATGGATGGAGCCAAATACAGGACCATTCTGGAAGAAAACCTGATGGAGTCTGCAAAAGACCTGAGACTGGGACAGAGATTTGTCTTCCAACAAGACAATGATCCAAAACATAAAGCAAAATCTACAATGGAATGGTTCAAAAATAAACATATCCAGGTGTTAGAATGGCCAAGTCAAAGTCCAGACCTGAATCCAATCGAGAATCTGTGGAAAGAACTGAAAACTGCTGTTCACAAATGCTCTCCATCCAACCTCACTGAGCTCGAGCTGTTTTGCAAGGAGGAATGGGAAAAAATGTCAGTCTCTCGATGTGCTAAACTGAGACATACCCCAAGAGACATACCCCAAGCGACTTACAGCTGTAATCGCAGCAAAAGGTGGCGCTAAAAAGTATTAATTTAAGGGGCTGAATAATTTTGCACACCCAATTTTTCAGTTTTTGATTTGTTAAAAAAGTTTGAAATATCCAATAAATGTCGTTCCACTTCATGATTGTGTCCCACTTGTTGATTCTTCACAAAAAAATACAGTTTTATATCTTTATGTTTGAAGCCTGAAATGTGGCAAAAGGTCGCAAAGTTCAAGGGGGCCGAATACTTTCCCCACTTTTCACCTGCACAGCTATTTTCAGGAGTCTCCAGAGATGTTTGATCGGCTTCAAGCCCGGGCTTTGGCTGGGCCACTCAAGACCATTCAGAGACTCGAAGCTAGTCCTGTGTTGCCTTGGCTGTGTGATTAGGGTCGTTGTCCTGTTGGAAGGTGAAACTTCGCCCAGTCTGAGGTACTGAGCGCTCAGGAACAAGTTTTCATTAAGGATCTCTCTGTACTTTGCTCCGATCCTCGATTCAGTAGTCTCCCAGTCCCTGCCGCTGAAAAACATCCCCACAGCATGATGCTGCCACCACCTTGCTTCACCGTAGGGATGGTGCCAGGTTTACTCCAGATGTGACGCTTGGCATTCAGGCCAAAGAGTTCAATCTTGTTTCTCATGGTCTGAGAGTTCTTTAGGTGCCTTTTGGCAAACTCCAAGCTGGCTGAGGAGTGGCATCCGCCATTGTACCATAAAGGTAGTGCTGCGGCCCATTTTCACAGAAGAACTCTGGAGCTCTGTCAGAGTGACCATCGGGCCTTTGGTCACCTCCTTGACCAAGGACCTTCTCCCTCGATGGCTCAGTTTGGCCAGGTGGACAGCTCTTGGAAGATGCTTGGTGGTTCCAAACTTCTTCATTTAAGAATGAGGCCACTGACTTATGGGGGACCTTCAATGCTGCAGACACTTTTTGGTACACTTCCCCAGATCTGTGCCTCGACACTATCCTGTGTCGGAGCTCTACGGACAATTCCTTCGACCTCATGGCTTGGTTTTTGCTCTGACATTCACTGTCAACTGTGGGACCTTATATAGACAGGTGTGTGCCTTACCAAATCATGTCCAATCAATTGAATTTTCCACAGGTGGACTCCAATCAAGCTGTAGAAACATCTCAAGGATGCTCAATTGAAACAGGATGTATATGAGCTCAATTTCGAGTCTAATAGAAAAAGGTCTGAATACTGTTATTTATTTTATATACATTTCAAAACTTTTCATTTTGTCATTATGGGGTATTGTGCGTAGATTGAGGATTTTTATTTATTTAATCCATTTTAGAATAAGGCTGTAATGTAACAAAATGTGGAAAAGGGGAAGGGGTCTGAATACTTTCCGAATGCACTGTACCTGTAACTTTCATTATGTACATGTCACATTCACTCCACGCCGAGTTAGCTTTTCCAAAGTGTCTAAGGGACGGCATGGTAGAAATTCATCTTACAAGGCCTCCCGGGTGGCGCAGTGGTTAAGGGCACTGTACTGCAGTGCCAGCTGCACCACCAGAGACTGGGTTCACGCCCCGGCTCTGTCGTAACCGGCCGCGACCGGGAGGTCCGTGGGGCGACGCAAAATTGGCCTAGCGTCGTCCGGGTTAGGGAGGGCCTGGCCGGTAGGGATGTCCTTGTCTGTGTTAAGAAGCAGTGCGGCTTGGTTGGGTTGTGTATCGGAGGACGCATGATCCGTACGGGAGTTGTACCGTTGAGACAAGATAGTAGCTACTAACAATTGGATACCACGAAATTGGGGAGAAAAGAAAAATTAAATTAAATGTAAAAAATAAATTAATCTTACACAACCACGTAGAACATTTGTGAGGCAATCTCTTTGTCAGGATAGGATATTTTAATGGTAGGCAGGCCACAATACAACGTCAGAGGGTTTCCTTAATGAATAACATCTTGTATATTTTCTGAAAACATTCCCGCTCTTCTTAATTGTAACCAAAAATCTAGCAAATGATCATCCATCAACGAGACTAACCACAACAAAAATGAACATGGGCAGTTTTGGCCTTTACTTCTCATCTCTTTTCAAATGTCTCCGAAAAGTGGTTTGAAACACATGCACCCTAACATCTTATACAATATCTGAAATGTTGAGTAAGTGTTTCCTGATACTCTGCCAATTGACAGCTTGATATAACGCAGCCAGCTGTCACAAACCATTTATAAAAGAGCATTCATATTTTTGTGGATAAATCTAAGAGCTACAGTACACCTGTGCGCTACATTCTTGTTAGCATTACACTGTGCTGTGTTACATGTACCATGTAGTTGAGAGCCCAATTGGGTAATTGTTTAGCAAAAGAATGGGACAAAGATGACACTATGGGAGATGACTTGCAGGGTTGACCATAAGTCTGGGTTGTGTCAGGTAAAAGGGGCATGGCCATTCTCAGTTTACGTCTCCAAATTCAGCCCTCGAGCATTCATTTTCTCCACAATACTATAATTATGCTTGTTTAGTTTATTTTCATTTGGGCCACACGCCTGCACACAGACAGACAGAGTTGTAGTTTGGTTGTTTGTGAGCTCTTGAAGACTGCATGTTGGGAGAGCAGCATTTTAATATGTAAAATAGGAGCATTTCACAGCTTTATAACTGACTTGCTTTGAGTCTGGGGTCAGTAGGGCTCAATAGGAGTCGAAAAGGACTCAATAGGAGTCAAAAAGAGTCAAAAGGTCGAAGTAGCATGAGCAACTATTTGCATTGTTTTAGCAGAGTTGTTCAGTCAAGGATATTGGAAGTCAGCATCAGCCTCATACTACTGTAGAACTTAAATGAATCGCTGAGTCTCAAATAGTCGCTTTTAATAGCCGGGCAACGGAACACATTTCAGCAAATAAGTACAATCTAAGTACATTATTCCTTAGAAGCCTGTCTCTAATAAGTGCCTGTTGTGTTCAGTGTATTAAGCCTGGGCTATAAATTGAAGTTTTACAGTATTCTGGAATATATATGTTTAACTTGTGATACTATGATTAAGAGGTTGCAGCTCAGGACAGGCGGGCGACTCTGGCAGCTCAGGACAGACGGGCGGCTCTGTCAGCTCAGGACAGACGGGCGGCTCTGGCAGCTCAGGACAGACGGGCGGCTCTGGCAGCTCAGGACAGACGGGCGGCTCTGGCAGCTCAGGACAGACAGGCGGCTCTGGCAGCTCAGGACAGACGGACGGCTCTGGCAGCTCAGGACAGACGGGCGACTCTGGCAGCTCAGGACAGACGGGTGACTCTGGCAGCTCAGGACAGACGGGCGACTCTGGCAGCTCAGGACAGACGGGCGACTCTGGCAGCTCAGGACAGACGGGCGACTCTGGCAGCTCAGGACAGACGGGCGACTGGCAGCTCAGGACAGACGGACGGCTCTGGCAGCTCAGGACAGACGGACGGCTCTGGCAGCTCAGGACAGACGGGTGACTCTGGCAGCTCAGGACAGACGGGCGACTCTGGCAGCTCAGGACAGACGGGCGACTCTGGCAGCTCAGGACAGACGGACGGCTCTGGCAGCTCAGGACAGACGGACGGCTCTGGCAGCTCAGGACAGACGGGCGACTCTGGCAGCTCAGGACAGACGGGCGACTCTGGCAGCTCAGGACAGACGGGCGACTCTGGCAGCTCAGGACAGACGGACGGCTCTGGCAGATCAGGACAGACGGGCGGCTCTGGCAGCTCAGGACAGGCGGGCGAGTCTGGCAGCTCAGGACAGACGGGCGGCTCTGGCAGCTCAGGACAGACGGGCGGCTCTGGCAGCTCAGGACAGACGGGCGGCTCTGGCAGCTCAGGACAGACGGGCGGCTCTGGCAGCTCAGGACAGACGGGCGGCTCTGGCAGCTCAGGACAGACGGGCGACTCTGGCAGCTCAGGACAGACGGGCGACTCTGGCAGCTCAGGACAGACGGGCGACTGGCAGCTCAGGACAGACGGACGGCTCTGGCAGCTCAGGACAGACGGACGGCTCTGGCAGCTCAGGACAGACGGGCGACTCTGGCAGCTCAGGACAGACGGGCGACTCTGGCAGCTCAGGACAGACGGGCGACTCTAGCAGCTCAGGACAGACGGACGGCTCTGGCAGCTCAGGACAGACGGACGGCTCTGGCAGCTCAGGACAGACGGACGGCTCTGGTAGCTCAGGACAGACGGGCGACTCTGGCAGATCAGGACAGACGGACGACTCTGGCAGCTCAGGACAGACGGGCGACTCTGGCAGCTCAGGACAGACGGGCGACTCTGGCAGCTCAGGACAGACGGGCGCCTCTAGCAGCTCAGGACAGACGGACGGCTCTGGCAGCTCAGGACAGACGGACGGCTCTGGCAGCTCAGGACAGACGGACGGCTCTGGTAGCTCAGGACAGACGGGCGACTCTGGCAGATCAGGACAGACGGACGACTCTGGCAGCTCAGGACAGACGGGCGACTCTGGCAGCTCAGGACAGACGGGCGACTCTGGCAGCTCAGGACAGACGGGCGCCTCTAGCAGCTCAGGACAGACGGACGGCTCTGGCAGCTCAGGACAGACGGACGACTCTGGCAGCTCAGGACAGACGGGCGACTCTGGCAGCTCAGGACAGACGGGCGACTCTGGCAGCTCAGGACAGACGGGCGCCTCTAGCAGCTCAGGACAGACGGACGGCTCTGGCAGCTCAGGACAGACGGGCGACTCTGGCAGCTCAGGACAGACGGGCGACTCTGGCAGCTCAGGACAGACGGGCGCCTCTAGCAGCTCAGGACAGACGGACGGCTCTGGCAGCTCAGGACAGACGGACGACTCTGGCAGCTCAGGACAGACGGGCGACTCTGGCAGCTCAGGACAGACGGGCGACTCTGGCAGCTCAGGACAGACGGGCGCCTCTAGCAGCTCAGGACAGACGGACGGCTCTGGCAGCTCAGGACAGACGGACGGCTCTGGCAGCTCAGGACAGACGGACGGCTCTGGTAGCTCAGGACAGACGGGCGACTCTGGCAGATCAGGACAGACGGACGACTCTGGCAGCTCAGGACAGACGGGCGACTCTGGCAGCTCAGGACAGACGGGCGACTCTGGCAGCTCAGGACAGACGGGCGCCTCTAGCAGCTCAGGACAGACGGACGGCTCTGGCAGCTCAGGACAGACGGACGACTCTGGCAGCTCAGGACAGACGGGCGACTCTGGCAGCTCAGGACAGACGGGCGACTCTGGCAGCTCAGGACAGACGGACGGCTCTGGCAGCTCAGGACAGACGGACGGCTCTGGCAGCTCAGGACAGACGGACGGCTCTGGTAGCTCAGGACAGACGGGCGACTCTGGCAGATCAGGACAGACGGACGACTCTGGCAGCTCAGGACAGACGGGCGACTCTGGCAGCTCAGGACAGACGGGCGACTCTGGCAGCTCAGGACAGACGGGCGCCTCTAGCAGCTCAGGACAGACGGACGGCTCTGGCAGCTCAGGACAGACGGACGACTCTGGCAGCTCAGGACAGACGGGCGACTCTGGCAGCTCAGGACAGACGGGCGACTCTGGCAGCTCAGGACAGACGGGCGCCTCTAGCAGCTCAGGACAGACGGACGGCTCTGGCAGCTCAGGACAGACGGGCGACTCTGGCAGCTCAGGACAGACGGGCGACTCTGGCAGCTCAGGACAGACGGGCGCCTCTAGCAGCTCAGGACAGACGGACGGCTCTGGCAGCTCAGGACAGACGGACGACTCTGGCAGCTCAGGACAGACGGGCGACTCTGGCAGCTCAGGACAGACGGGCGACTCTGGCAGCTCAGGACAGACGGGCGCCTCTAGCAGCTCAGGACAGACGGACGGCTCTGGCAGCTCAGGACAGACGGACGGCTCTGGCAGCTCAGGACAGACGGACGGCTCTGGTAGCTCAGGACAGACGGGCGACTCTGGCAGATCAGGACAGACGGACGACTCTGGCAGCTCAGGACAGACGGGCGACTCTGGCAGCTCAGGACAGACGGGCGACTCTGGCAGCTCAGGACAGACGGGCGCCTCTAGCAGCTCAGGACAGACGGACGGCTCTGGCAGCTCAGGACAGACGGACGACTCTGGCAGCTCAGGACAGACGGGCGACTCTGGCAGCTCAGGACAGACGGGCGACTCTGGCAGCTCAGGACAGACGGGCAAACTCTGGCAGCTCAGGACCTGGAGGAAGGAGATGGAGAGACAGCCTGGTGGGGAGACCTAAAGGAGGCCTGGTGCTTGGAGGAGGCACCGGTTGGACCGGGCCGTGGGGGAGCACTGGAGCCCTGGTGTGCAGCCTTGGCACCACTCCTCCCGGCTCGATCACCATTTTAGCCCGGACCATCCAGTGCAGGCACAGGTTGAACCGGGCTGTGGGTGAGCACTGGAGATCTGGTGCATACCACTCCCACCTCTCCCTTAGGCTCCATAACCACATTCGCCCGGCACGGGTGGAGCGCAGGCATAGGACGCACTTCACACTCCCAGCGCCCCGGAGACACAGCACGCAGAGCTGGCACAGGATACCCTGGGCCGAAACGGCAGACCGGAGACCAAACACGCAGGGCTGGCACAACACGCCCTGGCTGGATGCCTACTCTCGCATGGCATTTGCGGGAGGCTGGTCTAAGCCCACCGGGCTATGAGCGCGTACTGGTGACACCGTGCACTTGACCGCATAACACGGTGCCTGACCAGTACTGCGCTTCTTCCGGTAAGCACGAGGAGTGAGCTCAGGTCTCCAACCTGACTCTGCCACACTCCCCATGTGCCCCCTCCCCCAAAAAATGTGGGGGCTGCCTCTCGTGCCTGTCGCGCTGCCGTGCTGCCTCCTCATATCGCCTCCGCTCAGCTTTCGCTGCCTCCAGTTCTGCCTTGGGGCGGCGATATTCCCCAGCCTGTGCCCAGGGTCCCTTTCCGTCCAAAATCTCCTCCCATGTCCAGGAGTCCGGAGATCGCTGCTGCCCGATACCACGCCGCTTGGTCCTTGGTTGGTGGGTGATTCTGTAACGCTCGTCGTGGGTGGAAGAAGAGGAGGACCAATGCACAGTCCATATTGTTTTAATGAGAATACTGAACAAAAACAATAAAACAGAAAATAATCACCCACCCCACACAGGTGGGAATAGGCTACCTAAGTATGATTCTCAATCAGAGACAACGAACGACACCTGCCTCTGATTGAGAACCATACCAGGCCAAACACAAAAACACAACCTAGGAAAACGAACATAGGCTGCCCACCCAACTCACACCCTGACCATACTAAAACAAAGGCATAACAAAAGAACTAAGGTCAGAACGTGACAAAACTACTGATGGTCATATTTGCCAAACAGCCAGATTGTTGCTTTTTTACTTTTAAATGTCATGTCTGGATAGAAAATATCTCTCAAAATGTAAAATGGTTCCAGCAAGATCAAACAAGACTAAGATAGAAATTATAGTTGGCCTAAGGGCCTCTGTCACCATGCACATTGTTATCTGTATGTGAAGTTAAAATAAATGAATGGAAATATACCTGCAAATACTGCATGTTATCTTCCTGTCGTTGCAATGGATACCCTTGTAGGACCCCCCTTTCTACGGTTGAGAATATGACAATATGGTCTACCGTCATGATATCAGCCGCGGAGCTATAGTCATATGGTCGGTCATATATTAAGTCTGCATGAATTCCTCCATCTTGGCTGTTTTTTGCAAAACGTGTCAGCATTAAAGAACAACGTACTCAAAATACACAGACAGACAAGACGGATAAATAAGAAGAAGAGAAACTATTTATCTTTCGCTTGTTTTTTCCCCATTTTTGGGGGGTAGGGGGTGGGGGGTGGTCCACAGTGAGATTTGGAGTTCCTATTCAAAAAGGAGTCGCTGTAGCCCTCAAGCCCTCAAGACTTTCTTGCACTTGGTTCCTTAAAGATATTTGTAAGTTAATATTTTTTTGTATAAAAGAATAATTCCAGTATGAACCATTAAGTGTTATATATTATTTTTATTCAGATCTCTTCAGACTGTATCACAGAACATTTAAAACATATATTATAGGTTTATTATTGCCACAAATCTGCACAGCTTTCCTGGCAATCACAAATCTCTACTTTTGTTCAATTCTGAACTTGGAATAGTCTGAAGTGTTGTGAATAACAGGGAACTTAACATTCAGTGGTTCATTATGGTCTAGACCGTGACTAAATTATCTCTGCAGCAAGATGGCAAAAATTCCCTAATGCTGAACAGTGCATTTGAAAATAATCCGACTGAAAATCATGACTGCGGCCCTTTCTCAACTAGAAAAACATAAAACAACTGCTTCCAAATTCAGAGACCCTGTCTAGAAAGTGCAGCGTAGCACACAAATCAGTAGCTTGAGAATCAAGAAACAACGCTTATACTGTACATAAAACTGTATTGTGATATACAAGGCAAGCCCTCTAGAAAAAGGAAGGAGAACTGGCAACATTAAAATCACACAAAAAAATAAAGTCCTACGGTTATGTTTATTTTTTTTGCCTCATGCGAAACAATCAACAGGGATGGACGTCTAGAAAGGGGAGATATCAATAGGTACGTGGGTTAGAAAGAGTGGAGAGTGGAGATATCAATAGGTTTGGGGGTTAGAAAGAGTGGAGAGGGGAGATATCAATAGGTTTGGGGGTTATAAAGAGTGGAGAGGGGAGATATCAATAGGTTTGGGGGTTAGAAAGAGTGGAGAGTGGAGATATCAATAGGTTTGGGGGTTATAAAGAGTGGAGAGTGGAGATATCAATAGGTTTGGGGGTTAGAAAGAGTGGAGAGGGGAGATATCAATAGGTTTGGGGGTTAGAAAGAGTGGAGAGGGGAGATATCAATAGGTTTGGGGGTTAGAAAGAGTGGAGAGTGGAGATATCAATAGGTTTGGGGGTTAGAAAGAGTGGAGAGGGGAGATATCAATAGGTTTGGGGGTTAGAAAGAGTGGAGAGTGGAGATATCAATAGGTTTGGGGGTTAGAAAGAGTGGAGAGTGGAGATATCAATAGGTTTGGGGGTTAGAAAGAGTGGAGAGTGGAGATATCAATAGGTTTGGGGGTTATAAAGAGTAGAGAGTGGAGATATCAATAGGTTTGGGGGTTAGAAAGAGTGGAGAGGGAGATATCAATAGGTATGGGGGTTAGAAAGAGTGGAGAGTGGAGATATCAATAGGTTTGGGGGTTAGAAAGAGTGGAGAGAGGAGATATCAATAGGTGTGGGGGTTAGAAAGAGTGGTGAGGGGAAATATCAATAGGTTTGGGGGTTAGAAAGAGTGGAGAGGGAAGATATCAATAGGTTTGTGGGTTATAAAGAGTTGAGAGGGGAGATATCAGTAGGTTTGGGGGTTAGAAAGAGTGGAGAGGGGCGATATCAATAGGTTTGGGGGTTAGAAAGAGTGGAGAGGGGAGATATCAAAAGGTTTGGGGGTTAGAAAGAGTGGAGAGGGAAGATATCAATATTTTGGGGGGTTAGAAAGAGTGGAGAGTGGAGATATCAATAGGTTTGGGGGTTGTGGAGAGTGGAGATATCAATAGGTTTGGGGGTTAGAAAGAGTGGAGAGGGGAGATATCAATAGGTTTGGGGGTTAGAAAGAGTGGAGAGGGGAGATATCAATAGGTTTGGGGGTTAGAAAGAGTGGAGAGTGGAGATATCAATAGGTGTGGGGGTTAGAAAGAGTGGTGAGGGGAAATATCAATAGGTTTGGGGGTTAGAAAGAGTGGAGAGGGAAGATATCAATAGGTTTGTGGGTTATAAAGAGTTGAGAGGGGAGATATCAGTAGGTTTGGGGGTTAGAAAGAGTGGAGAGGGGCGATATCAATAGGTTTGGGGGTTAGAAAGAGTGGAGAGGGGAGATATCAAAAGGTTTGGGGGTTAGAAAGAGTGGAGAGGGAGATATCAATAGGTTTGGGGGTTAGAAAGAGTGGAGAGGGAGATATCAATAGGTTTGGGGGTTAGAAAGAGTGGAGAGTGGAGATATCAATAGGTTTGGGGGTTAGAAAGAGTGGAGAGGGGAGATATCAATAGGTTTGGGGGTTAGAAAGAGTGGAGAGTGGAGATATCAATAGGTTTGGGGGTTAGAAAGAGTGGAGAGTGGAGATATCAATAGGTTTGGGGGTTAGAAAGAGTGGAGAGTGGAGATATCAATAGGTTTGGGGGTTATAAAGAGTAGAGAGTGGAGATATCAATAGGTTTGGGGGTTAGAAAGAGTGGAGAGGGGAGATATCAATAGGTATGGGGGTTAGAAAGAGTGGAGAGTGGAGATATCAATAGGTTTGGAGGTTAGAAAGAGTGGAGAGTGGAGATATCAATAGGTGTGGGGGTTAGAAAGAGTGGTGAGGGGAAATATCAATAGGTTTGGGGGTTAGAAAGAGTGGAGAGGGAAGATATCAATAGGTTTGTGGGTTATAAAGAGTTGAGAGGGGAGATATCAGTAGGTTTGGGGGTTAGAAAGAGTGGAGAGGGGCGATATCAATAGGTTTGGGGGTTAGAAAGAGTGGAGAGGGGAGATATCAAAAGGTTTGGGGGTTAGAAAGAGTGGAGAGGGAAGATATCAATATTTTGGGGGTTAGAAAGAGTGGAGAGTGGAGATATCAATAGGTTTGGGGGTTGTGGAGAGTGGAGATATCAATAGGTTTGGGGGTTAGAAAGAGTGGAGAGGGGAGATATCAATAGGTTTGGGGGTTAGAAAGAGTGGAGAGGGGAGATATCAATAGGTTTGGGGGTTAGAAAGAGTGGAGAGTGGAGATATCAATAGGTTTGGGGGTTGTGGAGAGTGGAGATATCAATAGGTTTGGGGGTTAGAAAGAGTGGAGAGGGGAGATATCAATAGGTTTGGGGGTTAGAAAGAGTGGAGAGGGAGATATCAATAGGTTTGGGGGTTAGAAAGAGTGGAGAGGGAGATATCAATAGGTTTGGGGGTTGTGGAGAGTGGAGATATCAATAGGTTTGGGGGTTAGAAAGAGTGGAGAGGGGAGATATCAATAGGTTTGGGGGTTAGAAAGAGTGGAGAGGGAAGATATCAATATGTTTGGGGGTTAGAAAGAGTGGAGAGTGGAGATATCAATAGGTTTGGGGGTTAGAAAGAGTGGAGAGGGGAGATATCAATAGGTTTGGGGGTTAGAAAGAGTGGAGAGTAGAGACATCAATAGGTTTGGGGGTTAGAAAGAGTGGAGAGGGGAGATATCAAGTTGAGTTTAAAACAATTACATTGTAAGAAAAGAAAAGTTATTTCACAGGGTTCATTTAAATTAGCATGTTTGTAACATTGAAGATTTTTCAGTTACTTATTATTATTCTGATATCAGTACAGAATAGTTCACATCACTATAGAATAGTTTTTTTTCTGGTCCATGTTCATTAACCGAATCCACCATTAACAATCTATAGGGGCTATTACGTTTATTATGTGACCTAACTTTAAAGTTAATTAGTTAAAATGTATCCTTTGGATCACTCGTACCTTTGACAGATGAAATGGCTCATTTGCATAATTTGAGGGACCTGTGAAAGGGATTGGTTGTGGTGTCACTGCTTATTGTCGCTACGTACGCCTACTGCCTATATGGACAGGAACAGTTTTGTGCATTTATAAAAGACTATACGTCCTTCAGCAGTATTTCTTTCCACTCATACATGGACATTGGCCCGAATCCTAACTTGAGATAGTTGTTCGTTGAGGAGCTTGTATTTGTGTAAATCATGTCTGTCTAAATTTACAAGAAAGATGGATGCAGCATCTCAAAGGATGGGGAAATATGACCATGGTGCTGAAATGTAATGCGCTTTTGGCTCTAGGTATATTCCTCCAGCATCAGTTTGGTTCTTCATAAAGCCTCTCTTTATCTCTGCGTCTTGTGTTCTAGGCCAGGGAAGACTTCACAGTTTGAATGCTTTCAAGTGAAACAAAGTCAAATGCTACGGGGAAAGTATGTGCTTTTCCAGCAATATCTCCCAACGTTTATGTCACTGCAACAGTCCGATAAATTTTGTCTTTTCAAATGAGCCCCCAAAGAATGAAACCACAAGATGTGGCTATAACAGTCCCTCAAGGATTCTGCAATTCTGCGCTCGCATAATTCAATGCAAAATCAACCAATCATAGCATATTATGCGAGAGATCGCAATTTTTTACCAAACCCTGCACTTTTAATGCATAAAAGGGTCCAATCGAAAATGGGTTCGTAATTTTGACCAATTACTGCACTGTTACCATGGAAAATGGCCCAATCAATTTTCAGCGTATTCACGTGTGAAGATGATGGGTGATTGATTTCTGTTCATTGTACTGCCTGTCAGCCATCAACAATCTCATTTCCCAACAAAAATAACAGCTAAAGACCATGCAAAACTATTTCCAAATGTCTTTGGAAACAAGAGAAGGTCGACAATCAACAGTCATTTCCAATCAGCAAAGCATATGAGAATGCCAGAACAGCAGAGGCATGACTGAAGTGGTAGCAGGGAAGACTGTGGCAAGCGCTGAAAGAATCAAGGTGAGTGGCGTTTTACTCCAACTTTTACTCCGCTAACCTTGGCTTTAGTAGGGTGGCTCTCCCCCGTTTGTCGATGGAGAGCACTGCTCAAAGCACGGAGTGCAATTTGTCAACTTTACCGTTTTAAAATCTCTGTAAAACTTAATACATATCACAAAAGCACAATCTTTCTGGATTTTTAAAAATGGTAATACTGTTTTTAAAGTACATATCAACCACAATACACCATTTTTATGTTTGATGTTCTTCTCTCCCTTATGACCCTTTCAGAAAAAAATCACAATCTCAAGTATTTTGAAGACAACTTATGCAAAATAAATATTGATCCTCAAATGGAAAGCAATTGATCAACTTTGAATCTATTTGGGGGTTTTTGAGAAAGAGAGGGTGAGTGGGAATGGGAGGTGCATCTCGTGTTGATACCAAGCCCCAAGCCTGGTGGAGAGGAGAGGTGTGGGAATGGGAGGTGCATCTCGTGTTGATACCAAGCCCCAAGCCTGATGGAGAGGAGAGGTGTGGGAATGGGAGGTGCATCTCGTGTTGATACCAAGCCCCAAGCCTGATGGAGAGGAGAGGTGTGGGAATGGGAGGTGCATCTCGTGTTGATACCAAGCCCCAAGCCTGATGGAGAGGAGAGGTGTGGGAATGGGAGGTGCATCTCGTGTTGATACCAAGCCCCAAGCCTGGTGGAGAGGAGAGGTGTGGGAATGGGAGGTGCATCTCGTGTTGATACCAAGCCCCAAGCCTGATGGAGAGGAGAGGTGTGGGAATGGGAGGTGCATCTCGTGTTGATACCAAGCCCCAAGCCTGATGGAGAGGAGAGGTGTGGGAATGGGAGGTGCATCTCGTGTTGATACCAAGCCCCAAGCCTGGTGGAGAGGAGAGGTGTGGGAATGGGAGGTGCATCTCGTGTTGATACCAAGCCCCAAGCCTGGTGGAGAGGAGAGGTGTGGGAATGGGAGGTGCATCTCGTGTTGATACCAAGCCCCAAGCCTGGTGGAGAGGAGAGGTGTGGGAATGGGAGGTGCATCTCGTGTTGATACCAAGCCCCAAGCCTGGTGGAGAGGAGAGGTGTGGGAATGGGAGGTGCATCTCGTGTTGATACCAAGCCCCAAGCCTGGTGGAGAGGAGAGGTGTGGGAATGGGAGGTGCATCTCGTGTTGATACCAAGCCCCAAGCCTGGTGGAGAGGAGAGGGGTGGGAATGGGAGGTGCATCTCGTGTTGATAGCAAAGCCCCAAGCCTGGTGGAGAGAAGAGGTGTGGGAATGGGAGGTGCATCTCGTGTTGATACCAAGCCCCAAGCCTGGTGGAGAGGAGAGGTGTGGGAATGGGAGGTGCATCTCGTGTTGATACCAAGCCCCAAGCCTGATGGAGAGAAGAGGTGTGGGAATGGGAGGTGCATCTCGTGTTGATACCAAGCCCCAAGCCTGGTGGAGAGGAGAGGTGTGGGAATGGGAGGTGCATCTCGTGTTGATACCAAGCCCCAAGCCTGGTGGAGAGGAGAGGTGTGGGAATGGGAGGTGCATCTCGTGTTGATACCAAGCCCCGAGCCTGGTGGAGAGGAGAGGTGTGGGAATGGGAGGTGCATCTAGTGTTGATACCAAGCCCCAAGCCTGGTGGAGAGGAGAGGTGTGGGAATGGGAGGTGCATCTCGTGTTGATACCAAGCCCCAAGCCTGATGGAGAGGAGAGGTGTGGGAATGGGAGGTGCATCTCGTGTTGATACCAAGCCCCAAGCCTGGTGGAGAGGAGAGGTGTGGGAATGGGAGGTGCATCTCGTGTTGATAGCAAAGCCCCAAGCCTGGTGGAGAGGAGAGGTGTGGGAATGGGAGGTGCATCTCGTGTTGATACCAAGCCCCAAGCCTGGTGGAGAGGAGAGGTGTGGGAATGGGAGGTGCATCTCGTGTTGATACCAAGCCCCAAGCCTGATGGAGAGGAGAGGTGTGGGAATGGGAGGTGCATCTCGTGTTGATACCAAGCCCCAAGCCTGATGGAGAGGAGAGGTGTGGGAATGGGAGGTACATCTCGTGTTGATAGCAAAGCCCCAAGCCTGGTGGAGAGGAGAGGTGTGGGAATGGGAGGTGCATCTCGTGTTGATACCAAGCCCCAAGCCTGATGGAGAGGAGAGGTGTTGGAATGGGAGGTGCATCTCGTGTTGATACCAAGCCCCAAGCCTGATGGAGAGGAGAAGTGTGGGAATGGGAGGTGCATCTCGTGTTGATACCAAGCCCCAAGCCTGATGGAGAGGAGAGGTGTGGGAATGGGAGGTGCATCTCGTGTTGATACCAAGCCCCAAGCCTGATGGAGAGGAGAGGTGTGGGAATGGGAGGTGCATCTCGTGTTGATACCAAGCCCCAAGCCTGATGGAGAGGAGAGGTGTGGGAATGGGAGGTGCATCTCGTGTTGATACCAAGCCCCAAGCCTGATGGAGAGGAGATGTGTGGGAATGGGAGGTGCATCTCGTGTTGATACCAAGCCCCAAGCCTGGTGGAGAGGAGAGGTGTGGGAATGGGAGGTGCATCTCGTGTTGATACCAAGCCCCAAGCCTGATGGAGAGAAGAGGTGTGGGAATGGGAGGTGCATCTCGTGTTGATACCAAGCCCCAAGCCTGATGGAGAGGAGAGGTGTGGGAATGGGAGGTGCATCTCGTGTTGATACCAAGCCCCAAGCCTGATGGAGAGGAGAGGTGTGGGAATGGGAGTTGCATCTCGTGTTGATACCAAGCCCCAAGCCTGATGGAGAGGTGTGGGAATGGGAGGTACATCTCGTGTTGATAGCAAAGCCCCAAGCCTGGTGGAGAGGAGAGGTGTGGGAATGGGAGGTGCATCTCGTGTTGATACCAAGCCCCAAGCCTGATGGAGAGGAGAGGTGTGGGAATGGGAGTTGCATCTCGTGTTGATACCAAGCCCCAAGCCTGATGGAGAGGTGTGGGAATGGGAGGTGCATCTCGTGTTGATACCAAGCCCCAAGTCTGATGGAGAGGAGAGGTGTGGGAATGGGAGGTGCATCTCGTGTTGATACCAAGCCCCAAGCCTGATGGAGAGGAGAGGTATGGGAATGGGAGGTGCATCTCGTGTTGATACCAAGCCCCAAGCCTGGTGGAGAGGAGAGGTGTGGGAATGGGAGGTGCATCTCGTGTTGATACCAAGCCCCAAGCCTGATGGAGAGGAGAGGTGTGGGAATGGGAGGTACATCTCGTGTTGATACCAAGCCCCAAGCCTGGTGGAGAGGAGAGGTGTGGGAATGGGAGGTGCATCTCGTGTTGATACCAAGCCCCAAGCCTGATGGAGAGGAGAGGTGTGGGAATGGGAGGTGCATCTCGTGTTGATACCAAGCCCCAAGCCTGATGGAGAGGAGAGGTGTGGGAATGGGAGGTGCACCTCGTGTTGATACCAAGCCCCAAGCCTGATGGAGAGGATAGGTGTGGGAATGGGAGGTACATCTCGTGTTGATACCAAGCCCCAAGCCTGGTGGAGAGGAGAGGTGTGGGAATGGGAGGTGCATCTCGTGTTGATAGCAAAGCCCCAAGCCTAGTGGAGAGGAGAGGTGTGGGAATGGGAGGTACATCTCGTGTTGATACCAAGCCCCAAGCCTAGTGGAGAGGAGAGGTGTGGGAATGGGAGGTGCATCTCGTGTTGATAGCAAAGCCCCAAGCCTGGTGGAGAGGAGAGGTGTGGGAATGGGAGGTGCATCTCGTGTTGATACCAAGCCCCAAGCCTGATGGAGAGGAGAGGTGTGGGAATGGGAGGTGCATCTCGTGTTGATACCAAGCCCCAAGCCTGATGGAGAGGAGAGGTGTGGGAATGGGAGGTGCATCTCGTGTTGATACCAAGCCCCAAGCCTGGTGGAGAGGAGAGGTGTGGGAATGGGAGGTGCATCTCGTGTTGATACCAAGCCCCAAGCCTGGTGGAGAGGAGAGGTGTGTGTGTATGTGTGTGAATCTATGAGGGAATTATGACAGAGCTGTTTGTTCTGGAAAATAAACCGAATTGAGCACTTTAGATGTTTAAATGTGTTTGTATTATGTATTATGCTTAAAATCATCCTAAAACTGAGCACATGTGACTTCTTTTATTGCTTTATATGAAATTAACGTGAAAAAAACCCATCACAAAATGTATCGCAGAATTTCAGAAAAGCTGCTGCAAAATCAAGCATTTTTTGCCATAGAAATCAACAACAACAAAAATTGTGAAATCCTGGAGGGACTGCTATAAGTCCTTTCTACAGACACTTTTGTTTGGTCACTTCCTCTCTACTCTGAGAAACAGGGTCACATGATAAATTAGACCACATATCCAATCACATAAGGACGCCTGGATGGCTAGATATGACCACATTAAAGTAAAATTATATATGAATGATATATATATATAAAATGATACTGAATCAAATCTAGGGTTGTAAGCTGACAAGACTTCCCTCCCCAAAACAAGATCTCTTCAACCCTGCTCCTGGAGAACCTTCTAGGCCTGCTTATTTCAGGTTAAGTTGATCTACAATCAAATCAGCTACTTGTTGAGAAGCTCTATTCATACATTTCTATTCCAAAGGAACGTCACCAAGTTTTATATCTGGAGATGAATTCCAGGAGTGCCTAGGTGAGATGATTCTCACTCAATTCACAGATGCCTCTCAAATCATCCATTCATGAATCAGCCAAGGTCCAAGCTAAGATGGTGCACAACCACAAAGGTGAGGTGCTAGTAGTGGCTCCAGGACCGGGATTGCAAACCTCTACCTTGATCCCCTGCTCACAATCAAACGTCTGAGGCCATAGGGTATCAAACCACAGGTCCTAGGCTAGTTTTCCAGGACCAGGCTTCCAGACCTCTACCATAACTTATACCCCTTGCCCCCCCCTTCCCTGGAACTGCCACCCCATCATGTTATTAAGTCAACATAGCTGGGGGTGGATGGGATAGATGGTGGACAGAAGGAACCTCCTCCTCATTTTCACCTTCGTCTACATCATCGTTAGACATGATGGCCACGCACTTTTACCAGACCATACGCACGTCTGTGCGGTAGCGGTCACACGCCCACAGGAACATGGGCAGCAGGATGGACTGGGCGATGGAGAACCACAGCACCATCCAGCTGTAGGAGCGGTCGTACTTCAGACTGGCAAAGCACACCACCTGCAGGGGAGGGAGGGAGGGAATATGGAATAGCAGTCAATATCAAGTACCAAGCGAAACTACTCAACTACTTCAACGCCCAAGCGGAGGTTTTTCTAACATGAAAGCGACAGAGCAGAGTGTTTACATCTCGAGAAACACCAGCTGAGCAGTTCGTCTTTGGTGCCTCTCCCTCAGCAAAAGTATAGCATAGTAGAGTTTAATATAGCATAGTGTGTTCCAGGACCAAAGCGTGTGCTCCTTTTCACTGGGCCTTGACACTTCATTCAAATGGATTCATTCAACTCATTAACCAGCCTGAACAACCTCCCTGGTGTCACGAGTGATCTTCACATCAATGAGCCACTTGATTAAGTCCATAAGATAACTTAATCAAACCTATTTCCTCATTAGATGTAAGATACTGTAAACCAGGGGTATTCAACCGGGAGTCCACGGCCCCAAGGTATTGCAGTGGGTCCTTAAAAATATTTCAAATGTTTTTATGAATATCGCTAGCAACAGAATAAAGAATAAACACATTTTGAATGACATACCTACAGTAGAAAAAATGAGAATATATTGTTACTAATGGATGTCAAGTTATTTCTCAGCTCCTAATATTGAGAAAATGTGAAGGCCTATTTTGGGGCCTATTACACTCCCTGGAGTATCTGGGACGACCCTCCCACTCTGCCGAATTCTCTCTCTTTGCTCTTGTTTTCCTTAATAGGATGTCGGTGGGCGGAGCAGGGAGGGCAGGCAGCAAAATGGTACACACCTGGGTTTCGGTGTGTCCCGGGGATAAATGCACCTTTCCCATTAATTGAGGAGAGTCTCTCCACGCAGACACTTATTTTTTGGATGTGGAATTTTGTGGCTTGTTCGTTTTGGCACTTCAAAAACACCCCTCATTATCACCATCTATGCACGCAACCACTCACACTACTGATTCCTGACTACACCATTGTTAATTGCATATAGTTCACTTTAGTTAATAAATATATTTTTCTTATTCCTTATCTCCACGTTGTCTCCCTCTTTGTTACGGGCTACGAGCCGGTTCGTGACATAACATGCTGGTAAGTTCTCTTGAATTGGACATTTTTGCCAACCTTTGTTTAACCAGCTAAACAGCTGCAGCTTAGTGAACATGTGTTTGGAGTTACCTTTTAGCTAATAGGCTATGTTAGAGCTTATACTTCCTATTCCAAGGTCAAAATAGTAAAAACTATATCAAATCTATTCATTTAAAAATGTGATTACTTCTCCTTGCCATTAACGTTCACCTGATAAGACAAGACCTGTGTAAGCACATTATTTTGCGAACGTATGATGGGAGTCCCTGGTTCGTCAATTTGCCTGAGAGGGGGTCCCAAGCTTGCCTGTTTGCCTGGCAGGGGGTCCCTAGGAAAGAGAAGGTTAAATTAGGATGTCCTTTTCAGTAACCATGTCAGTATCCAGGGTCATTAGGATGTCCTTCTCAGTAACCATTAGGATGTCTTTCTCAGTAACCATTAGGATATCCTTCTCAGTAACCATTAGGATGTCCTTCTCAGTAACCATTAGGATGTCCTGCTCAGTAACCATTAGGATGTTCTTCTCAGTAACCATGTCAGTATCCAGGGTCATTAGGATGTCTTTCTCAGTAACCATTAGGATGTCCTTCTCAGTAACCATTAGGATGTCCTTCTCAGTAACCATTAGGATGTCCTTCTCAGTAACCATTAGGATATCCTTCTCAGTAACCATTAGGATGTTCTTCTCAGTAACCATTAGGATGTCTTTCTCAGTAACCATTAGGATGTTCTTCTCAGTAACCATGTCACTATCCAGGGTCATGAGGATGTCCTTCTCAGTAACCATTACGATGTCCTTATCAGTAACCATGAGGATGTCCTTCTACGTAACCATTAGGATGTCCTTCTCAGTAACCATTAGGATGTCCTTCTCAGTAACCATTAGGATGTCCTTCTCAGTAACCATTAGGATATCCTTCTCAGTAACCATTAGGATGTCCTTCTCAGTAACCATTAGGATATGTCTTCCTTGTCAGTAACATGTAACCAGGGTCCATTAGGATGTCTTTCTCAGTAATGTCCTTCTCAGTAACCATTAGGATGTCCTTCTCAGTAACCATTAGGATGTCCTTAACCATGTAAGTATCCAGTGATGTCCTTCTCAGTAACCATGTCAGTATCCAGGGCCATTAGGATGTCCTTCTCAGTAACCATTAGGATGTCCTTCTCAGTAACCATTAGATGTCCTTCTCAGTAACCATAAGGGCCAGGATGTCCTTCTCAGTAACCATTAGGATGTCCTTCTCAGTAACCATTAGGATGTCCTTCTCAGTAACCATTAGGATGTCCTTCTCAGTCCTTAGGATGTCCTTCAGTAACCATTAGGATGTCCTTCTCAGTAACCATTAGGATGTCCTTCTCAGTAACCATTAGGATGTCCTTCTCAGTCCAGTCCATGTCAATCCAGGGCCATTAGGATGTCCTTCTCAGTAACCATTAGGATGTCCTTCTCAGTAACCATTAGGATGTCCTTCTCAGTAACCATTAGGATGTCCTTCTCAGTAACCAGTAACCATTAGGATGTCCTTCTCAGTAACCATTAGGATGTCCTTCTCAGTAACCATTAGGATGTCCTTCTCAGTAACCATTAGGATGTCCTTCTCAGTAACCATTAGGATGTCCTTCTCAGTAACCATTAGGATGTCCTTCTCAGTAACCATTAGGATGTCCTTCTCAGTAACCATTAGGATGTCTTCTCAGTAACCATGTCAGTATCCAGGGCCATTAGGATGTCCTTCTCAGTAACCATTAGGATGTCCTTCTCAGTAACCATTAGGATGTCCTTCTCAGTAACCATTAGGATGTCCTATCCAGGGTCCTTCTCAAACCATTAGGATGTCCTTCTCAGTAACCATTAGTGTCCTTCTCATAACCAGGGCCATTAGGATGTCCTTCTCAGTAACCATTAGGATGTCCTTCTCAGTAACCATTAGGATGTCCTTCTCAGTAACCATTAGGATGTCCTTCTCAGTAACCATAGGATGTCCCATTCTCAGTAACCATTAGGATGTCCTTCTCAGTATCCAGATGTGTCCTTCTCAGTAACCATTAGGATGTCCTTCTCAGTAACCATTAGGATGTCCTTCTCAGTAACCATTAGGATGTCCTTCTCAGTAACCATTAGGATGTTCTTCTCAGTAACCATGATGTCCTTCTCAGTAACCATGAGGATGTCCTTCTCAGTAACCATTAGGATGTCCTTCTCAGTAACCATTAGGATGTCCTTCTCAGTCCATTAGGATGTCCTTCTCAGTAACCATGTCAGTATCCAGGGCCATTAGGATGTCCTTCTCAGTAACCATTAGGATGTCCTTGTCAGTAACCATTAGGATGTCCTTCTCAGTAACCATTAGGATGTCCTTCTCAGTAACCATTAGGATGTCCTTCTCATAACCATTAGGATGTCCTTCTCAGTAACCATTAGGATGTCCTTCTCAGTAACCATTAGGATGTCCTTCTCAGTAACCATTAGGATGTCCTTCTCAGTAACCATTAGGATGTCCTTCTCAGTAACCATTAGTATACAGATGTCCTTCTCAGTAACCATTATGATGTCCTTCTCAGTAACCATTAGGATGTCCTTCTCAGTAACCATTAGGATGTCCTTCTCAGTAACCATGTGTCCTTCTCAGTAACCATTTGGATGTCCTTCTCAGTAACCATTAGGATGTCCTTCTCAGTAACCATTACGATGTCCTTCTCAGTAACCATTAGGATGTCCTTCTCAGTAACCATTAGGATGTCCTTCTCAGTAACCATTAGGATGTCCTTCTCAGTAACCATTAGGATGTCCTTCTCAGTAACCATTAGGATGTCCTTCTCAGTAACCATTAGGATGTCTTTCTCAGTAACCATGTCAGTATCCAGGGCCATTAGGATGTCTTTCTCAGTAACCACTAGGATGTCCTTCTCAGTAACCATTAGGATATCCTTCTCAGTAACCATTAGGATGTCCTTCTCAGTAACCATTAGGATGTCTTTCTCAGTAACCATGTCAGTATCCAGGGCCATTAGGATGTCTTTCTCAGTAACCACTAGGATGTCTTTCTCAGTAACCATTAGGATATCCTTCTCAGTAACCATTAGGATGTCCTTCTCAGTAACCATTAGGATGTCCTTCTCAGTAACCATTAGGATGTCCTGCTCAGTAACCATTAGGATGTTCTTCTCAGTAACCATGTCAGTATCCAGGGTCATTAGGATGTCCTTCTCAGTAACCATTAGGATGTCCTTCTCAGTAACCATTAGGATGTCCTTCTCAGTAACCATTAGGATGTCCTTCTCAGTAACCATTAGGATGTTCTTCTCAGTAACCATGAGGATGTCCTTCTCAGTAACCATGAGGATGTCCTTCTCAGTAACCATTAGGATGTCCTTCTCAGTAACCATTAGGATGTCCTTCAGTAACATTAGGATGTCCTTCTCAAACCATTAGGATGTCCTGCTCAGTAACCATTAGGATGTTCTTCTCAGTAACCATGTCAGTATCCAGGGTCATTAGGATGTCCTTCTCAGTAACCATTAGGATGTCTTTCTCAGTAACCATTAGGATGTTCTTCTCAGTAACCATGTCACTATCCAGGGTCATTAGGATGTCCTTCTCAGTAACCATTAGGATGTCCTTCTCAGTAACCATGAGGATGTCCTTCTCAGTAACCATTAGGATGTCCTTCTCAGTAACCATTAGGATGTCCTTCTCAGTAACCATTAGGATGTCTTTCTCAGTAACCATGTCAGTATCCAGGGCCATTAGGATGTCTTTCTCAGTAACCACTGTCCTTCTCAGTAACCATTAGGATGTCCTTCTCAGTAACCATTAGGATGTCCTTCTCAGTAACCATTAGGATGTCCTTCTCAGTAACCATGTCAGTAACCATTAGGATGTCCTTCTCAGTAACCATTAGGATGTCCTTCTCAGTAACCATTAGGATGTCCTTCTCAGTAACCATTAGGATGTCCTTCTCAGTAACCATTAGGATGTCCTTCTCAGTAACCATTAGGATGTCCTTCTCAGTAACCATTAGGATGTCCTTCTCAGTAACCATTAGGATGTCCTTCTCAGTAACCATTAGGATGTCCTTCTCAGTAACCATGTCACTATCCAGGGTCATGTGTCCTTCTCAGTAACCATTAGGTCCTTCTCATAACCATGTGTCCTTCTCAGTAACCATTAGGATGTCCTTCTCAGTAACCATTAGGATGTCCTTCTCAGTAACCATTAGGATGTCCTTCTCAGTAACCATTAGGATATCCTTCTCAGTAACCATTAGGATGTCCTTCTCAGTAACCATTAGGATGTCTTTCTCAGTAACCATGTCAGTATCCAGGGCCATTAGGATGTCTTTCTCAGTAACCACTAGGATGTCCTTCTCAGTAACCATTAGGATGTCCTTCTCAGTATGTCCTTCTCAGTAACCATGTCAGTATCCAGGGCCATTAGGATGTCCTTGTCAGTAACCATTATGATGTCCTTCTCAGTAACCATGTCCTTCCAGTAACCATTAGGATGTCCTTCTCAGTAACCATTATGATGTCCTTCTCAGTAACCATTAGGATGTCCTTCTCAGTAACCATTAGGATGTCTTTCTCAGTAACCATGTAGTATCCAGGGCCATTAGGATGTCTTTCTCAGTAACCTTTAGGATGTCCTTCTCAGTAACCATTAGGATGTCCTTCTCAGTAACCATTAGGATGTCCTTCTCAGTAACCATTAGGATGTCCTTCTCAGTAACCATGTCAGTATCCAGGGCCATTAGGATGTCCTTGTCAGTAACCATTAGGATGTCCTTCTCAGTAACCATTAGGATGTCTTTCTCAGTAACCATGTAAGTATCCAGGGCCATTAGGATGTCTTTCTCAGTAACCACTAGGATGTCCTTCTCAGTAACCATTAGGATGTCCTTCTCAGTAACCATTAGGATGTCCTTCTCAGTAACCATTAGGATGTCCTTCTCAGTAACCATGTCAGTATCCAGGGCCATTAGGATGTCCTTCTCAGTAACCATGAGGATGTCCTTCTCAGTAACCATTAGGATGTCCTTCTCAGTAACCATTAGGATGTCCTTCTCAGTAACCATTAGGATGTCCTTCTCAGTAACCATTAGGATGTCCTTCTCAGTAACCATTAGGATGTCCTTCTCAGTAACCATTAGGATGTCTTTCTCAGTAACCATGTCAGTATCCAGGGCCATTAGGATGTCTTTCTCAGTAACCATTAGGATGTCCTTCTCAGTAACCATTAGGATGTCCTTCTCAGTAACCATTAGGATGTCCTTCTCAGTAACCATGTCAGTATCCAGGGCCATTAGGATGTCCTTGTCAGTAACCATTATGATGTCCTTCTCAGTAACCATGTCACTATCCAGGGTCATTAGGATGTCCTTCTCAGTAACCATTAGGATGTCCTTCTCAGTAACCATTAGGATGTCCTTCTCAGTAACCATTAGGATGTCTTTCTCAGTAACCATGTCAGTATCCAGGGCCATTAGGATGTCTTTCTCAGTAACCACTAGGATGTCCTTCTCAGTAACCATTAGGATGTCCTTCTCAGTAACCATTAGGAGGTCCTTCTCAGTAACCATGTCAGTATCCAGGGCCATTAGGATGTCCTTGTCAGTAACCATTATGATGTCCTTCTCAGTAACCATGTCACTATCCAGGGTCATTAGGATGTCCTTCTCAGTAACCATTATGATGTCCTTCTCAGTAACCATTAGGATATCCTTCTCAGTAACCATTAGGATGTCTTTCTCAGTAACCATGTAAGTATCCAGGGCCATTAGGATGTCTTTCTCAGTAACCACTAGGATGTCCTTCTCAGTAACCATTAGGATGTCCTTCTCAGTAACCATTAGGATGTCCTTCTCAGTAACCATTAGGATGTCCTTCTCAGTAACCATGTCAGTATCCAGGGCCATGTGTCCTTGTCAGTAACCATTAGGATGTCCTTCTCAGTAACCATTAGGATGTCCTTCCATCAGTAACCATTAGGATGTCCTTCTCAGTAACCATTAGGATGTCCTTCTCAGTAACCATTAGGATGTCCTTCTCAGTAACCATTAGGATGTCCTTCTCAGTAACCATTAGGATGTCCTTCTCAGTAACCATTAGGATGTCCTTCTCAGTAACCATGTCACTATCCAGGGTCATTAGGATGTCCTTCTCAGTAACCATTAATGTCCAGTAACCATTAGGATGTCCTTCCATTAGGATGTCAGTAACCATTAGGATGTCCTTCTCAGTAACCTTCCTTCTCAGTAACCATTAGGATGTCCTTCTCAGTAACCATTAGGATGTCTTTCTCAGTAACCATGTCAGTATCCAGGGCCATTAGGATGTCTTTCTCAGTAACCACTAGGATGTCCTTCTCAGTAACCATTAGGATGTCCTTCTCAGTAACCATTAGGATGTCCTTCTCAGTAACCATGTCAGATCCAGGGCCATTAGGATGTCCTTGTCAGTAACCATTATGATGTCCTTCTCAGTAACCATTAGGATGTCCTTCTCAGTAACCATTAGGATGTCCTTCTCAGTAACCATTAGGATGTCCTTCTCAGTAACCATTAGGATGTCCTTCTCAGTAACCATTAGGATGTCCTTCTCAGTAACTTACAGTAACCATTAGGATGTCCTTCTCAGTAACCATGAGGATGTCCTTCTCAGTAACCATTAGGATGTCCTTCTCAGTAACCATTAGGATGTCCTTCTCAGTAACCATTAGGATGTCCTTCTCAGTAACCATTAGGATGTCTTTCTCAGTAACCATGTCAGTATCCAGGGCCATTAGGATGTCTTTCTCAGTAACCACTAGGATGTCCTTCTCAGTAACCATTAGGATATCGTTCTCAGTAACCATAAGGATGTCCTTCTCAGTAACCATTAGGATGTCCTTCAGTAACCATGTCAGTATCCAGGGCCATTAGGATGTCTTTCTCAGTAACCACTAGGATGTCTTTCTCAGTAACCATTAGGATATCCTTCTCAGTAACCATTAGGATGTCCTTCTCAGTAACCATTAGGATGTCCTTCTCAGTAACCATTAGGATGTCCTTCTCAGTAACCATTAGGATGTCCTTCTCAGTAACCATTAGGATGTCCTTCTCAGTAACCATTAGGATGTCCTTCTCAGTAACCATTAGGATGTCCTTCTCAGTAACCAGTCCTTCTCAGTAACCATGTCACTATCCAGGGTCATTAACCATTATGATGTCCTTCTCAGTAACCATGAGGATGTCCTTCTCAGTAACCATTAGGATGTCCTTCTCAGTAACCATTAGGATGTCCTTCTCAGTAACCATTAGGATGTCCTTCTCAGTAACCATTAGGATATCCTTCTCAGTAACCATTAGGATGTCCTTCTCAGTAACCATTAGGATGTCTTTCTCAGTAACCATGTCAGTATCCAGGGCCATTAGGATGTCTTTCTCTCAGTAACCACTAGGATGTCCTTCTCAGTAACCATTAGGATGTCCTTCTCAGTAACCATTAGGATGTCCTTCTCAGTAACCATGTCAGGGGCCATGTGTCCTTCTAACCATTATGATGTCCTTCTCAGTGTCCTTCTCAGTAACCATTAGGATGTCCTTCTCAGTAACCATTAGGATGTCCTTCTCAGTAACCATTTGGATGTCCTTCTCAGTAACCATTAGGATGTCCTTCTCAGTAACCATTAGGATGTAACCATTGTCCTTCTCAGTAACCATGAGGATGTCCTTCTCAGTAACCATTAGGATGTCCTTCTCAGTAACCATTAGGATGTCCTTCTCAGTAACCATTAGGATGTCCTTCTCAGTAACCAGTGTCCTTCTCAGTAACCATGTCAGTATCCAGGGCCATGTCCTTTCTCAGTAACCATTAGGATGTCCTTCTCAGTAACCATTAGGATGTCCTTCTCAGTAACCATTAGGATGTCCTTCTCAGTAACCATTAGGATGTCCTTCTCAGTAACCATTAGGATGTCTTTCTCAGTAACCATGTCAGTATCCAGGGCCATTAGGATGTCTTTCTTAACCACTAGGATGTCTTTCTCAGTAACCATTAGGATGTCCTTCTCAGTAACCATTAGGATGTCCTTCTCAGTAACCATTAGGATGTCCTTCTCAGTAACCATTAGGATGTCCTGCTCAGTAACCATTAGGATGTCTTCTCAGTAACCATGTCAGTATCCAGGGTCATTAGGATGTCCTTCTCAGTAACCATTAGGATGTCCTTCTCAGTAACCATTAGGATGTCCTTCTCAGTAACCATTAGGATGTCCTTCTCAGTAACCATTAGGATGTTCTTCTCAGTAACCATGAGGATGTCCTTCTCAGTAACCATGAGGATGTCCTTCTCAGTAACCATTAGGATGTCCTTCTCAGTAACCATTAGGATGTCCTTCTCAGTAACCATTAGGATGTCCTTCTCAGTAACCATGAGGATGTCCTTCTCAGTAACCATTAGGATGTTCTTCTCAGTAACCATGTCAGTATCCAGGGTCATTAGGATGTCCTTCTCAGTAACCATTAGGATGTCTTTCTCAGTAACCATTAGGATGTTCTTCTCAGTAACCATGTCACTATCCAGGGTCATTAGGATGTCCTTCTCAGTAACCATTACGATGTCCTTCTCAGTAACCATGAGGATGTCCTTCTCAGTAACCATTAGATGTCCTTCTCAGTAACCATTAGGATGTCCTTCTCAGTAACCATTAGGATGTCCTTCTCAGTAACCATTAGGATGTCCTTCCATGTCAGTATCCAGGGCCATTAGGATGTCTTTCTCAGTAACCATAGGATGTCCTTCTCAGTAACCATTAGGATGTCCTTCTCAGTAACCATTAGGATGTCCTTCTCATTAGGATGTCCTTCTCAAACCATTAGATGTCCTTCTCAGTAACCATTAGGATGTCCTTCTCAGTAACCATGAGGATGTCCTTCTCAGTAACCATTAGGATGTCCTTCTCAGTAACCATTAGGATGTCCTTCTCAGTAACCATTAGGATGTCCTTCTCAGTAACCATTAGGATGTCCTTTCTCAGTAACCATGTAACCAGGGCCATTAGGATGTCCTTCTCAGTAACCATTAGGATGTCCTTCTCAGTAACCATTAGGATGTCCTTCTCAGTAACCATTAGGATGTCCTTCTCAGTAACCATTAGGATGTCCTTCTCAGTAACCATGTCAGTATCCAGGGCCATTTCTCAGTAACCACTAGGATGTCCTTCTCAAACCATTAGGATGTCCTTCTCAGTAACCATTAGGATGTCCTTCTCAGTAACCATTAGGATGTCCTTCTCAGTAACCATTAGGATGTCCTGCTCAGTAACCATTAGGATGTCTTCTCAGTAACCATGTCAGTATCCAGGGTCATTAGGATGTCCTTCTCAGTAACCATTAGGATGTCCTTCTCAGTAACCATTAGGATGTCCTTCTCAGTAACCATTAGGATGTCCTTCTCAGTAACCATTAGGATGTCTTCTCAGTAACCATGTGTCCTTCTCAGTAACCATTAGGATGTCCTTCTCAGTAACCATTAGGATGTCCTTCTCAGTAACCATTAGTGTCCTCCTCAGTAACCATTAGGATGTCCTTCTCAGTAACCATGAGGATGTCCTGCTCAGTCCTTCTCAGTAACCATGTCAGTATCCAGGGTCATTAGGATGTCCTTCTCAGTAACCATTAGATGTCCTTCTCAGTAACCATGAGGATGTCCTTCTCAGTAACCATTAGGATGTCCTTCTCAGTAACCATTAGGATGTCCTTCTCAGTAACCATTAGGATGTCCTTCTCAGTAACCATTAGGATGTCTTTCTCAGTAACCATGTCAGTGTCCAGGGCCATTAGGATGTCTTTCTCAGTAACCATTAGGATGTCCTTCTCAGTAACCATTAGGATGTCCTTCTCAGTAACCATTAGGATGTCCTTCTCAGTAACCATTAGGATGTCCTTCTCAGTAACCATGTCAGTATCCAGGATGTCCTTGTCAGTAACCATTAGGATGTCCTTCTCAGTAACCATTAGGATGTCCTTCTCAGTAACCATTAGGATGTCCTTCTCAGTAACCATTAGGATGTCCTTCTCAGTAACCATTAGGATGTCAGTAACCATTAGGATGTCCTTCTCAGTAACCATTAGGATGTCCTTCTCAGTAACCATTAGGATGTCCTTCTCAGTAACCATTAGGATGTCCTTCTCAGTAACCATGTCATTCCAGGATGTCCTTCTCAGTAACCATTAGATGTCCTTCTCAGTAACCATGAGGATGTCCTTCTCAGTAACCATTAGGATGTCCTTCTCAGTAACCATTAGGATGTCCTTCTCAGTAACCATTAGGATGTCCTTCTCAGTAACCATTAATATCCTTCTCAGTAACCATTAGGATGTCCTTCTCAGTAACCATTAGGATGTCCTTCTCAGTAACCATGTCAGTATCCAGGGCCATTAGGATGTCTTTCTCAGTAACCATAGGGATGTCCTTCTCAGTAACCATTAGGATGTCCTTCTCAGTAACCATGTCAGTATCCAGGGCCATTAGGATGTCCTTCTCAGTAACCATTAGGATGTCCTTCTCAGTAACCATTAGGATGTCCTTCTCAGTAACCATTAGGATGTCCTTCTCAGTAAGGGCCATTAGGATGTCCTTCTCAGTAACCATTAGGATGTCCTTCTCAGTAACCATTAGGATGTCTTTCTCAGTAACCATGTCAGTATCCAGGGCCATTAGGATGTCCTCAGTAACCACTAGGATGTCCTTCTCAGTAACCATTAGGATGTCCTTCTCAGTAACCATAGGATGTCCTTCTCAGTAACCATTAGGATGTCCTTCTCAGTAACCATTAGGATGTCCTTCTCAGTAACCATGTCAGTATCCAGGGCCATTAGGATGTCCTTGTCAGTAACCATTAGGATGTCCTTCTCAGTAACCATTAGGATGTCCTTCTCAGTAACCTTCTCATTTAGGATGTCCTTCTCAGTAACCATTTGGATGTCCTTCTCAGTAACCATTAGGATGTCCTTCTCAGTAACCATTAGGATATCCTTCTCAGTAACCATTTGGATGTCCTTCTCAGTAACCATTAGGATGTCCTTCTCAGTAACCATTAGGATGTCCTTCTCAGTAACCATTAGGATGTCCTTCTCAGTAACCATTAGGATGTCCTTCTCAGTAACCATTAGGATGTCCTTCTCAGTAACCATTAGGATGTTCTTCTCAGTAGCCATGAGGATGTCCTTCTCAGTAACCATGAGGATGTCCTTCTCAGTAACCATTAGGATGTCCTTCTCAGTAACAATTAGGATGTCCTTCTCAGTAACCATGTCAGTATCCAGGGCCATTAGGATGTCCTTCTCAGTAACCATGAGGATGTCCTTCTCAGTAACCATAAGGATGTCCTCCTCAGTAACCATTAGGATGTCCTTCTCAGTAACCATTAGGATGCCCTTCTCAGTAACAATTAGGATGTCCTTCTCAGTAACCATGTCAGTATCCAGGGCCATTAGGATGTCCTTCTCAGTAACCATAAGGATGTCCTTCTCAGTAACCATTAGGATGTCCTTCTCAGTAACCAGTAACCATTGGGATGACCAGTAACCATTAGGATGTCCTTCTCAGTAACCATTAGGATGTCCTTCTCAGTAACCATTAGGATATCCTTCAGTAACCATGTAACCAGGGTCATTAGGATGTCCTTCTCAGTAAACCATTAGGATGTCCTTCTCAGTAACCATTAGGATGTCCTTCTCAGTAACATTTAGGATGTCCTTCTCAGTAACCATTAGGATGTTCTTCATAACCATGTCAGTATCCATGGCCATTAGGATGTCCTTCTCAGGGATGTCCTTCTCAGTTTAGGATGTCTTCTCAGTAACCATGTCAGTATCCAGGGCCATTACGATGTCCTTCTCAGTAACCATTAGGATGTCCTTCTCAGTAACCATTAGGATGTCCTTCTCAGTAACCATTAGGATGTCCTTCTCAGTAACCATTAGGATGTCCTTCTCAGTCCTTCTCAGTAACCATTAGGATGTCCTTCTCAGTAACCATTAGGATGTCCTTCTCAGTAACCATTAGGATGTCCTTCTCAGTAACCATTAATGTTCATAGCCATGAGGATGTCCTTCTCAGTAACCATTAGGATGTCCTTCTCAGTAACCATTAGGATGTCCTTCTAACAGTAACCATGTCAGTATCCAGGGTTAGGATGTCCTTCTCATTTAGGATGTCCTTCTCAGTAACCATTAGGATGTCCTTCTCAGTGTCCTTCTCAGTAACCATTAGGATGTCTCAGGGTCAGTAACCATGTCAGGGGCCATTAGGATGTCCTTCTCATTAACCATTAGGATGTCCTTCTCAGTAACCATTAGGATGTCCTTCTCAGTAACCATTAGGATGTCCTTCTCAGTAACCATTAGGATGTCCTTCTCACCAGTAACCATGTCAGTATCCAGGGCCATTAGGTCCTTCTCAGTAAACATTAGGATGTCCTTCTCAGTAACCATTAGGATGTCCTCAGTAACCATGTCAGTATCCAGGGTCATTAGGATGTCTTTCTCAGTAACCATTAGGATGTCCTTCTCAGTAACCATTAGGATGTCCTTCTCAGTAACCATTAGGATGTCCTTCTCAGTAACCATGTCAGTATCCAGGGCCATTAGGATGTCCTTCTCAGTAACCATTAGGATGTCCTTCTCAGTAACCATTAGGATGTCCTTCTCAGTAACCATTAGGATGTCCTTCTCAGTAACCATTAGGATGTCCTTCTCAGTAACCATTAGGATGTCCTTCTCAGTAACCATTAGGATGTCCTTCTCAGGATGTCTTTCTCAGTAACCATGTCAGTATCCAGGGCCATTAGGATGTCTTTCTCAGTAACCACTAGGATGTCCTTCTCAGTAACCATTAGGATGTCCTTCTCAGTAACCATTAGGATGTCCTTCTCAGTAACCATTAGGATGTCCTTCTCAGTAACCATTAGGATGTTCTTCTCAGTAACCATGTCAGTATCCAGGATTAGGATGTCCTTGTCAGTAACCATTAGGATGTCCTTCTCAGTAACCATTAGGATGTCCTTCTCAGTAACCATTAGGATGTCCTTCTCAGTAACCATTAGGATGTCCTTCTCAGTAACCATTTGGATGTCCTTCTCAGTAACCATTAGGATGTCCTTCTCAGTAACCATTAGGATATCCTTCTCAGTAACCATTTGGATGTCCTTCTCAGTAACCATTAGGATGTCCTTCTCAGTAACCATTAGGATGTCCTTCTCAGTAACCATTAGGATGTCCTTCTCAGTAACCATTAGGATGTCCTTCTCAGTAACCATTAGGATGTCCTTCTCAGTAACCATTAGGATGTTCTTCTCAGTAGCCATGAGGATGTCCTTCTCAGTAACCATGAGGATGTCCTTCTCAGTAACCATTAGGATGTCCTTCTCAGTAACAATTAGGATGTCCTTCTCAGTAACCATGTCAGTATCCAGGGCCATTAGGATGTCCTTCTCAGTAACCATGAGGATGTCCTTCTCAGTAACCATAAGGATGTCCTCCTCAGTAACCATTAGGATGTCCTTCTCAGTAACCATTAGGATGTCCTTCTCAGTAACCATTAGGATGTCCTTCTCAGTAACCATTAGGATGTCCTTCTCAGTAACCATTAGTAACCATGGATGTCCTTCTCAGTAACCATGGGATGTCCTTCTCAGTAACCATTAGGATGTCCTTCTCAGTAACCATAGGATGTCCTTCTCAGTAACCATTAGGATGTCCTTCTCAGTAACCATTAGGATGTCCTTCTCAGTAACCATTAGGATGTCCTTCTCAGTAACCATTAGGATGTCCTTCTCAGTAACCATTAGGATGTCCTTCTCAGTAACCATTAGGATGTCCTTCTCAGTAACCATTAGATGTCCTTCTCAGTAACCATTAGGATGTCCTTCTCAGTAACCATTAGGATTAGTGTCCTTCTCAGTAACCATTAGGATATCATTTTCAGTAACCATGTCAGTATCCAGGGCCATTAGGATGTCCTTCTCATTAAGCATTAGGATGTCCTTCTCAGTAACCATTAGGATGTCCTTCTCAGTAACAATTAGGATGTCCTTCTCAGTAACCATTAGGATGTTCTTCTCAGTAACCATTAGGATGTTCTTCTCAGTAACCATGTCAGTATCCAGGGCCATTAGGATGTCCATTAGGATGTCCTCAGTAACCATTAGGATGTCCTTCTCAGTAACCATTAGGATGTCCTTCTCAGTAACCATTAGGATGTCCTTCAGTAACTCCTTCTCAGTAACCATTTCTCAGGATGTCCTTTAGGATGTCCTCAGTAACCATTAGGATGTCCTTCTCAGCAACCATGTCAGTTTCCAGGGTCATTAGGATGTCTTTCTCAGTAACCACTAGGATGTTCTTCTCAGTAACCATTAGGATGTCCAGGGTCATTAGGATGTCCTTCTCAGTAACCATTAGGATATCCTTCACAGTAACCATTAGGATGTCCAGGGTCATTAGGATGTCCTTCTCATTAACCATTAGGATGTCCTTCTCAGTAACCATTAGGATGTCCTTCTCAGTTACCATTAGGATGTCCTTTTCAGTAACCATGTCAGTTTCTCATTAGGATGTCAGTAACCATTAGGATGTCCTTCTCAGTAACCATGTCAGTTTCCAGGGTCATTAGGATGTCTTCTTCTCAGTAACCATTAGGATGTCCTTCTCAGTAACCATTAGATGGATGTCCTTCTCAGTAACCATTCAGTTTCAGGGTCATTAGGATGTCCTTCTCAGTAACCATTAGGATGTCCTTCTCAGTAACCATTAGGATGTCCTTCTCAGTAACCATTAGGATGTCCTTCTCAGGATGTCCTTCTCAGTAACCATTAGGATGTCCTTCTCAGTAACCATAAGGATGTCCTTCTCAGTAACCATTAGGATGTCCTTCTCAGTAACCATTAGGATGTCCTTCTCAGTAACCATTAGGATGTCCTTCTCAGTAACCATTAGGATGTCTTTCTCAGTAACCATGTCAGTATCCAGGGCCATTAGGATGTCTTTCTCAGTAACCACTAGGATGTCCTTCTCAGTAACCATTAGGATGTCGTTCTCAGTAACCATAAGGATGTCCTTCTCAGTAACCATTAGGATGTCCTTCTCAGTAACCATTAGGATGTCCTTCTCAGTAACCATGTCAGTATCCAGGGCCATTAGGATGTCCTTGTCAGTAACCATTAGGATGTCCTTCTCAGTAACCATTAGGATGTCCTTCTCAGTAACCATTAGGATGTCCTTCTCAGTAACCATGGATGTCCTTCTCAGTAACCATTAGGATGTCCTTCTCAGTAACCATTAGGATGTCCTTCTCAGTAACCATTAGGATGTCCTTCTCAGTAACCATTTTCAGTAACCATGTCAGTATCCAGGGTCATTAGGATGTCCTTCTCATTTAATGTCAGTAACCATTAGGATGTCCTTCTCAGTAACCATTAGGATGTCCTTCTCAGTAACAATTAGGATGTCCTTCTCAGTAACCATTAGGATGTCTTCTCAGTAACCATGTCAGTATCCAGGGCCATTAGGATGTCCTTCTCAGTAACCATTAGGATGTCCTTCTCAGTAACCATTAGGATGTCCTTCTCAGTAACCATTAGGATGTCCTTCTCAGTAACCATTAGATGTCCTTCTCAGTAACCATTAGGATGTCCTTCTCAGTAACCATTAGGATGTCCTTCTCATTTAGGATGTCCTCCTCAGTAACCATTAGGATGTCCTTCTCAGCAACCATGTCAGTTTCCAGGGTCATTAGGATGTCTTTCTCAGTAACCACTAGGATGTTCTTCTCAGTAACCATTAGGATGTCCAGGGTCATTAGGATGTCCTTCTCAGTAACCATTAGGATATCCTTCACAGTAACCATTAGGATGTCCAGGGTCATTAGGATGTCCTTCTCATTAAGCATTAGGATGTCCTTCTCAGTAACCATTAGGATGTCCTTCTCAGTTACCATTAGGATGTCCTTTTCAGTAACCATGTCAGTTTCCAGGGTCATTAGGATGTCCTTCTCAGTAACCATTAGGATGTCCTTCTCAGTAACCATGTCAGTTTCCAGGGTCATTAGGATGTCTTTCTCAGTAACCATTAGGATGTCCTTCTCAGTAACCATTAGGATGTCCTTCTCAGTAACCATTAGGATGTCCTGCTCAGTAACCATGTCAGTTTCCAGGGTCATTAGGATGTCTTTCTCAGTAACCACTAGGATGTTCTTCTCAGTAACCATTAGGATGTCCAGGGTCATTAGGATGTCCTTCTCAGTAACCATTAGGATGTCCTTCTCAGTAACCATTAGGATGTCCTTCTCAGTAACCATTACGATGTCCTTCTCAGTAACCATTAGGATGTCCTTCTCAGTAACCATTAGGATGTCCTTCTCAGTAACCATTAGGATGTCCTTCTCAGTAACCATTAGGATGTCCTTCTCAGTAACCATTAGGATGTCCTTCTCAGTAACCATTAGGATGTCTTTCTCAGTAACCATGTCAGTATCCAGGGCCATTAGGATGTCTTTCTCAGTAACCACTAGGATGTCCTTCTCAGTAACCATTAGGATGTCGTTCTCAGTAACCATAAGGATGTCCTTCTCAGTAACCATTAGGATGTCCTTCTCAGTAACCATTAGGATGTCTTTCTCAGTAACCATGTCAGTATCCAGGGCCATTAGGATGTCTTTCTCAGTAACCATTAGGATGTCCTTCTCAGTAACCATTAGGATGTCCTTCTCAGTAACCATTAGGATGTCCTTCTCAGTAACCATTAGGATGTCCTTCTCAGTAACCATTAGGATGTCCTTCTCAGTAACCATTAGGATGTCCTTCTCAGTAACCATGTCCTTCTCAGTAACCATGTCCTTCTCAGTAACCATTAGGATGTCCTGTCCTTCTCAGTAACCATTAGGATGTCCTCTCAGTAACCATTAGGATGTCCTTCTCAGTAACCATTAGGATGTTCTTCTCAGTAACCATGTCAGTATCCAGGGCCATTACGATGTCCTTCTCAGTAACCATTAGGATGTCCTTCTCAGTAACCATTAGGATGTCCTTCTCAGTAACCATTAGGATGTCCTTCTCAGTAACCATTAGGATGTCCTTCTCAGTAACCATGTCAGTATCCAGGGCCATGTCCTTCTCAGTAACCATTAGGATGTCCTTCTCAGTAACCATTAGGATGTCCTTTAGGATGTCTAGTAACCATGTCAGTATCCAGGGCCATTAGGATGTCCTTCTCAGTAACCATGGATGTCCTTCTCAGTAACCATTAGGATGTCCTTCTCAGTAACCATTAGGATGTCCTTCTCAGTAACCATTAGGATGTCCTTCTCAGTAACCATTAGGATGTCCTTCTCAGTAACCATGTCAGTATCCCTTCTCAGTAACCATTAGGATGTCCTTCTCAGTAACCATTAGGATGTCCTTCTCAGTAACCATTAGGATGTCCTTCTCAGTAACCATTAGGATGTCCTTCTCAGTAACCATGGATGTCCTTCTCAGTAACCATTAGGATGTCCTTCTCAGTAACCATTAGGATGTCTTTCTCAGTAACCATGTCAGTATCCAGGGCCATTAGGATGTCCTTCTCAGTAACCATTAGGATGTCCTTCTCAGTAACCATTAGGATGTCCTCAGTAACCATTAGGATGTCCTTCTCAGTAACCATTAGGATGTCCTTCTCAGTAACCATTAGGATGTCCTTCTCAGTAACCATGTCAGTATCCAGGATTAGGATGTCCTTCAGTCAGTAACCATTAGGATGTCCTTCTCAGTAACCATTAGGATGTCCTTCTCAGTAACCATTAGGATGTCCTTCTCAGTAACCATTAGGATGTCCTTCTCAGTAACCATTAGGATGTCCTTCTCAGTAACCATTAGGATGTCCTTCTCAGTAACCATGTCCTTCTCAGTAACCATTAACCATTAGGATGTCCTTCTCAGTAACCATTAGGATGTCCTTCTCAGTAACCATTAGGATGTCCTTCTCAGTAACCATTAGGATGTCCTTCTCAGTAACCATTAGGATGTCCTTCTCAGTAACCATTAGGATGTCCTTCTCAGTAACCATTAGGATGTCCTTCTCAGTAACCATTAGGATGTCCTTCTCAGTAACCATTAGGATGTCCTTCTCAGTAACCATGTCAGTATCCAGGGCCATTAGGATGTCTTTCTCAGTAACCATTAGGATGTCCTTCTCAGTAACCATGTCAGTAGTCCATTAGGATGTCCTTCTCAGTAACCATTAGGATGTCCTTCTCAGTAACAATTAGGATGTCCTTCTCAGTAACCATGTCAGTATCCAGGGCCATTAGGATGTCCTTCTCAGTAACCATAAGGATGTCCTTCTCAGTAACCATTAGGATGTCCTTCTCAGTAACCATTAGGATGTCCTTCTCAGTAACCATTAGGATGTCCTTCTCAGTAACCATTCCTTCTCAGTAACCATTAGGATGTCCTTCTCAGTAACCATTAGGATGTCCTTCTCAGTAACCATTAGGATGTCATTTCTCAGTAACCATGTCAGTATCCAGGGTCATTAGGATGTCCATTTAGGATGTCCTTCTCAGATTAGTGTCCTTCTCAGTAACCATTAGGATGTCCTTCTCAGTAACCATTAGGATGTCCTTCTCAGTAACCATTAGGATGTCCATGTCAGTATCCAGGGCCATTAGGATGTCCTTCTCAGTAACCATTAGGATGTCCTTCTCAGTAACCATTAGGATGTCCTTCTCAGTAACCATTAGGATGTCCTTCTCAGTAACCATTAGGATGTCCTCCTCAGTAACCATTAGGATGTCCTTCTCAGCAACCATGTCAGTTTCCAGGGTCATTAGGATGTCTTTCTCAGTAACCACTAGGATGTTCTTCTCAGTAACCATTAGGATGTCCAGGGTCATTAGGATGTCCTTCTCAGTAACCATTAGGATATCCTTCACAGTAACCATTAGGATGTCCAGGGTCATTAGGATGTCCTTCTCATTAAGCATTAGGATGTCCTTCTCAGTAATGTCAGTTAGGATGTCCTTCTCAGTAACCATGTCAGTTTCCAGGGTCATTAGGATGTCCTTCTCAGTAACCATTAGTGTCCTTCTCAGTAACCATGTCAGTTTCCAGGGTCATTAGGATGTCTTTCTCAGTAACCATTAACCATTAGGATGTCCTTCTCAGTAACCATTAGGATGTCCTTCTCAGTAACCATGTCAGTTTCCAGGGTCATTAGGATGTCCTTCTCAGTAACCATTAGGATGTCCAGGGTCATTAGGATGTCCTTCTCAGTAACCATTAGGATGTCCTTCTCAGTAACCATTAGGATGTCCTTCTCAGTAACCATTAGGATCCTTCTCAGTAACCATTAGGATGTCCTTCTCAGGATGTCTCTCAGTAACCATTAGGATGTCCTTCTCAGTAACCATTAGGATGTCCTTCTCAGTAACCATTAGGATGTCCTTCTCAGTAACCATGTCAGTATCCAGGGCCATTAGGATGTCTTTCTCAGTAACCACTAGGATGTCCTTCTCAGTAACCATTAGGATGTCGTTCTCAGTAACCATAAGGATGTCCTTCTCAGTAACCATTAGGATGTCCTTCTCAGTAACCATTAGGATGTCCTTCTCAGTAACCATAAGGATGTCCTTCTCAGTAACCATTAGGATGTCCTTCTCAGTAACCATTAGGATGTCCTTCTCAGTAACCATTAGGATGTCCTTCTCAGTAACCATTAGGATGTCCTTCTCAGTAACCATTAGGATGTCCTTCTCAGTAACCATTAGGATGTCCTTCTCAGTAACCATTAGGATGTCCTTCTCAGTAACCATTAGGATGTCCTTCTCAGTAACCATTAGGATGTCCTTCTCAGTAACCATGTCACTATCCAGGGTCATTAGGATGTCCTTCTCAGTAACCATTATGATGTCCTTCTCAGTAACCATCCTCCTCAGTAACCATTAGGATGTCCTTCTCAGTAACCATTAGGATGTCCTTCTCAGTAACCATTAGGATGTCCTTCTCAGTAACAATTAGGATGTCCTTCTCAGTAACCATTCAGTATCCAGGGATGTCCTTCTCAGTAACCATTAGGATGTCCTTCTCAGTAACCATTAGGATGTCCTTCTCATTAGGATGTCCTTCTCAGTAACCATTCTCCTCAGTAACCATTAGGATGTCCTTCTCAGTAACCATTAGGATGTCCTTCTCAGTAACCATTAGGATATCAGTAACCATGTCAGTATCCAGGGTCATTAGGATGTCTTTCTCAGTAACCAGGATGTCCTTCTCAGTAACCATTAGGATGTCCTTCTCAGTAACCATTAGGATGTCCTTCTCAGTAACCATTCCTTCTCAGTAACCATTAGGATGTCCTTCTCAGTAACCATGTCAGTATCCAGGGCCATTAGGATGTCCTTCTCATAACCATTAGGATGTCCTTCTCAGTAACCATTAGGATGTCCTTCTCAGTAACCATTAGGATGTCCTTCTCAGTAACCATTAGGATGTCCTCCTCAGTAACCATTAGGATGTCCTTCTCAGTAACCATGTCAGTTTCCAGGGTCATTAGGATGTCTTTCTCAGTAACCACTAGGATGTTCTTCTCAGTAACCATTAGGATGTCCAGGGTCATTAGGATGTCCTTCTCAGTAACCATTAGGATATCCTTCAGGTAACCATTAGGATGTCCAGGGTTGTCCTTCTCATTAAGCATTAGGATGTCCTTCTCAGTAACCATTAGGATGTCCTTCTCAGTAACCATTAGGATGTCCTTTTCAGTAACCATGTCAGTTTCAGGGTCCATTAGGATGTCCTTCTCAGTAACCATTAGGATGTCCTTCTCAGTAACCATGTCAGTGTCTTTCTCAGTAACCATTAGGATGTCCTTCTCAGTAACCATTAGGATGTCCTTCTCAGTAACCAACCATTAGGATGTCCTGCTCAGTAACCATGTCAGTTTCCAGGGTCATTAGGATGTCTTTCTCAGTAACCACTAGGATGTTCTTCTCAGTAACCATTAGGATGTCCAGGGTCATAGGATGTCCTTCTCAGTAACCATTAGGATGTCCTTCTCAGTAACCATTAGGATGTCCTTCTCAGTAACCATTAGATGTCCTTCTCAGTAACCATTAGGATGTCCTTCTCAGTAACCATTAGGATGTCTTTCTCAGTAACCATTAGGATGTCCTTCTCAGTAACCATTAGGATGTCCTTCTCAGTAACCATTAGGATGTCCTTCTCAGTAACCATTAGGATGTCTTTCTCAGTAACCATGTCAGTATCCAGGGCCATTAGGATGTCTTTCTCAGTAACCACTAGGATGTCCTTCTCAGTAACCATTAGGATGTCCTTCCAGTAACCATAGGATGTCCTTCTCAGTAACCATTAGGATGTCCTTCTCAGTAACCATTAGGATGTCCTTCTCAGTAACCATGTCAGTATCCAGGGCATTAGGATGTCTTTCTCAGTAACCATTAGGATGTCCTTCTCAGTAACCATTAGGATGTCCTTCTCAGTAACCATAAGGATGTCCTTCTCAGTAACCATTAGGATGTCCTTCTCAGTAACCATTAGGATGTCCTTGTCAGTAACCATTAGGATGTCCTTCTCAGTAACCATTAGGATGTCCTTCTCAGTAACCATTAGGATGTCCTTCTCAGTAACCATTAGGATGTCCTTCTCAGTAACCATTTGGATGTCCTTCTCAGTAACCATTAGGATGTCCTTCTCAGTAACCATTAGTGTCCTTCTCAGTAACCATTAGGATGTCCTTCTCAGTAACCATTAGGATGTCCTTCTCAGTAACCATTAGGATGTCCTTCTCAGTAACCATGTCAGTATCCAGGGCCATGTCCTTCTCAGTAACCATTAGGATGTCCTTCTCAGTAACCAACCATTAGGATGTCCTTCTCAGTAACCATTAGGATGTCCTTCTCAGTAACCATGTCAGTATCCAGGGCCATTAGGATGTCCTTCTCAGTAACCATTAGGATGTCCTTCTCAGTAACCATTAGGATGTCCTTCTCAGTAACCATTAGGATGTCCTTCTCAGTCAGTCAGTATCCAGGGTCATTAGGATGTCCTTCTCAGTAACCATTAGGATGTCCTTCTCAGTAACCATTAGGATGTCCTTCTCAGTAACCATTAGGATGTCCTTCTCAGTAACCATTAGGATGTCCTTCTCAGTAACCATTAGGATGTCCTTCTCAGTAACCATTTGGATGTCCTTCTCAGTAACCATTAGGATGTCCTTCTCAGTAACCATTAGGATGTCCTTCTCAGTAACCATTAGGATGTCCTTCTCAGTAACCATTAGGATGTCCTTCTCAGTAACCATTAGGATGTCCTTCTCAGTAACCATTAGTCAGTATCCAGGGCCATTAGGATGTCTTTCTCAGTAACCACTAGGATGTCCTTCTCAGTAACCATTAGGATGTCCTTCTCAGTAACCATGGATGTCCTTCCAGTAACCATTAGGATGTCCTTCTCAGTAACCATTAGGATGTCCTTCTCAGTAACCATGTGTCAGTTCTCAGTAACATTAGGATGTCCTTCTCAGTAACCATTAGGATGTCCTTCTCAGTAACCATTAGGATGTCCTTCTCAGTAACCATTATGTCAGTAACCATTAGGATGTCCTTTCTCAGTAACCATTAGGATGTCCTTCTCAGTAACCATTAGGATGTCCTTCTCAGTAACCATTAGGATGTCCTTCTCAGTAACCATTAGGATGTCCTTCTCAGTAACCATTAGGATGTCCTTCTCATTAACCATTAGGATGTCCTTCTCAGTAACCATTAGGATGTCTTTCTCAGTAACCATTAGGATGTCCTTCTCAGTAACAATTAGGATGTCCTTCTCAGTAACCATTAGGATGTTCTTCTCAGTAACCATTAGGATGTCCTTCTCAGTAACCATTAGGATGTCCTTCTCAGTAACCATGTCAGTTTCCAGGGTCATTAGGATGTCTTCTCAGTAACCATTAGGATGTCCTTCTCAGTAACCATTAGGATGTCCTTCTCAGTAACCATTAGGATGTCCTTCTCAGTAACCCTTCTCAGTAACCATTAGGATGTCTTCTCAGTAACCATGTCAGTATCCAGGGCCATTAGGATGTCCTTCTCAGTAAGCATTAGGATGTCCTTCTCAGTAACCATTAGGATGTCCTTCTCAGTAACCATTAGGATGTCCTTCTCAGTAACCATTAGGATGTCCTCCTCAGTAACCATTAGGATGTCCTTCTCAGTAACCATTAGGATGTCCTTCTCAGTAACCATTAGGATGTCCTTCTCAGTAACCATTAGGATGTCCTTCTCAGTAACCATTAGGATGTCCTTCTCAGTAACCATGTCAGTTTCCAGGGTCATTAGGATGTCCTTCTCAGTAACCATAGGATGTCCTTCTCAGTAACCATTAGGATGTCCAGGGATGTCAGTAACCATTAGGATGTCCTTCTCAGTAACCATTAGGATGTAACCATTCCAGGGTCAGGATGTCCTTCTCAAAGCATTAGGATGTCCTTCTCAGTAACCATTAGGATGTCCTTCTCAGTAACCATTAGGATGTCCTTTTCAACCATGTCAGTATCCAGGGTCATTAGGATGTCCTTCTCAGTAACCATTAGGATGTCCTTCTCAGTAAGGGTCATTAGGATGTCTTTCTCAGTAACCATTAGGATGTCCTTCTCAGTAACCATTAGGATGTCCTTCTCAGTAACCATTAGGATGTCCTTCTCAGTAACCATTAGTTTCAGGGTCATTAGGATGTCTTTCTCAGTAACCACTAGGATGTTCTTCTCAGTAACCATTAGGATGTCCAGGGTCATTAGGATGTCCTTCTCAGTAACCATTAGGATGTCCTTCTCAGTAACCATTAGGATGTCCTTCTCAGTAACCATTAGGATGTCCTTCTCAGTAACCATTAGGATGTCCTTCTCAGTAACCATTAGGATGTCTTTCTCAGTAACCATTAGGATGTCCTTCTCAGTAACCATTAGGATGTCCATCTCAGTAACCATTAGGATGTTCTCAGTAACCATTAGGATGTCCTTCTCAGTAACCATTCAGTATCCAGATTAGTGTCCTTCTCAGTAACCATTAGGATGTCCTTCTCAGTAACCATTAGGATGTCCTTCTCAGTAACCATTAAGGATGTCCTTCTCAGTAACCATTAGGATGTCCTTCTCAGTAACCATTTGTCCTTCTCAGTAACCATGTCAGTATCCAGGGTCATTAGGATGTCTTTCTCAGTAACCACTAGGATGTCCTTCTCAGTAACCATTAGGATGTCCTTCTCATGTCCTTCTCAGTAACCATTAGGATGTCCTTCTCAGTAACCATTAGGATGTCCTTCTCAGTAACCATTAGGATGTCCTTCTCAGTAACCATTAGGATGTCCTTCTCAGTAACCATTAGGATGTCCTTCTCAGTAACCATTAGGATGTCCTTCTCAGTAACCATTAGGATGTCCTTCTCAGTAACCATTAGGATGTCCTTCTCAGTAACCATTAGGATGTCCTTCTCAGTAACCATTAGGATGTCCTTCTCAGTAACCATTCAGTGTCCAGGGTCATTAGGATGTCCTTCCATTAGGATGTCAGTAACCATTAGGATGTCCTTCTCAGTAACCATTAGGATGTCCTTCTCAGTAACCATTAGGATGTCCTTCTCAGTAACCATGTCAGTATCCAGGGCCATTAGGATGTCCTTCTCATAACCATAGGATGTCCTTCTCAGTAACCATTCTTCTCTCTAACCATGTCAGTAAGGGCCATTAGGATGTCTTTCTCAGTAACCACTAGGATGTCCTTCTCAGTAACCATTAGGATGTCCTTCTCAGTAACCATTAGGATGTCCTTCTCAGTAACCATTAGGATGTCCTTCTCAGTAACCATTAGGATGTCCTTCTCAGTAACCATGTCAGTAAGGGCCATTAGGATGTTTCTCAGTAACCATGGATGTTCTTCTCAGTAACCATGTCAGGATCCAGGGTTCTCAGTAACCATTAGGATGTCCTTCTCAGTAACCATTAGGATGTCCTTCTCAGTAACCATTAGGATGTCCTTCTCAGTAACCATTAGGATGTCCTTCTCAGTAACCATTAGGATGTTCTTCTCAGTAACCATGTCAGTATCCAGGGCCATTACGATGTCCTTCTCAGTAACCATTAGGATGTCCTTCTCAGTAACCATTAGGATGTCCTTCTCAGTAACCATTAGGATGTCCTTCTCAGTAACCATTAGGTTGTCCTTCTCAGTAACCATTAGGATGTCCTTCTCAGTACCATGTCAATCCAGGGCCATAGGATGTCCTTCTCAGTAACCATTAGGATGTCCTTCTCAGTAACCATTAGGATGTCCTTCTCAGTAACCATTAGGATGTCCTTCTCAGTAACCATTAGGATGTCCTTCTCAGTAACCATTAGGATTTGTCCTTCTCAGTAACCATAGGATGTCCTTCTCAGTAACCATTGTCCTTCTCTAGTAACCATTAGGATGTCCTTTCAGTAACCATTAGGATGTCCTTCTCAGTAACCATTAGGGGTCCATTAGTGTCCTTCTCAGTAACCATTAGGATGTCCTTCCCAGTAGGATGTCCTTCTCAGTAACCATTAGGATGTCCTTCTCAGTAACCATGTGTCTATTCTCAGTAACCATTAGGATGTCCTTCTCAGTAACCATTAGGATGTCCTTCTTCTTAGGATGTCAGTAACCATGTCAGTTTCCAGGGTCATTAGGATGTCCTTCTCAGTAACCATTAGAGATCTGTCCATTCTCTTCATGTCCTTCTCAGTAACCATTAGGATGTCCTTCAGTAACCATTAGGGTCTTCTCAGTGTCCAATTAGGATGTCCTTCTCAGTAACCATTAGGATGTCCTTCTCAGTAACCATGGATGTCCTTCTCAGTAACCATTAGGATGTCCTTCTCAGTAACCATTAGGATGTCCTTCTCAGTAACCATTAGGATGTCCTCCTCAGTAACATTAGGATGTCCTTCTCAGTAACCATTAGGATGTCCTTCTCAGTAACCATTAGGATGTCCTTTTCAGTAACCATGTCAACCAGGGTCATTAGGATGTCCTTCTCAGTAACATTAGGATGTCCTTCTCAGTAACCATTAGGATGTCCTTCTCAGTAACCATTAGGATGTCCAGTAACAATTAGGATGTCCTTCTCAGTAACCATTAGGATGTCCTTCTCAGTAACCATGTCAGTATCCTTCTCAGGGTCATTAGGATGTCCTTCTCAGTAACCATTAGGATGTCCTTCTCAGTAACCATTAGGATGTCCTTCTCAGTAACCATTAGTGTCCTTCTCAGTAACCATTAGGATGTCCTCCTCAGTAACCATTAGGATGTCCTTCTCAGCAACCATGTCAGTTTCCAGGGTCATTAGGATGTCTTTCTCAGTAACCACTAGGATGTTCTTCTCAGTAACCATTAGGATGTCCATCATTAGGATGTCCTTCTCAGTAACCATTAGGATATCCTTCACAGTAACCATTAGGATGTCCAGGGTCATTAGGATGTCCTTCTCATTAAGCATTAGGATGTCCTTCTCAGTAACCATTAGGATGTCCTTCTCAGTTACCATTAGGATGTCCTTTTCAGTAACCATGTCAGTTTCCAGGGTCATTAGGATGTCCTTCTCAGTAACCATTAGGATGTCCTTCTCAGTAACCATGTCAGTTTCCAGGGTCATTAGGATGTCTTTCTCAGTAACCATTAGGATGTCCTTCTCAGTAACCATTAGGATGTCCTTCTCAGTAACCATTAGGATGTCCTTCTCAGTAACCATGTCAGTTTCCAGGGTCATTAGGATGTCTTTCTCAGTAACCACTAGGATGTTCTTCTCAGTAACCATTAGGATGTCCAGGGTCATTAGGATGTCCTTCTCAAACCATTAACCATTAGGATGTCCTTCTCAGTAACCATTAGGATGTCCAGGGTTTAGGATGTCTTTCTCAGTAACCATTAGGATGTCTTTCTCAGTAACCATTAGGATGTCCTTCTCAGTAACCATTAGGATGTCCAGGGTCATTAGGATGTCCTTCTCAGTAACCATGTCAGTATCCAGGGTCATTAGGATGTCCTTCTAATTAACCATTAAGGATGTCCTTCTCAGTAACCATTAGGATGTCCTTCTCAGTAACCATTAGGATGTCCTTCTCAGTAACCATGTCAGTATTCAGTGTCATTAGGATGTCCTTCTCAGTAACCATGTCAGTATCCAGGGTCATTAGGATGTCCTTCTCAGTAACATTAGGATGTGTAACCATTAGGATGTCCTTCTCAGTAACCATTAGGATGTCCTTCTCAGTAACCATTAGGATGTCCTTCTCAGTCATTAGGATGTCCTTCTCAGTAACCATTAGGATGTCCTTCTCAGTAACCATTAGGATGTTCTTCTCAGTAACCATTAGGATGTCATTCTCAGTAACCATTAGGATGTCCTTCTCAGTAACCATGTCAGTTTACAGGGTCATTAGGATGTCTTTCTCAGTAACCACTAGGATGTCCTTCTCAGTAACCATTAGGATGTCCAGGGTCTTTAGGATGTCCTTCTAATTAACCATTAGGATGTCCTTCTCAGTAACCATTAGGATGTCTTTCTCAGTAACCATTAGGATGTCCTTCTCAGTAACAATTAGGATGTCCTTCTCAGTAACCATTAGGATGTACTTCTCAGTAACCATGTAAGTATCCTTGGCCATTACGATGTCCTTCTCAGTAACCATTAGGATGTCCTTCTCAGTAACCATTAGGATGTCCTTCTCAGTAACCATTAGGATGTCCTTCTCAGTAACCATTAGGATGTCCTTCTCAGTAACCATGTCAGTATCCAAGAACATTAGGATGTCCTTCTCAGTAACCATTAGGATGTCCTTCTCAGTAACCATTAGGATGTCCTTCTCAGTAACCATGTCAGTATCCAAGAACATTAGGATGTCCTTCTCAGTAACCATTAGGATATCCTTCTCAGTAACCATGTCAGTTTCCAGGGTCATGTGTCTTCTCAGTAACCACTAGGATGTTCTTCTCAGTAACCATTAGGATGTCTTTAGGATGTCCTTCTCAGTAACCATTAGGATGTCCTTCTCAGTAACCATTAGGATGTCCTCATTAGGATGTCCTTCTCAAACCATTAGGATGTCCTTTAGGATGTCCTTCTCAGTAACCATTAGGATGTCCTTCTCAGTAACCATTAGGATGTCCAGGGTCATTAGGATGTCTTCTCAGTAACCATTAGGATGTCCTTCTCAGTAACCATTAGGATGTCCTTCTCAGTAACCATTAGGATGTCCTTCTCAGTAACCATTAGGATGTCCTTCTCAGTAACCATTAGGATGTCCTTCTCAGTAACCATGTCAGTTTACAGGGTCATTAGGATGTCTTTCTCAGTAACCACTAGGATGTTCTTCTCAGTAACCATTAGGATGTCCAGGGTCATTAGGATGTCCTTCTAAGTAACCATTAGGATGTCCTTCTCAGTAACCATTAGGATGTCCTTCTCAGTAACCATTAGGATGTCCTTCTCAGTAACCATTAGGATGTCCTTCTCAGTAACCATTAGGATGTCCTTCTCAGTAACCATTAGGATGTCTTTCTCAGTAACCATTAGGATGTCCTTCTCAGTAACAATTAGGATGTCCTTCTCAGTAACCATTAGGATGTCCTTCTCAGTAACCATGTCAGTATCCAGGGCCATTAGGATGTCCTTCTCAGTAAACATTAGGATGTCCTTCTCAGTAACCATTAGGATGTCCTTCTCAGTAACCATTAGGATGTCCTTCTCAGTAACCATTAGGATGTCCTTCTCAGTAACCATTAGGATGTCCTTCTCAGTAACCATTAGGATGTCCTTCTCAGTAACCATTAGGATGTCCTTCTCAGTAACCATTAGGATGTCCTTCTCAGTAACCATTAGGATGTCCTTCTCAGTAACCATTAGGATGTCCTTCTCAGTAACCATTAGGATGTCCTTCTCAGTAACCATTAGGATGTCCTTCTCAGTAACCATTAGGATGTCCTTCTCAGTAACCATTAGGATGTCCTTCTCAGTAACCATTAGGATGTCCTTCTCAGTAACCATTAGGATGTCCTTCTCAGTAACCATTAGGATGTCCTTCTCAGTAACCATTAGGATGTCCTTCTCAGTAACATTAGGATGTCCTTCTCAGTAACCATTAGGATGTCCTTCTCAGTAACCATTAGGATGTCCTTCTCAGTAACCATTGTCCTTCTCAGGGATGTCCTTCTCAGTAACCATTAGGATGTCCTTCTCAGTAACCATTAGGATGTCCTTCTCAGTAACCATTAGGATGTCCTTCTCAGTAACCATTAGGATGTCCTTCTCAGTAACCATTAGGATGTCCTTCTCAGTAACCAGTTAGGGTCATTAGGATGTCCTTCAGTAACCATTAGGATGTCCTTCTCAGTAACCATTAGGATGTCCTCAGGGTCCATTAGGATGTCCTTCTCAGTAACCATTAGGATGTCCTCCAGTAACCATTAGGATGTCCTTCTCAGTAACCATTAGGATGTCCTTCTCAGTAACCATGTCAGTAACCAGGATGTCATTTAGGATGTCCTTCTCAGTAACCATTAGGATGTCCTTCTCAGTAACCATTAGGATGTCCTTCTCAGTAACCATGTCAGTATCCAGGTCATTAGGATGTCCTTCTCAGTAACCATTAGGATGTCCTTCTCAGTAACCATTAGGATGTCCTTCTCAGTAACCATTAGGATGTCCTTCTCAGTAACCATTAGGATGTCCTTCTCAGTAACCATTAGGATGTCCTTCTCAGTAACCATTAGGATGTGTCCTTCTCAGTAACCATTAGGATGTCCTTCTCAGTAACCATTAGGATGTCCTTCTCAGTAACCATTAGGATGTCCTTCTCAGTAACCATTAGGATGTCCTTCTCAGTAACCATTAGTGTCAGTAACCATTAGGATGTCCTTCTCAGTAACCATTAGGATGTTCTTCTCAGTAACCATTAGGATGTCCTTCTCAGTAACCATTAGGATGTCCTTCTCAGTAACCATTAGGATGTCCTCCTCAGTAACCATTAGGATGTCCTTCTCAGTAACCATTAGGATGTCCTCCTCAGTAACCATTAGGATGTCCTTCTCAGTAACCATTAGGATGTCCTTCTCAGTAACCATTCAGGATGTCAGTAACCATTGGGATGTCCTTCTCAGTAACCATTAGGGATGTCCTTCTCAGTAACCATTAGGATGTCCTCCTCAGTAACCATTAGGATGTCCTCCTCAGTAACCATTAGGATGTCCTCTCAGTAACCATTAGGATCAGTATCTCAGTAACCATTAGGATGTCCTTCTCAGTAACCATTAGGATGTCCTTCTCAGTAACCATTAGGATGTCCTTCTCAGTAACCATTAGGATGTCCTTCTCAGTAACCATTAGGATGTCCTTCTCAGTAACCATTAGGATGTCCTTCTCAGTAACCATTAGGATGTCCTTCTCAGTAACCATTAGGATGTCCTTCTCAGTAACCATTAGGATGTCCTTCTCAGTAACCATTAGGATGTCCTCCTCAGTAACCATTAGGATGTCCTTCTCAGTAACCATTAGGATGTCCTTCTCAGTAACCATTAGGATGTCCTTCTCAGTAACCATTAGGATGTCCTTCTCAGTAACCATGTCAGTATCCAGGGTCATTAGGATGTCCTCCTCAGTAACCATTAGGATGTCCTTCTCAGTAACCATTAGGATGTCCTTCTCAGTAACCATTAGGATGTCCTTCTCAGTAACCATTAGGATGTCCTTCTCAGTAACCATTAGGATGTCCTTCTCAGTAATCATGTCAGGATGTCCTCAGGGTACCATTAGGATGTCCTTCTCAGTAACCATTAGGATGTCCTCCTCAGTAACCATTAGGATGTCCTCCTCAGTAACCATTAGGATGTCCTTCTCAGTAACCATGTAGGATGTCCTTCTCAGTAACCATTAGGATGTCCTTCTCAGTAACCATTAGGATGTTCTTCTCAGTAACCATAGGATGTCCTTCTCAGTAACCATTAGGATGTCCTTCTCAGTAACCATGAGGATGTCCTCAGTAATCAGTAACCATTAGGATGTCCTTCTCAGTAACCATTAGGATGTCCTTCAGTAACCATTAGGATGTCCTTCTCAGTAACCATTAGGATGTCCTCTCAGTAACATGTCCTCCTCAGTAACCATTAGGATGTCCTTCTCAGTAACCATTAGGATCCAGTCATTAGGATGTCCTTCTCAGTAACCATTAGGATGTCCTTCTCAGTAACCATTAGGATGTCCTTCTCAGTAACCATTAGGATGTCCAGTAACCATTAGGATGTCCTTCTCAGTAACCATTAGGATGTCCTTCTCAGTAACCATTAGGATGTCCTTCTCAGTAACCATGAGGATGTCCATCTCAGTAACCATTAGGATGTCCTTCTCAGTAACCATTAGGATGTCCTTCTCAGTAACCATTAGGATGTCCTTCTCAGTAACCATTAGGATGTCCTTCTCAGTAACCATTAGGATGTCCTTCTAACATGTAATCCAGGGACATTAGGATGTCCTTCTCAGTAACCATTAGGATGTCCTTCTCAGTAACCATTAGGATGTCCTTCTCAGTAACCATTAGGATGTCCTTCTCAGTAACCATTAGGATGTCCTTCTCAGTAACCATTAGGATGTCCTTCTCAGTAACCATTAGGATGTCCTTCTCAGTAACCATTAGGATGTCCTTCTCAGTAACCATTAGGATGTCCTTCTCAGTAACCATTAGGATGTCCTTCTCAGTAACCATTAGGATGTCCTTCTCAGTAACCATTAGGATGTCCTTCTCAGTAACCATTAGGATTCTTCAGTAACCATTAGGATGTCCTTCTCAGTAACCATGTGTCCTTCCAAGAACCATGGTGCCATTAGGATGTCTTTCTCAGTAACCATTAGGATGTCCTTCTCAGTAACCATGAGGATGTCCTTCTCAGTAACCATTCAGGATCCAGTCCTTCTCAGGAACCATGAGGATGTCCTTCTCTCAGTAACCATCCAAGAACATTAGGATGTCTTTCTCAGTAACCATGAGGATGTCCTTCTCAGTAACCATCAGGATGTCCTTCTCAGTAACCATTAGGATGTCCTTCTCAGTAACCATTAGGATGTCCTTCTCAGTAACCATTAGGATGTCCTTCTCAGTAACCATTAGGATGTCCTTCTCAGTAACCATTAGGCTGTTCTTCTCAGTAACCATTAGGATGTGCTTCTCAGTAACCATGTCAGTTTCCAGGGTCATTAGGATGTCTTTTTCAGTAACCATTAGGATGTCCTTCTCAGTAAGCATTAGGATGTCCTTCTCAGTAACCATGTCAGTATCCAGGATCATTAGGATGTCTTTCTCAGTAACCACTAGGGTGTCCTTCTCAGTAACCATTAGGATGTCCTTCTCAGTAACCATTAGGATGTCCTTCTCAGTAACCATTAGGATGTCCTTCTCAGTAACCATTAGGATGTCCTTCTCAGTAACCATTAGGATGTTCTTCTCAGTAACCATTAGGATATCCTTCTCAGTAACCATTAGGATGTCCTTCTCAGTAACCATTAGGATGTTCTTCTCAGTAACCATTAGGATATCCTTCTCAGTAACCATTAGGATATCCTTCTCAGTAACCATTAGGATGTCCTTCTCAGTAACCATTAGGATGTCCTTCTCAGTAACCATTAGGATGTCCTTCTCAGTAACCATTAGGATGTCCTTCTCAGTAACCATTAGGATGTTCTTCTCAGTAACCATTAGGATATCCTTCTCAGTAACCATTAGGATGTCCTTCTCAGTAACCATTAGGATGTTCTTCTCAGTAACCATTAGGATATCCTTCTCAGTAACCATTAGGATATCCTTCTCAGTAACCAGTAGGATGTCCTTCTCAGTAACCATTAGGATGTCCTCCTCAGTAACCAGTAGGATGTTCTTCTCAGTAACCATTAGGATGTCCTCCTCAGTAACCATTAGGATATCCTTCTCAGTAACCAGTAGGATGTTCTTCTCAGTAACCATTAGGATATCCTTCTCAGTAACCATTAGGATATCCTTCTCAGTAACCATTAGGATGTCCTTCTCAGTAACCATTAGGATGTCCCTCTCAGTAACCATGTCAGTATCCAGGATGATGCCGGCTCAGCGCATCTGGTCTCCAGTGCGTCTCCTCGACCCGGGTTATATTGCACCAGCTCTATGCATGGTGTCCCCGGTTCACCAGCACAGCCCAGTGCGGCCTGTTCCAACTCTCTGCACTTGCCGGGCTACAGGGGGTATCCAGCCAGGACAGTTTGTGCAGGCTCGTTGCTCGAGACCTCCAGTGTGCCTCCACTGCCCAGTGCATCCGGTGCCTCGGCCAAGGAGGAGGCCACCTGTATGTCTCCCCTCCTGTCCGGAGCTGCCCGTCAGTCCGGAGGCGGCGCCAGAGTCGCCCGTCAGTCCGGAAGGCGGCGCCAGAGTCGCCCGTCAGTCCGGAGGCGGCGCCAGAGTCACCCGTCAGTCCGGAGGCGGCGCCAGAGTCGCCCGTCAGTCCGGAGGCGGCGCCAGAGTCGCCCGTCAGTCCGGGTCGGCACCAGAGTCACCCGTCAGTCCGGAGGCGGCGCCAGAGTCGCCCGTCAGTCCGGAGGCGGCGCCAGAGTCGCCCGTCAGTCCGGGTCGGCACCAGAGTCGCCCGTCAGTCCGGAGGCGGCGCCAGAGTCGCCCGTCAGTCCGGAGGCGGCGCCAGAGTCGCCCGTCAGTCCGGAGGCGGCGCCAGAGTCGCCCGTCAGTCCGGAGGCGGCGCCAGAGTCGCCCGTCAGTCCGGAGGCGGCGCCAGAGTCGCCCGTCAGTCCGGAGGCGGCGCCAGAGTCGCCCGTCAGTCCGGAGGCGGCGCCAGAGTCGCCCGTCAGTCCGGAGGCGGCGCCAGAGTCGCCCGTCAGTCCGAAGGCGGCGCCAGAGTCGCCCGTCAGTCCGGAGGCGGCGCCAGAGCCGCACGTCAATCCGGAGGTTTATTAAACCTATTATGAATACTTACCACGCTGCACTTTGGTCCTCTTCTCCTTCTCCCGACGACATTCATTACAGTAACATATAATTAACTCCTTTAGTAGGGCATTATACATGACTTTATCTCACAGGTCCTAGAAGTCTTAGGGTTACACCATGTTCTTATGATTTATAGTGAAAGCAGCCTTTTATGAATGTCTCTTTCCTATCTCAAAACATCTGATTTAACCTATATGTTTGATACATTTCTTGATTGTTTATAGGAGAATAAAGGTGAATTCTGGAAGGCAGAATTTAAAGAGGAATCTGATTTTAATGTGCCCATGTTGATTGACAATATTCTTGATGCCATTGCGGCTATCATTGAAAGTAAGTCTATAGTTTATAGAACTGTTTCTACTGTTTTTGTTGGGATTTATTAAGTAACTGGCTTCAGTTCAAGATTTTAACTTGTTTTTGAGCTTCATCAAGCCAGGTATCAGGTATCCTCTCAAGTGAAAACGCTCAAGGAGAGAATTTTGCCCATTATATTCTACCTCTGTGTCACAGACAATCTATGAAGTTGGCTTACTGGTATACCTCTTTTTAGGGGGAGAGGGTGATAACTATCAGCTGTCAATATATTATTTTCATCTGTTGGTTTTTTAACTGTAGGTCTTGTACTAGTTACAAAGGGACGATCTATATCTAAGAAATGTATAGAGTTAATTGAAGTGATTAGCATAGTTGGGAGCTAACAGAGTCCCCATTGCTGTTCCAAAGGTCTAAGTAGAAATATTTATTATATAGAAAAATGGTTTTTAGTAAGCTCTAGTTGTGCAAGCTCAATTATATAATGTGTTGGCACATCGCTTAAGCAGTTGGAGAGGAAGAATTTGAGGGTCTCCATACCTCCATCATTCGGAATATTGGTACACAGCGATGAGACATCAAGGGTGACTAGCCAGTCTCCTTTACTAATAAGTGGTATACTTTGTAGTTTAATTCGAAAAATTAGTGGTGTCTTTTAGATAGGATTGCAACTGTTTGACCAATTTGATAAATGTGAATGTCCACATAACGAGACACTTGTTCTGTTAGGGAGCCGATACCTGAAACGATAGGTCTTAATGGAGGGTCTGTGGTTGATTTTGTGAACCTTAAACAGACCATAAAGGATCAAAACTGTAGGTTTTGGGACAAAGATATTTAAATTCCTGTTCTGTCAAACAATTTGTTTTGTAGTCCTTCATCAAGGACTTTATTCAATTGTGTAGTTGGAGGTAGGATCGAAAATCTATTTCTTGTAACATATTTATTATCCTCCAACAGGCTATTAATTTCTCCGATATACATGTTGGTATTAGTAATCACTGTTTCACGACGATAATGAGGTAGATTGACCAGAATGACATTTCATTGCTTTTTATTTTAAATCCACATACATAGTGTGTAACACTGTATATCAGGCATTAGTCATTTTACCTGTTCTCGCCTCAGCTGACCTTAGTTTTAGGGTTTTTATGTTTTCCGGTCCAGGGTGACCTATTAGACAAGCACATTAAGCTGGTCAACAGCGTGCTCACCAGAAATCTGAAAAGGTCTGTACATACAGTATAGTATATTTCTTTACGTTATTTTCGCTTTATATAGTCCATCTCTGTCTTTAATTTTTCCATGCTTCCTTCAGAGTTCCAAAGCTATTCTCTCATTTGTTATCTTTATGGTTTTTTCAGAATGGTCCCATTCAGACATTGTGAAAGCCCCTGTGAAACCAACAGAGAAATGCCAGACCCAGAGGTCTCTCCTCTGATGACTATGACTCACAGGTATGGTTATTTCATATACAGTTCCAGTTAAAAGTTTGAACACACCTACTCATTCACCGGTTTTTATTTATTTGACTAATTTCTACATTGTAGACTAATAGTGAAGACATTGCAACTATGAAATAACACATATGGAATCATGTAGTAACCAAAAAAGTGTTAAATAAATCAAAATAGATTTTATATTTGAGATTCTTCAAAGTAGCCACCCTTTGCCTTGACAGCTTTGCACACTCTTGGAATTATCTCAACCAGCTTCATGAGGTAGTCACCTGGAAGGCATTTCAATTAACAGGTGTGCCTTGTTAAAAGTTCATTTGTGGAATTTATTTCCATCTTGTGACAAGGTAGGGGTGGTATACAGAAAATAGCCCTATTTGGTAAAAGACCAAGTCCATATTATGGCAAGAACAGCTCAAACAAGCAAAAAGAAATGACAGTCCATCATTACTTTAAGACATGAAGGTCAGTAAATTTGGAAAATTCCAAGAACTTTGAAAGTTTCTTCAAGAGCATTTGCAAAAACCATCAAGCGCTATGATGAAACTGGTTCTCATGAGGACTGCCACAGGAATGGAAAACCCAGAGTTACCTCTGCTGCAGAGGATAAGTTCATTCGAGTTACCAACCTCAGAAATTGCAGCCTAAATAAATTGCTTCACAGAGTTAACGTAACAGACACACCTCAACATCAACTGTTCAGAGGAGACTGTGTGAATCAGGCCGTCATGGTCGAATAGCTGCACACAAAAAAACACTACTAAAGGACACCAATAATAAGAAGAGACTTGCTTGGGCCAAGAAACATGAGCCATGGAAATGTGTCCTATGGTCTGGAGTCCAAATTGGAGAATTTTGGTTCCAACCGCTGTGTCTTTTTTTTATTTTTATTTTACCTTTATTTAACCAGGCAAGTCAGTTAAGAACAAATTCTTATTTTCAATGACGGCCTAGGAACAGTGGGTTAACTGCCTGTTCAGGGGCAGAACGACAGATTTGTACCTTGTCAGCTCGGGGGTTTGAACTTGCAACCTAACCACTAGGCTAGCCTGCCGCTGTGTCTTTGTGAGACGCGGTGTTGGTGAACGGATGATCTCTGCATTTGTATTTCCCACCACTAAAGCATGGAGGAGGAGGTGTTATGGTGTGGGGGTGCTTTGCTGGTGACACTTTCTGTGATTTATTTTTAATTCAAGGCACATTTAACCAGCATGACTGCCGTGCCGCAGCATGGCTGCCGCAGCATGGCTGCCGCAGCATGGCTACCGCAGCATTCTGCAGCGCTACGCCATCCCATCTGGTTTGCGCTTAGTGGGACTTGTTTTTCAACAGGACAATGACCCAACACACCTCCAGGCTGTATAAGGGCTATTTGACCAAAAAGGGGAGTGATGGAGTGCTGCATCAGATGACCTGTCCTCCACAATCACCCGACCTCAACCCAATTGAAATGGTTTGGGATGCCCGCAGAGTGAAGGAAAAGCAGCCAACAAGTGCTCAGTGTATGTGGGAATTCCTTCAAAACTGTTGGAAAAGCATTCCAGGTGAAGCTGGTTGAGAGAATGTCACGAGTTTGCAAAGCTGGCAAAGGGTAGCTACTTTGAAGAATCTAAAATAAATGTTGATTTGTTGAACACTTTTTTAGTTACTATATGATTCCATGTGTTATTTCATAGTTCTCATGTCTTCATTAATATTCTACAATGTAGAATATAGGCTCCCATGCGGTGCAGTGGTCTAAGGCACTGCATCTCAGTGTCTTCACTACAGTCCCTGGTTCAAGTCCAGGCTGTATCACATCTGGCTGTGATTGGGGGTCCCATGGGTGGTGCTCAATTGCCCCAGTGTCGTCCGTGTTTGGCCGGGGTAAGCCATCATTGTAAAAAATAATTTGTTCTTAACTGACTTGCCTAGTTTAAAAAAAGTAAAATAAAATATCAAGAATTGGGCTGCCTGTGTAAACACAACTTAAAGATTTGGGAGTACATTCAAAACTATTTCCCTACAATAACTTTTCAGTCAATGTTATTTTGCTTAACTAAATGGAGAGGAACAAGTCTCCCGAAGGTTTGTGCAAATTTGTTGACTAATAGTTTTATATCTATCTAATTTAAATAAATTTAAAAAACTAAAATGCCGGTCATTTTTTTCTGGAATAGCGCAAATCTACCACTAGATGGCATGGTGTCCTCATTACCTCATTAATGCATGTAAACATGGGTGATAGCCCACATTTTCCAATGCATTTAGCAAAACATTTCCAAGTGCTCTGGAGTAAGACTCTGCTTCTTTCTTATCACACTGTCTTTTCGGTCAGAGGCATGTGCAGCGATTTTTATTTTAAGACCATCTTTAAAATCCCCATGTCACTGGTTGTGCTTATTATCGTGCATCTGTCATTACATAAAGAACATAAAACAAACATTTTTTTTCAGTCTGTTACCACTGATAGGTGGTTAGAGAGGTAAGGAAACCTCACTATAACACACACACACACACAGGGAAATGTATTGCTAGCAATAATAAAGTGTGTGTGTGTGTGTGTGTGTGTGTGTGTGTGTGTGTGTGTGTGTGTGTGTGTGTGTGTGTGTGTGTGTGTGTGTGTGTGTGTGTGTGTGTGTGTGTGTGTGTGTGTGTGTGTGTGTGTGTGTGTGTGTGTGTGTGTGTGTGTGTGTGTTTATTTTTGTAAGTTATCAATCTTTGTTAACTTCCATTTTTATAGAAGCTGTCATACTATTTCAATGTGTAAGTTGGTTGTTCGTGTTGTACATTTGCCTGACCTATGTATTGGGCATCATTAAAAAATGATCAATAAAAACACATTGTGCGGGCACGGCGTTCTTCAGATTGCTTATCCAGACGCAAAGTACACAGGTTTATCCACACTCAAATGATAGGTCACCACACGCACAGGGAGAGGATAGCTCGCTTTGCTTCGATGATCACCCCTCATAGCTCGTAATGGATTTTGGATTTCATACTATTCGGTCAATACCTGGCGCGAAACCCCTGTCTCGCTCGCACACGTGACAACTCTCCTGAAGCGTCTTACCAGTCCGCGCCTCGAGAAAAGCTATCCGCTTGCGCAAGTGGGGACACTTCAGGCAGAGGTGTAAGTTTCACAGCTCCCCATGTGTTACACTTGCTCAACTGCCAAACTGCTTTCTATTTGACTAAAACCTTGTTCCTTAAAATGGCATGTTTACTATTTTACTAACCATTTAAGGCCATTTAATTGTTTAAACGTTTGGGTAACAGTTGGTGGGTAAGTCTTGATTACACGCACTTCTGTGCGTAATGATACGTTTTCTTACCAACTAAAATGAAATAGTATTTTGCCTCAGTCTAGGCCTACGTTATGGCTACATATATCCTAGTCATACCAACAAAGACAACTAAGGAAAATTGAAATGAAGAGGAATATACCACGGTATCGTAGTTTTTATTACAGTTAAAAATATGTACAATGCGTAATGGCAATACAAATACATCCCTAAAAGAGACATTTTACGTTTTTAAGAAACATAACACAACGTGCTTCCATATCGTTTATCTGCACAGACCCAGAATACTGAAGTCTAACGCGCAAATTACATACATTTAATAACCCCTTGGGTTTACAAAGGCATTTTCTGTGGCCCTTTTATCATTTAACCCCCAAAGAGGACTAAATATAGCAAATACAATCCATGCAGATCTTAAATAATAAGAATGTCTTCAAACTTGTCCATTTACAAGACAGAAGACGTGTGTAATTACTTCAGTATATAATACTTAACTAACATGATTTAACGATGAAGTATAGCTTTTCATCAAGAGAATATGACAATGCATGCATCTCTATAGCCTAGTATTGATAAATACATATGTACAAGAGGCGTCTCCCTGACATGTACATATCATACAATTTACATTGGCGTTATGGCTTCTTGAATCAACCAGGGTCTCCACATGTTAGCATTGACAGCTTGTGGCACTGGCTGGGGCCGGTTGGGAAGCGAGTTCGAGTGGTTCTCGATTCTGGAGCCAACGTTGGCTTTGATGCTCAGGAGTCTCTGCTGAATCCGGGGGAAAGCCCTGGAGCTCTGGGCGCAACAGTTCTGACAAGCTGGGTCGACGGACGCAGACATGGACTGCTGGATGAAGTCGTTCAACCGCTGGCACGAGTCTTTGTCCAGGTTCGTTTTGGGGATCAGAGCGGTGACGCGCTGCAGACAGGCATTGTACCCTTCTTTGTAGCTGTTTGATGTACTTTTTTTCTGCGCAGCAGGAATATCACTGAGGAATCTTACCGTCATCTCAAGGATGTCAGCTTTCTCAAGCTTCGAGTACCGAGAATTCTGCACAAAAAGAGAACAGGGTGATTGTTAGAACACTATCTATCTATACGCATAACTTCGATGATGACATGTTTACAGCTGTGTATTCTAGACACGTATAAAGCATAGCCTATTTGTTGGTTATTTGGAACTTACATCTTTTCCTGTGAGTGGAAGGATCAGAGTCTTCAGATGGCTGATGCTGTCATTGATACGAGCGCGCCTTCTCTTTTCCAACAAGGGTTTCATTGTCTGAAAAAAGGTAGCACACACTTTAGAATCCATTACAAAACCATTTATCACGGGAATTTAGAAACACAAAGTATTTTCTATTCTATTGTATCTATTTAGACCCTTACCTTTCTCAATTCAAGCGCCTCTTTTCTCCTGGCCACAGTTGGCATTGGAGCAAAGGATTGGATAAATTCGGAGGTTATATTTGGAATCATTTTCATTCTCGTATGTGGAGAAGGACAATTTTCACGTGGGAATCTTTGAGATTGGAGAGGATATGTTTCCAACGACCTCGGGCCGCAGTTTATATGGAGTTCTCGAGCGTCGGTTCTGTGCGTCACGGGTACGCCCCCAAGCTACCGTCAAGTAATTTTGACTGAGGACCTTTGCATTTGAAACAACACGAGCACCAAGTGTACAATAATAACCATCTGCCTCCCCATTTAATCCAAGCATAACAACTATGGTTTGTGCAAGCTAAATTTGATGATGCAAAGCTTGCAAAACGTCTGCGTAAATAAGCGTTGCTTTTTGGTCCAAGTGATTTGAACATCAAATGCTATTGTATACAAGCAGTCTTTAACTTAAAATATTTCGCATTATTGTCAGATTATTCTGAATTGCATAGTTTTTTATGTACAGCTTATTATTTACGTTTTTAAATAAATTAAATGATTCGATACCCATGCGTAATTACGCATAACCAATGTTCCATGGAAAGCATATCGCATTGTAACACCTTTCGTGCTTAGTGGTTTAGAAACATATCAACCAGACATTAGGCCTACATGTTATTTGAATAAATATTAAACGTGTATGCAATTTCACGTTCAATTCGATAAATAGATGCAGGTTATTGTAGATGGATATGGTTCAATTCAATACACGTTTTTCAAATATACCTTTCAGCCTCTCACGTTTTGTTTGTTTGATAGCATTAAACATGTTTTGCACAGATGTTGTTTGATATCCATTCTGTATCGTAGTCTAACATTGGTGGAGGGGCTATGGATGGATAGACGATGGAGGGGGCACTGGGCTTTACGCATTATTTACATCTACACCGACAGATACCCAAGCCAAGCTAACTTCAAATAACATCTGCTTGTAAATTGTGATCAACAATTTTCTTAGCGTGTGATGTCTAGGCCTCTTACATTTCTGATGGACGCTGTCTTTACCTGTAGCCTACTTGTGCTGCCTGGGGAGGGGCGTGACTTTGGGGGGTTGCACGACAGATGATGGGTATGAACTGAAATTCGTTTAAGTTCCTACATGAACAAAGCAAATGTAGAACTGTTTCGCATTCGGCCTATATCCTGAAACACATTTAGTAGACAAACCATTGTGGATTCGAGTCATGATGTATACATTCCATGTGGCATAGCCTACAAACCCTTTACCGTTTATTCTATTCAGAAATGCCTTTAGCTTGTCTTCCATAGGCTACCAGTTTCTAACAACAACCACTACTCCAGTGTTAACGACCTATCAAACTCGACGGTTCTCATGGGAATCACGCGTGCAGCACGCGCCATGGAGACCAGATGGGCGTATGTTACCGACCCCCGAACCCACCCCCCAACCCAACCCACCTCTCCCAAGTCCCCCTCCTCCCCACTACCATCCCCCTACCACCAGCCCGTGTCACCCTACTATAAGGGAAGAAGCCCCCACCCTACTTGTTCTAAACTATGTCTGCATTAAGTTTTATGAAGCATGTTTCGCTAACAATTTTGGCGTCGGTAGCCTACAAATCTGCATGCGATTGGGTGATGGTCTCCATGGTATCCATGATTAAAAACTAGGATGCCAAAATAGATTTCCCCCACACCCCCCTTTCTATAGATGCTCTCTCCATATTGCCATAGTCCGGTTGGCTTGACTCTTACATACTTTATAGCGACCAAGCTATATTTTTGCAAGTGTGTTTTTCAATGTTTGTGCGTAAAAGCCTGTTTAAGTGTAACGAATTGATGATGGTCGATGCCCTAGTTCAGAGACCGGTTGCATCGATGTAGTTTAAGAGACACAGAATCAAACAAATAACATTGCCTTTCATTATAAGCCTTGTATATTTTCAAGTAACTTACAGATTGTTCGAAACTGGATATTTGCTATCACAAATCATGTTTAATTACCATGTGTACTTAACCTGTGATGTCTGCATGTTTCAAACCATTTTTAATAAGATAAATAATCGAAATACTTCCAAGATAATCATCGTTCAAATTCTGTGGGGACAGGACCTTCAAACGATGCAGTTAAGCGGACGCTTGGCTTGGAACAAAACGAAGCCCTGAAATTGATACGCGCATTTGCTGCATGCGCCCCTATCACCCCCGCGGGGCCTTCAATTAACATTTCGGCTGTATGAATCCAGAACTTTTCCACATAGAGCTTACGGTTAAGGTCCCCTTTGTCTTCCCAGCAAATTCGGCGTGGGTAACCCATCTGTGCAAGCTGAATGGACAGTGACCTATTGTCTAAGAATGTTCTGATACGTGAGAATGAAAAAAATTCAGCTTTTGGGATGGGGGAGGATGTCAGCCGCACCACGACTGTCCATGACGAAGAGCTGCGTAGCTTGAGTTGGGCTCTACACTTCTTTTGTCATGGCATGACCAGCGTCTCTTTAGCCAGACAAATGGGAATGGGGAAAAAACAACCTCTCAGGTCAAGTCTGGTTTACTTGTGTTAGATCCAATGTAGCATATACCCAATAGTAGATCTATTGTATCTCAACCAAACCAATTAGATGGTAAAGTAGTATTGTCATTTGGTTGAATACAATAGTTGTGTGTGTGTGTATATAACTCACATAACGGTTATTTTACATCAAATGAGTTTGGATGCTCTTTTGTACAATGTGCACCTTATAACATTTGTTGGGATCCCTCCAAAACATTTCATGTCATAAAATACAGTAAGATATAAAACATCGGTAAAGTATATCTAAGCCGTTTTTGTCGAGCTTCTCAGACCACAGTGATATGAGCTGGTGACAGGTGCAGAATCTGAAGTTTTAGGGATGGAACACAGCTGGGAAAAGGGGCCAGAACTCACTTCATATAGCTGCAGCAGATATATTGTGATTAAGTGAATGTGAAAACAGATGAATATTCTACATGTATTTTGATGGGTTTATTTATCCAGGGGTTACCAGCTAGACTTTGATGTGAACACTTAAGAACTCCCTGTATTTTTATGGAAGTGGAAGAGATTTAAATTGTAATTGAAGATGGAAGTTGAAGCAGTTAAGATAAGTGAGTGGTTGAGGGATGGATGCTTGGGGAATGGAAAAAAGTACATTTCTTGAAGTAAATGTGGTGTGTTTGCTAGCTTGTTTTAAAGTATTTATGGTTGTGAAATAAATGATAATAGTAGTAGTAATGACTGCAGTAGTAATGGTAGTGACTGGTTAGAGTAGAAACATTAGGTAGATGGAAAGATATTGATTGATTTGATAGGATAGGATGGAATTGCCTAAACATCTGGAAGTTGGTTTGGTGTCTCTAGCATAAACGGTTCAAGAGTTACTGTTGGTTAGTTATTTTAAGCCAAAATAGTCATGGTTGATAAAGGCTTTTTATGAATTTGAAGTTAGGATAGCCTGAACATGTGAAAGTTGGTTTCGTGTTCAATAGTTACACTCTGTGAGTTATTTTATGCAAATGTATGCACATTTATATAACTCTAGTTCATAAAGGTTTTAAAGAATTTGAAGTTAGGATACCCAAAATGTTTTTATAGCTTAATTGGCCAAGGAGCAGGACCATTTTGAATAGCTACCTCTGTATTCCCATGGTTCTCATTCAAACCCATATTAATGTATGCACATTTATAAATGGTTATAGTTGTAAAAGTATAAATAGTATAAAAAATTGCAAGCAATCTAATTCGAGTCAGTCTGAACATCTCAAAGTTGCTTTTGTATTGATAGCTTAAACGGTGTAAGAGCAGTGGCTCATCCAAATACTTCTTGTTCGATTCTATGGAGCGTTTATGAACATTTAACATGGTTATAGACTGTAGTTCAAAAAGTGTAAATGATATAACTATTCTGAAAGCAATGAATTTAAGTTGGGTCAGTCTGAACATCTCAACGTTGGTTTGCTGTTGATAGGTTAAATGATGTAAGAGGAGATGCATGCCAACATTTTCACCATGGAAGTTTATGGCCCTTTTATTACCATAGACACGCATTGGGAGCTCGTTTAAATCAGTGGTGTAAAGTACTGTGTAAGTTGTTTGGGGTATCTATACTTTACTATTTCTATTTTTGCCTTTACTTTACTACATTCCTAAAGAAAATTATGTACTTTTTACTCCATACATTTTCACTGACACCCAAAGGTACTGGTTATATTTTGAATGCTTAGCAGGACAGAAATGGTCCAATTCGCACACTTATCAAGAGAACATCCCTGGTCATCCCTACTGCCTCTGATCAGGCGGACTCACTAAACACAAATGCTTTGTTTGTAAATTATGTCTGAGTGCTGAGTGCTGGCTATCCGTAAATTAAAAAACAACAATATTGTGCCGTCTGGTTTGCTTAATATAAGGCATTTTTAATTATTCATACTTTTACTTTTGATACTTAAGTATATTTTAGCAACGACATTTACTTTGATACTTACAGTTGAAGTCGGAAGTTTACATGCACGTTTTTCAACCACTCCACAAATGTCTTGTTAACAAACTAAAGTTTTGCAAGTCGGTTAAGACATCTACTTTGTCCATGACACAAGTCATTTTTCCAACAATTGTTTACAGACAGATTATTTCACTTATAATTCACTGTATCACAATTCCAGTGGGTCAGAAGTTTACATACCATAGTTGACTGTGCCTTTAAACAGCTGGGAAAATTCCAGAAAATTATTTCATGGCATTAGAAGCTTCTGATAGGCTAATTGACATCATTTGAGTCAATTGGAGGTGTACCTGTGGATGTATTTCAAGGCCTACCTTCAAACTCTGTGCTTCTTTGCTTGACATCATGGGAAAATCAAAAGAAATCAGCCAAGACCTCGGAAAACCAATTGTCGACTTCCACAAGTCTGGTTCATCCTTGAGAGCAATTTCCAAACGCATGAAGGTACCACATTCATCTGTACAAACAATAGTATGCAAGTATAAACACCACGGGACCACGCAGCCATCATACCCCTCAGGAAGGAGACGCATTCTGTCTCCAAGAGATGAACGTACTTTGGTGCGAAAAGTGAAACTCAATCCCAGAACAAACAGCAAAGGACATTGTGAAGATGCTGGAGGAAACAGGTACAAACGTATCTATATCCACAGCAAAACAAGTCCTATATTGACATAACCTGAAAGGCCGCTCAGCAAGGAAGAAGGCACTGCTCCAAAACCGCCATAAAAAAAGTCAGATTGTACTTTTTGGAGAAATGTCCTCTGGTCTGATGACACAAAAATAGAACTGTTTAGCCATAATGACCATCGTTGTGTTTGGAGGAAAAAGGAAGAGGCTTGCAAGCCAAAGAACACCATCCCAACCATGAAGCACGGGGGTGGCAGCATCATGTTGTGGGGGTGCTTTGCTGCAGGAGGGACTGGTGCACTTCACTGAATAGATGGCATCACGAGGGAGGAAAATTATGTGGATATATTGAAGCAACATCTCAAGACATCAGTCAGGAAGTTAAAGCTTGGTCACAAATGGGTATTCCAAATGGACAAAGACCCCAAGCATACTTCTAAAGTTGCGGCAAAAGACTTAAGGACAACAAAGTCAAGGTATTTGAGTGGCCATCACAAAGCCCTGACCTCCTTCCTATAGAACATTTGTGGGCAGAACTGAAAAAGCATGCACAAGCAAGGAGGCCTACAAACCTGACTTAGTTACACCAGCTCTGTCAGGAGGAATGGGCCAAAATTCACCCAACTTATTGCGGGAAGCTTGTGGAAGGCTACCCGCAATGTTTGACCCAAGTTAAACAATTTCAAGGCAATGCTACCAAAGACTAATTGAGTGTATGTAAACTTCTGACCCACTGGGAATGTGATGAAAGAAATAAAAGCTTAAATAAATCATTCTCTCTATTATAATTCTGACATTTCACATTCTTAAAATAAAGTGGTGATCCTAAGTGACCTAAGACAGGGAATTTTTACAAGGATTAAATGTCAGGAATTGTGAAAAACTGATATTTAATGTATTTCGTTAAGGTGTATGTAAACTTCTGACTTCAACTGTAGATAGTGTGGTCTACTGCTTATCATGAGATACTCTACCTCAGGCGAGCAAAACCATGAGACTTCCTTAGATATCGTGCACCAGCTATTGTTTACAAATCTGCAAATGCCCCCGCCCCGTGTCTTACCAGAGGCTGCTGTTCTATCCTGCCTATAGCTTGTATAACCCGCCAGCTGTATGTTATTAATGTCGTCGTTCAGCTGTGACTCGGTGAAGCATAATATATTACAGTTTAAAATCGGGTATCTGTAGTACAGTGCCTTGCGAAAGTATTCGGCCCCCTTGAACTTTGCGACCTTTTGCCACATTTCAGGCTTCAAACATAAAGATATAAAACTGTATTTTTTTGTGAAGAATCAACAAGTGGGACACAATCATGAAGTGGAACGACATTTATTGGATATTTCAAACTTTTTTAACAAATCAAAAACTGAAAAATTGGGCGTGCAAAATTATTCAGCCCCCTGAAGTTAATACTTTGTCGCGCCACCTTTTGCTGCGATTACAGCTGTAAGTCGCTTGGGGTATGTCTCTATCAGTTTTGCACATCGAGAGACTGACATTTTTTCCCATTCCTCCTTGCAAAACAGCTCGAGCTTAGTGAGGTTGGATGGAGAGCATTTGTGAACAGCAGTTTTCAGTTCTTTCCACAGATTCTCGATTGGATTCAGGTCTGGACTTTGACTTGGCCATTCTAACACCTGGATATGTTTATTTTTTTTAAGTGACTAGTGTTCCATTATTAAAGTGGCCAGTGGTTCCAAGTCTATGTATATAGGGCAGCTGACTCTAATGTGCTGTATATAATGTGCCAGAAATATATATATTGTTTAGAACTATCATCTAGATCTCATAGACTCCTGCCACTCCTTGCACCTATTGCTCCTTGACTGAATTTGGTTACATTTGGTGACATTTCTCTAGCCCCATCCCTCAGCTCAGGATAGAAACCTGGCAGGCTCAGGCTGTTGTGCCTTTAACTTGAATAACAAATACACATTTTGTTAATACAATTTTTGGAATCTATACTAACCCCCTAAAGAGACATTGAAATACAAAGAAGAGCAATCTGGTCTCATAAATGGATGTTTATCCATCCATTGGCTTCACATCAACCAGAAGGCAAAATCATGTCTTTATACAGAAACATTTTCTGGAAAATGTCATGTTGATGGTGCATATATATATATATATATAGGTTATTTAGATTACAATCCATCATGATGCTATTATGGGACTAATACTGGGGAATTTTGAAGCACTTTATCTTAGCATTACACTACATCATATGGGCTCACCAAAATGTTTTCTTTAATTCGTTTTATTTGAAATGCCTCTATGGGCTACCCTCATATACTTTACCCCGAAACCAAACAAGCAAATGGCCTCTTTCCGAGCAAATTCACGATCAGAAGTTATGAGCAGCGCAACACCCCACAATGGGACGAATGGGGATCAACTGCTGTGCAAACAACCAAACAGTTCTAGCATTATTCCTATAGCGACATTTCAGCAAATAAACACATTCATTTCATATGATTTTAAAGTAAACACATGTTCAAATCCAATGTTTCATATTGTTGGAATAACGTTACCAATACTGAGAACATACAACAAAACAGTTTCTTTCTTTTTTATAATGAGCTTTTATTGAAAGTATATGATCAATGACAAAATCGTTTGTGTCATAAGACACATAAACTAAATTGTGTTCTCATCAAATAAATAATACGTTACTATAACACACAGTGTTTACAGTCTACTCCTTTGCACAGACCAAAAGTACTTAAGTCAATAGCGCAAACCTCAAACAAAATAACCCTTGGGGTTTTACAATTGTGTTGTCTACAACCCAAATCTTGGAAATCCCAAAGAGGATTGCATTTAGCCTAACAAAGATCATAGAATTTGTCTGCTCATAAAGTCTGTGCTCATCTGATTTTTCTGTGAATAAATAGATGCATTTACTAGTCAAACGTGAAATAACTCCCTCATCTCTTCCAGTTAATATCTACATCTAACAGCGTTTATATATATCTATCACAAAACAATGTTCGCTAAGGGAGCGTCTGTCTAATCTACCAGGGTCTCCACATGTTAGCATTGACAGCTTGTGGCACTGGCTGGGGCCGGTTGGGACGTGAGTTCGAGTGGTTCTCGATTCTGGAGCCAACGTTGGCTTTGAGGCTCAGGAGTCTCTGCTGAATCTGGGGGAAAGCCCTGGAGCTCTGGGCGCAACAGTTCTGACAGGCTGGGTCGACGGACGCAGACATGGCCTGCTGGATGAAGTCGTTCACCCGCTGACACGAGTCTTTGTCCAGGTTCGTTTTGGGGATCAGAGCGGTGACGCGCTGCAGGCAGGCTTTGTACCCTTCTTTGTAGCTGTCTGATGAACCTGGGGGGACAAATAGGCGAAAGTTTAGTTTAATGACCCAATGACAAATGTACAACTTATTCATACAATACGGTACACATACACAACATGATAGAATTAGCTTTCTGAAATACTGACTTTTGACTGGAGATGAAGGGAGATCTCGGAGGAATCGGACGGTCATCTCCAGAATATTGGCTTTCTCAAGCTTCGAGTATGGAGCGTTGTCTTTGCCGACCAGAGGGAGGATTAGAGTCTTCAATTGACCGAGGCTTTCGTTGATGCGTGCGCGCCTTTTCTTTTCCAATAAAGGCTTTAGTGTCTGGAAGAAGCGATAAAAAGCCATTAGTAACTTGAAAATGGTATATAGCATTGAACGAAAGCTGCAGTATAGCGAGTTGAATGATAAACACATTTGACTCTTAGTTTCTCTTACCTTTCTCAGTTCGTTCGCTTCTTTCCTCTGGGCCACCGTGGACCTTGAGGGGACAAGCTGGGTAGTCTCAGGAGTGATTCTTGGAGTCATGTCTTTAGCTAGAAGTTGTGCTTTCAGGAGAGAGGCGATGTGCTCTTTGCGAGGTGGTGAGTTGATGTGTGCTGAGCGGAGGGAGAGCGCTGTATTTATGCGAGTTTCGCGCGTCGAGGGGGGGACCTCCATCCATTGTCTGGGAGTCTTGACGCAGGGGACTATGCCTTTGGGACAGCAACACATGCACTCGACATGACCATCTGGCCTGTTTGGATATAGGGTTGACATTTGGCTTCCTCAACTGGCATGTCTCACTGGTGGTATTGCATTTTGTGGTAGCTATAACTTTAAAAATATTTAAAGTTTAATTAATTCATGTGCACCATCTCTATCCTGACATATAACCTAAATGCTTATATAAGACGTGGGATCCTAAACTATCCTGAAATTAAATTTTAAAGCTAAAACTGTAAAGTATGATAACATCATGTTTAATAAACAACATTAAGGTTTATTCGGTTGTATTTATTATATAGCTTTATTTTCACAGTGGGCTACTGGAACATAATGAACTTGGGGGGAAGTCTTACAACCAAGCAGGTTGTATTAATAGTTCTTATAATCATGCTTCTATTCAAATGTAGATTAGGTTTGTTTTCTTCAGTCTTGATTCAGAGTTAGGACTCAGGCAAATGTAGCCAGATAAACGTTCTAAAATATTAAGCGATTCCAAAATGCTGAAAAACCGATCCCCAAGCCACGCTGTGTATGGATTTACATGTGCTTGTCCTAATCAACATGTTTTCAATGCAGTCTATCTGAACAAGGACATTCACCTGTGGCCAAGACCCTTCTTAAATGGGGGAGGGGGGGGGCAGCAATGCAGTGGAACCATAGATGTTTATAAAATAATGAAATGTAGATTGTATGAATTATTTATGTCAAATAGCCAACATTCTGTTGATATTTCAATGCATTACAGGAGGTTTATTTCCAAATAAACACCGTTGTGTTAGCCTACTCAGATGGACTTTTCATGTATCACTATATGATCCAAAATGCAGAAGTTGTATTTATACATTTTGTATTTTATGTAAGTCTTTGTCAATAAAGTGCTCTCATTTGCTCTGTGCAGCTATGAGCCGCTGTTAAACTCACGCGCTCGGCACGCGCCATGGATGCGCAACAGATGGGAGTCTGTTGCACGCCCATCCCCCACGTTTCTGCCATTGCGCTGCACTTGTTCCGTGTCCCATTGCTTACCAATGTTCTTGATTTGTGCTCCCGTCACCTATCTGCGTGTTTTTTCAAACATATTTGGCGTCAGTAGCCTATATTCCATCTGCATGATGGTGAGTGGGGGTAGGGACAGTGGTTTACAATATACTCTCTAACAGTTTTGCACCAGAATTGGAAGTTCAAAACGTCAAAGTGTTTAAGGTTAAGTTTAGGCATTAACCCCCAATTTTTAGGTTAGGGTTAAGTGCAGGCATTCATTACAAATTCTTAAGGTTAGGCATTAACTCTGACAGTCAATATGTGACGTAATACACCTGGTTTTGGATTGTTAAATGCTGGTGGCACTGCATTGGCTTGTCAAATCTTCTGAACAGGCTTGTGAAGGCTTCTTAATAAGTCAATTGCAGCCTATATGCTACAATGTACTGTGCCAAAGTATAGAACAGTATATGTCCTATACTTTGTCCATTACTTCTAGATTACATGAAGCTACACAATTTATTAGGCTAAATTAAAATACAAAGTCTCTCCAAACCATTTATGCATTGGTTATTCAATATTTGTCATGTCTTGTTATGTCTGTTCCTGTCCTTTCTCTTCATTCTCTCTCTCTGCTGGTCTTTTTAGGTTACCTTCTCTGTCTCTCATTCCTCAGCTGTTCTACATCTTCCCTAACTAGCTCATTCTCTCTTTCCCCACCTGTTCTCTCTTCCCCTCTGATTAGGTCTCTATTTCTTTCTCTGTTCCTGCTACTTTCAGTGTCTGATTCTTGTTTGTGTTTTTTGATGCCAGAAGCAAGCTGTCGTCTCGTTTGCTTCCACCTTGTCCTGTCCTGTCGGAGTCTGCATGCATGGCAGGTGCAACCTGCATTATTCTACGTTCTTTTGTTCCATTGACTACGTTGGAAGAGGATTTATGCCATTCCTGTTTTTTATTAAAGAACTCTGTTTTCTGTTAAAACCGCGTTTGGGTCTTCACTCAAGTTCATAACAGAAGAATCAGACCAAGAATGGACCCAGCGGCTCCGGACCCTTTTCACTCCGCCGTCGAGATCCAGGGAGCGATGCTAGGCAGACACGAGGAGGAATTGTCTGCTGCTCAACATGCCGTTGAGACCCTGGCCGTCCAAGTCTCCGACCTCACAAGACGGGTTCACCAACTCCACCTCGATCCACCGCCCACTTCCAGGGTTTCCGAGTCTCCGGAGCCCAGGATCAACAACCCGCCGTGTTACTCTGGGGAGCCCACTGAGTGCCGCTCATTCCTCACTCAGTGTGATGTGGTGTTCTCTCTCCAGCCCAACACTTACTCCAGGAGCGCAGCCCGCATCGCCTACGTCATTTCTCTCCTTACCGGACGGGCGCGTGAGTGGGGCACGGCAGTCTGGGAGGCGAGGGCTGAGTGTATTAACCAGTATCAGGACTTTAAGGAGGAGATGATACGGGTTTTTGACCGTTCTGTTTTTGGCGAGGAGGCTTCCAGGGCCCTGTCTTCCCTATGTCAGAGGAATAGATCCATAACGGATTATTCTATTGAGTTTCGCACTCTCGCTGCCTCTAGTGACTGGAACGAGCCGGCTTTGCTCGCTCGTTTTCTGGAGGGTCTCCACGTCGAGGTTAAGGATGAGATCCTCTCCCGGGAGGTTCCTTCCAGTCTGGACTCCTTAATAGCTCTCGCTATTCGCATAGAGCGACGGTTTGATCTTCGTCGCCGAGCTCGTGGAAAGGAGCTCACGTTCTCCGTTGCTCCCCTCTCCACATCACTGCCACCTGCCGCATCACTGCCACCCTCCCCCGCCGGCTCGGATGCTGAGCCTATGCAGCTGGGGGGTATTCGCATCTCGGCCAAGGAGAGGGAACGGAGAATCACCAATCGCCTCTGTCTCTACTGCGGCTCCGCTGGTCATTTTGTCACCTCATGTCCAGTAAAAGGCCAGAGCTCATCAGTAAGAGGAGGGCTACTGGTGAGCGCAACTACTCAGGCCTCTCCTTCTGGATCACGCACTACCTTTCCGGTCCATCTCCGCTGGCCCGGTTCATCTGCTTCCTGCAGTGCCTTGATAGACTCTGGGGCGGAGGGCTGTTTTATGGACGAGACCTGGGCTCGGGAACATGACATTCCTCTCAGACAGTTAGGGGAGCCCAGGGCCTTGTTCGCTTTAGATGGTAGTTCTCTCCCCAAGATTCAGCGTGAGACGCTGCCTTTAACCCTCACTGTCTCTGGTAATCATAGCGAAACCATTTCTTTTTTTAATTTTTCGTTCACCTTTTACACCTGTTGTTTTGGGTCATCCCTGGCTAGTGCGCCATAACCCTTCTATTAATTGGTCTAGTAATACTATCCTATCCTGGAATGTTTCTTGTCATGTAACCTGTTTAATGTCTGCTATCCCTCCTGTTTCCTCTGTCTCTTCTTCACAGGAGGAGCCTGGCGATTTGACAGGGGTGCCGGAGGAGTATCACGATCTGCGCACGGTGTTCAGTCGTTCCAAGGCCACTTCTCTCCCTCCACACCGGTCGTATGACTGTAGTATTGATCTCCTTCCGGGAACTACTCCCCCCGGGGTAGATTATACTCTCTGTCGGCTCCCGAACGTAAGGCTCTCGAGGATTATTTGTCGGTTTCGCTCGACGCCGGTACCATAGTCTCCTCCTCCTCCCCCCCGCCGGCGCGGGGTTCTTTTTTGTTCAGAAGAAGGACGGGTCCCTGCGCCCATGCGTGGATTATCGAGGGCTGAATGACATAACTGTTAAGAATCGTTATCCGCTTCCTCTTATGTCTTCAGCCTTCGAGATCCTGCAGGGAGCCAGGTTTTTCACCAAATTGGACCTTCGTAACGCCTACCATCTCGTGCGCATCAGGGAGGGGGACGAGTGGAAGACGGCGTTTAACACTCCGTTAGGGCACTTTGAATACCGGGTTCTTCCTTTCGGCCTCGTTAACGCTCCAGCTGTCTTTCAGGCACTAGTTAACGACGTCCTGAGAGACATGCTGAACATTTTTGTTTTCGTTTACATGGATGATATCCTGATTTTTTCACCGTCTCTCTCGATTCATGTTCAGCACGTGCGACGCGTCCTCCAGCGCCTTTTGGAGAACTGTCTTTATGTGAAGGCTGAGAAGTGCACTTTTCATGCCGCCTCTGTCCCTTTCTCGGTTCCGTTATTTCCGCTGAGGGCATTAAGATGGATCCCGCTAAGGTCCAGGCTGTCATTGATTGGCCCGTTCCTAAGTCACGCGTCGAGCTGCAGCGCTTTCTGGGCTTCGCTAATTTCTACCGTCGTTTCATCCGTAATTTCGGTCAGGTGGCAGCTCCCCTCACAGCCCTTACTTCTGTTAAGACGTGCTTTAAGTGGTCCGTTTCCGCCCAGGGAGCTTTTGATCTTCTTAAGAATCGTTTTACATCCGCACCTATTCTTGTTACACCTGACATCTCTAGTCAGTTTGTTGTTGAGGTTGACGCGTCAGAGGTGGGCGTGGGAGCCATTCTTTCTCAGCGCTCTCTCTCTGACGGCAAGGTCCATCCTTGCGCGTTTTTCTCTCATCGCTTATCGCCGTCAGAACGTAACTATGATGTTGGTAATCGCGAACTGCTCGCCATCCGCTTAGCCCTAGGCGAATGGCGACAGTGGTTGGAGGGGGCGACCGTTCCTTTTGTCGTTTGGACTGACCATAGGAACCTTGAGTACATCCGTTCAGCCAAACGACTTAATGCGCGTCAGGCTCGTTGGGCTCTGTTTTTCGCTCGTTTCGAGTTTGTTATTTCTTATCGTCCGGGCTCAAAAACACCAAACCTGATGCTTTATCTCGTCTCTTCAGTTCTTCTGAGGTCTCCACCGACCCCGATGGGATTCTCCCTGAGGGGCGTGTTGTCGGGTTGACTGTCTGGGGAATTGAGAGGCAGGTAAAGCAAGCACTCGCTCACACTCCGTCGCCGCGAGCTTGTCCTAGGAACCTTCTGTTCGTTCCCGTTCCTACTCGTCCGGCCGTTCTTCAGTGGGCCCACTCTGCCAAGTTAGCCGGCCACCCCGGTCTTCGGGGTACGCTCGCTTCCATTCGCCAGCGTTTCTGGTGGCCCACTCGGGAACGTGACGCGCGTCGATTTGTCGCCGCTTGTTCGGTCTGCGCGCAGACTAAATCTGGGAACTCTCCTCCTGCCGGCCGTCTCAGACCGCTTCCCATTCCCTCTCGACCGTGGTCTCACATCGCTTTAGATTTTATCACCGGACTGCCTTCATCAGCGGGGAAGACAGTTATTCTTACGGTTGTCGATAGATTCTCTAAGGCGGCTCATTTCATTCCTCTCGATAAGCTCCCTTCTGCTAAGGAGACGGCTCAGATCATTATCGAGAATGTTTTCCGAATTCATGGCCTTCCGTCTGACGTCGTTTCCGACAGAGGCCCGCAGTTCACGTCTCAATTTTGGAGGGAGTTTTGCCGTTTGATTGGGGCTTCCGTCAGTCTCTCGTCCGGCTTTCATCCCCAGTCTAACGGTCAAGCCGAACGGGCCAATCAGACTGTTGGTCGCATTTTACGCAGTCTTTCTTTTCGTAACCCTGCGTCTTGGTCAGAACAGCTCCCCTGGGCAGAGTACGCCCACAACTCGCTTCCCTCGTCTGCTACCGGTCTATCCCCTTTTCAGTGTAGCCTCGGGTACCAGCCTCCGCTGTTCTCATCTCAGCTCGCCGAGTCCTGCGTCCCCTCCGCTCAGGCTTTTGTCCAGCGTTGCGAGCGCACCTGGAAGGGGGTCAGGTCGGCACTTTGCCGTAATAGGGCGCAGACTGTGAGGGCCGCTAATAAGCGTAGGACCAAGAGTCCTAGATATTGTTGCGGTCAGAGAGTATGGCTCTCCACTCAGAACCTTCCCCTTAAGACAGCTTCTCGCAAGTTGGCCCCGCGGTTCATTGGTCCGTTCCGTATTTCCCAGGTCATTAATCCTGTCGCAGTGCGACTTCTTCTCCCGCGCTATCTTCGTCGCGTTCACCCGGTCTTCCATGTCTCCTGTGTTAAGCCCGTTCTTCGCGCCCCCGCTCGTCCCTCCCCCCCCATCCTTGTCGAGGGCGCACCCATCTACAGGGTTCGTAAGATTTTGGACATGCGCCCTCGGGGCCGTGGTCATCAGTACCTAGTGGATTGGGAGGGGTACGGTCCTGAGGAGAGGAGTTGGGTTCCCTCTCGGGACGTGCTGGACCGTTCGCTGATCGATGATTTCCTCCGTTGCCGCCAGGTTTCCTCCTCGAGTGCGCCAGGAGGCGCTCGGTGAGTGGGGGGTACTGTCATGTCTTGTTATGTCTGTTCCTGTCCTTTCTCTTCATTCTCTCTCTGCTGGTCTTTTTAGGTTACCTTCTCTGTCTCTCATTCCTCAGCTGTTCTACATCTTCCCTAACTAGCTCATTCTCTCTTTCCCCACCTGTTCTCTCTTCCCCCTCTGATTAGGTCTCTATTTCTTTCTCTGTTCCTGCTACTTTCAGTGTCTGATTCTTGTTTGTGTTTTTTGATGCCAGAAGCAAGCTGTCGTCTCGTTTGCTTCCACCTTGTCCTGTCCTGTCGGAGTCTGCATGCATGGCAGGTGCAACCTGCATTATTCTACGTTCTTTTGTTCCATTGACTACGTTGGAAGAGGATTTATGCCATTCCTGTTTTTTATTAAAGAACTCTGTTTTCTGTTAAAACCGCGTTTGGGTCTTCACTCAAGTTCATAACAATATTGCTTATCGAGGTGACCTTGTACCATCCATGTGCATTGTAAATATATTTTGCATCCTTAGCTACATTTATAGTGTAAGGGAGATGGAAGTTATCATATAGGTTTACACTGTTGCAAGCTGCCCTTGCTTGTAGTCTCTTTGTGAGACAGCTAGGGCACTAGACGGTACACTGTATGGCCAGATGGAACACTGTCCTTCTCTCAGCAGACATCAAAGCTGCAGACTAAAGTTAAATCTGGACTTTGTTTCCTCTATCGTATTCGCTCCTCTTTCACCCCAGCTGCCAAATTAACCCTGATTCAGATGACCATCCTACCCATGCTAGATTATGGAGACATCATTTATCGATCGGCAGGTAAGGGTGCTATATATAGGACAAAACACACATCACAACAAAATATATATATATATATATACATATATACAGTGGGGCAAAAAAGTACTTAGTCAGCCACCAATTGTGCAAGTTCTCCCACTTAAAAAAGGTGAGAGAGGCCTGTAATTTTCATCATAGGTACACTTCAACTATGACAGACAAAATGAGAGAAAAAAAATCCAGAAAATCACATTGTAGGATTTTTAATGAATTTATTTGCAAATTATGGTGGAAAATAAGTGTTTGATCAGCTACAAAAAAAGCAGGATTTCTGGCTCACAGACCTGTAACTTCTTCTTTAAGAGGCTCCTCTGTCCTCCACTCATTACCTGTATTAATGGCACCTGTTTGAACTTGTTATCAGTATAAAAGACACCTGTCCACAACCTCAAACAGTCACACTCCAAACTCCACTATGGCCAAGACCAAAGAGCTGTTAAAGGACACCAGAGACAAAATTGTAGACCTGCTCCAGGTTGGGAAGACTGAATCTGCAATAGGTAAGCAGCTTGGTTTGAATAAATCAACTGTGGGAGCAATTATTAGGAAATGGAAGACATACAAGACTACTGATAATCTCGCTTGATCTGGGGCTCCACGCAAGATCTCACCCCGTGGGGTCAAAATGATCACAAGACCTAGTGAATGACCTGCAGAAAGCTGGGACCAAAGTAACAAAGCTTACCATCAGTAACACACTACGCCGCCAGGGACTCAAATCCTGCAGTGCCAGAAGTGTCCCCCTGCTTAAGCCAGTACATGTCCAGGCCCGCCTGAAGTTTGCTAGAGAGCATTTGGATGATCCAGAAGAAGATTGGGAGAATGTCATATGGTCAGATGAAACCAAAATATAACTTTTTGGTAAAAACTCAACTCTTTGTGTTTGGAGGACAAAGAATGCTGAGTTGCATCCAAAGAACACCATACCTACTGTGAAGCATGGAGGTGGAAACATGTTTTGGGGCTGTTTTTCTGCAAAGGGACCAGGACGACTGATCCGTGTAAAGGAAAGAATGAATGGGGCCATGTATCGTGAGATTTTGAGTGAAAACCTCCTTCCATTAGCAAGGGCATTGAAGATGAAACGTGGCTGGGTCTTTCAGCATGACAATGATCCCAAACACACCGCCCAGGCAACGAAGGAGTGGCTTCGTAAGAAGCATTTCAAGGTCCTGGAGTGGCCTCGCCAGTCTCCAGATCTCAACCCCATAGAAAATCTTTGGAGGGACTTGAAAGTCCGTGTTGCCCAGCAACAGCACCAAAACATCACTGCACTAGAGGAGATCTGCATGGAGGAATGGGCCAAAATACCAGCAACAGTGTGTGAAAACCTTGTGAAGACTTACAGAAAACATTTGACCTCTGTCATTGCCAACAAAGGGTATATAACAAAGTATTGAGAAACTTTTGTTATTGACCAAATACTTATTTTCCACCATAATTTGCAAATAAATTCATAAAAAATCCTACAATGTGATTTTCTGGATTTTTTTTCTTCTCATTTAGTCTGTCATAGTTGAAGTGTACCTATGATGAAAATTACAGGCCTCATCTTTTTAAGTGGGAGAACTTGCACAATTGGTGGCTGACTAAATACTTTTTTGCCCCACTGTATACACACACACTACCCGTCAAAAGTTTTAGAACACCTACTCATTCAAGGGTTTTTCTTTACTTTACATTTTCGACATTGTAGAATAATAGTGAGTACATCAAAACTATGAAATAACACATGTGGTATCATGTAGTAATCAAAAAAGTGTTAAACAAATCAAAATATATTTAAGATTCTTCAAATAGCTACCCTTTGCCTTGATGACAGCTTTGCGCACTCTTGGCATTCTCTCAACCAGCTTCACCTGGAATGCTTTTCCAACAGTCTTGAAGGAGTTCCCACATATGCTGAGCACTTGTTAGCTGCTTTTCCTTCACTCTGTGGTCCAACTCATTCCAAACCATCACAATTTGGTTGAGGTCGGGGGATTGTGGATGTATGTCATTTGATGCAACACTCCATCACTCTCCTTCTTGATAAAATAGCCCTTACACAGCCTGGAGGTGTGTTGGGTCATTGTCCTTTTGAAAAACAATTGATAGTCCCATTAAGCCAAACTAGATGGGATGGCGTATCACTGCAGAATGCTGTGGTAGCCATACTGGTTAAATGTGCCTTGAATTAAAAATAAATCACAGAAAGTATCACCAGCAAAGCACCCCCACACCATTACACCACCTCCTCCATGCTTTACGGTGGGAAATACACATGCAGAGATCATCCGTTCACCCACACCGCGTATCACTAAGACTTGGCGGTTGGAACCAAAAATCTCCAATTTGGACTCCAGACCAAAGGACAAATGTCTACTGGTCTAATGTCCATTGCACGTGTTTCTTGGCCCAAGCAAGTCTCTTCTTTCTATTGGTGTCCTTTAGTAGTGTTTTTTTCCAGCTATTTGACCATGACAGCCTGATTCACACAGTCTTCTCTGTTCTCTTCTCTGTTACTTGAACTCTGTGAAGCATTTATTTGGGCTGAAGTTTCTGAGGCTGGTAACTCTAATTAACTGATCCTCTGCAGCAGAGGTAACTCTGTCTTCCTTTCCTGTGGCGGTCCTCATGAGAGCCAGTTTCATCATAGCGCTTGATGGTATTTTCGACTGCACTTGAAGAAACTTTCAAAGTTCTTGAAATATTCCGTATTGACTGAACTTGATGTCTTAAAGTAACGACGAACTGTCATTTATCTCTGCTTGTTTGAGCTGTTCTTGCCATTATATGGACTTGGTTTCTTCTGTATACCCCCCATACCTTGTCACAACACAACTGACTGGCTCAAATGCATTAAGAAGGAAAGAAATTCCCAAAATTAACTTTAAACAAGGCACACCTGCTAATTGAAATGCATTCCAAGTGACTACCCCATGAAGCTGGTTAAGAGAATGCCAAGACTGTGCAAAGCTGTCATCAAGGTAAAGGGTGGTTATTTGAAGAATCTCACATATAAAATATATTTTGATTTGTTTAACACTTTTTTTGTTACATGATTCCATGTGTTATTTCATAGTTTTGATGTACTCACTATTATTATACAATGTAGAAAATCTTAAAAAATAAAGAAAAGCCTTGAATCAGTAGGTGTTCTAAAACTTTTGACGTGTAGTGTACATATATTTATGTTTTAATCCCAGCCCCCGTAGGCCATCATGGTAAATAAGAATGTGATCTTAACTAACTTGCCTAGTTAAATAAAGGTTAAATTAAAAAAATAGCCAGAAATGGATAGGCCTACGCATTTTATTTGCACTCGCCCTTTTACCCAAATTAACTGCCGTGAAGTCCAGTTTGGGAACAGGGCTTTCGATATCAAACACAAAATCCTGGAGGGCTTTCTGTTAGGGCCCTCTTTGTCCATAATTTGGCGTGGGTATCCCATCTGTGCAAGCTGAATGGACAGTGATCCTTTGTTGGGGAATACCTCAAAATGTGGAGGAAATTATCATGGTGTTGTTGGCCACTGTATCGGAGATGCTGTGCATCATGGATGCGCTGTATGAGGGGTGACACAGCAGTTATAGAACAGACAAGTGTTCCTTTTAGCTGGGATAATGTCTGTGTGCATCAGGATATAGACTACATGAGACATCCATGTTTGTCAACGCGATGTAGGCTAGTGCATCTATTTCAGTATGGCAGTTGTCTCAGTGCAATAAACCAAACCTTTTCCAGTTAAGAGCATCAAATTACTATTTCGCACATTGAAGATCTAAACTATTTAATTTAACCATATGCAATATTTATGAAATTGGCATATTTTCATTATCTAATTCACGTCAATGTGGTACAGGATTACACAAAGAAAATATTAGAATTATTGTTCTATTGGCCTATTATGTTGTAAATAAGGTCATGCTATGCATCATAAATGGTGAGAATCTGGGTTTGAACGGGTTCGCAGACGCAGTGCACCCCCTCATTGAACTCGTTATGAAAATGGCATGAGACTGACACGAGCCAACCTTTCAAGACAGATGGGGGTCAAGTGAAAATTCAGTGAAGCATAAAATGGAACATCAAGCTTCTATTTGGGGTAGACTAGCCTTGTTGGAACAGTTATTTGAATATTATAAGAATGCCATGGATTTGCCATCATGAAATGTAAATATTCCAATATTAAATGGATCCAGATGTTAAATATGTATAGGCCTACATCAAAACTGTATTTGCTAGCATAAATTAACTATAGCGCTTTGATGGATTCATTGTTGGCCATAATGGATATTGATTGCCTTTCTAGTGGCGTATAGAGTCATAGGCTACCCTCCCTATAGGTCTTTAGCAGAACGATGGAGTACTTATCTATATCCAACACCCTCGTGATGACCAGCCAATGAGTACTGTTACATGCACACAATAATGATTTACAAGCTGTACATGCTTTAAAGCATGCTTTACAAGAATGATACATTCTCTAATAATCCTGCTTACGGACACATCTGAAACCGGGCTAACTGATGGCCCTCTGGTAAGTGCAGAAAACCTCAAAATGAACAGCGACCATGTTACTTTTGGGAAGCATATTTGATTCTGAGTTGGGACATATAAAGTTTTAATGTGAAAACTACTTCTAAGACACATACATTCAGTTGTTCTGAAATGACTTCACTCGCCCTAAAGAGGGAGGCTCACTCGGCTGGTGCTGGCACATGCGCAGATCAAATACATTGCTGAAACGTCCACTAAGGTGTTTACATACTCTAATAATTCTAAAGATTGCTCAGAAAACCAGATGTTTTAATCGGCATATGCTTACTCCGATTTTGACCGTACGCCGATTCAGATAAGTAGAGTAAGATGTTAACATGACTTTTGCGTAATCTGCCTACTGATACTCAACACGGGGGCCCGTCAGGGCTGCATGCTTAGTCCCCTCCTGTACTCCTTGTTAACCCATGACTTCGTAGCCAAACACCATCAATAAGTTTGCTGATGGCACAACAGTGGTAGGTCTGATCACCGACAATGATGAGACAACAAATAGGAAGGAGGTCAGAATCCTGGTGGTGTGGTGCCAGGACAACAACCTCTCCCTCAATGTGATCAAGTCTAGGGAGCTGATTGTGGACTGCAGGAAAACGAGCACCGAGCACGCCCCCATTCTCATCGAAGGGGCTGTAGTAGAGCAGGTTGAGCTTCAAGTTCCTTGGCGTCCACATCACCAACAAACTAACATGGACCAAGCACACCAAGACAGTCGTGAATAGGGCATGACAAAACCTATACCCCCTCAGCAGACTGAATAGATTTGGCAGGTTCTACAGCTGCAACATCGAGAGCATGGTTGCATCACTGCCTGGTATGGCGACTGCTCGACCTCTGACCGCAAGGCACTACAGAGGGTAGTGCGTATGGCCCAGTACATCACTGGGGCCAAGCTTCCTGCCATCCAGGATCTCTATACCAGGCGATGTCAGAGGAAGGCCCTAAAAATTGTCAAAGACTCTCTGCTACCACACAGCAAGCGATACCGGAGCACCAAGTCTCGGTCCAAGAGGATTCTAAACAGCTTCTACCCACAATCCATAAGGCTACTGAACATCTAATTAAATGGCTACCCAAACTATCTGCATTCCCCCCCCTTTTACGCTGCTGCTATCTGTTATTATCTATGCATAAGTCACTTTAATAACTCTACCTACATGTACATATTACTTCAATTACCTCAATTAACCGGTGCCCCCGCACATTGACTCTGTACCTGTATCCCCTGCATATAGCCTCGCTATTGTTATTTTATTGCTGCTCTTTAATTATTTGTGATTTTTCTTCCTTTTTTTCTTAACTGAATTTTTGGTTAAGGGCTTGAAAGTAAGCATTTCACTGTAAGGTCTACTACACCCGTTGTATTCAGCATTTCACTGTAAGGTTGTATTTACCTGTTCTATTTGGCACATGTGACAAATAACATTTGATTTGATTTAGGTTGAGAAGTGAGTTTCACAAATCCCCATATGATACCTTCAACCCCCATCTCACTCAACAGCAACCACAGCATTGAGCTATGTGCAAATGCAGATCCGGGTCACAGTACTAAAAGACATCAAACTGCTTGCTTAATGAGTACAGCTTTCTCCTGATTCGGCTCTTAACGGGGCTCAAAATCCTGACTTCTGGCTTGCAAGCACGTGACTTCCCTCCTAAAGAGTGACCCTATCTCTCCACCAAAAAGCCAGCCTTTCGGGAGTGCAAGTGGGGACACTTCAGGCTATGGAGTGAGTTTCACAGATCCTCATCTACTACATTTAGTTCCGTCTGACCATCCTGTTTCTTTTGATCATGAAAAACTCCCCAGACCCTGCCCTTGACAAGCACTCATAACATAATGCAGCCACCACAATGATTGAAAATATGCAGGGTGTTAGTGATAGGATTTGCCTCAAACCTAGGCCAAAAAGTGAATTCCTTTGGCGTTCTTTTTCTTCGGTAACAGTTTTACAAACAGGATGCATGTTTTGGAATGTTGTTTTTTCAGTACAGGCCTCCTTTTTACTCACACCAGTTTTGTGTAGTGACAAAGTCATTTTTCTCCCATCTAAGCCATTGAATGGTTTCCTTCCTCTGGCAGCTCAGTTATGAAGGACATCTGGACTTGTGTAGGGTCTGAGTGGTCTGATACACCATCCAATGCTTAATTATTAACTTGACTGTGCTCAAAGGGATATTCATTGGGTTTGTGATCATTTCGTCAACAATAACTATGACGAAAAATCCTTTGCAATTATCTATTTTTCCTGACAATAACTATGACGATAACGAGATGCCCTGGGGAAAAAACGATAACTATTACAAATGACTTTACATTTTAGTAGAAAATATGAGTCGAGACTAATGGACATTTTATTTGACATGAAACTCCTTTTCGTCTGTTTTGTCCAATCCTAAACATGCAGGATATTTCATGCAATTTGCTTGATCTGATCTGCCCGGCTCTCCCACATAGTTCAGGCGGTCACTTCAGTCACTCGTCCGTCTTTTTAACTGATGCGAAGCCAGGACACTTGACTTGTAACGAACCTCAACTAGAAACAATGTTTACTCTTACTTTCATGTAGGCTATTTTCCATTGATCACATTATAAGCTCAATTTTCCCATGTGTTCTGTTATTCATTCATCTGTGTTGCTGCTCTCGTACCGCCGTTTTCCTATGGGAAAAAACAATGCTATTTGTTGAATATTACACTGAAAAAAATTATTTGAATTTACTTCATTCAAATGTGTACATCGGTTCCACATGAATGAAACATGTTAGCTAAACAGTTTACTTATTTTCTTTTTGTCAAGCCAATATAATTTGTTCAAGTAAATGCACGGTAATGGAATACAATCAATTTAACATGATTTGGTAAAGCACATTTTATTTGAATTAAATGTGTAGCTTCAAATGGATTTTATCATGTTCCCCAAACCTGATCACAACTTGATAATAAAAATGTTATTGTTGATATTACTCATAATCATGTAGAACTTTGTCCATACTTTATAGACAAGGTTCTACATAATTATTCATGGAAGCACAAGATGAAATACTGCCATTTTCTACCTTAGTGTTTGTATTTACAAAAATATGGAAATAAAAACCATATGCTAAAGATGTGTAACCAAGGAGCAAGAGACCATCTGCATCAGTGACTAAGAAGACATAAGGCATGTGTTTCAAACATTACTGTTTTTGTAATGGTTCAGCTCTTTGGAATGACAAATGTCCATTCACTGACATTCAGTGTTCAATGAATTGCACAGGTCTAAATCACATTAATGTAGCCTATACAGTGGCAAGAAAAAGTATGTGAACCCTTTGGAATTACCTGGATTTCTGCATAAATTGGTCATCAAATTTGATCTGATCTTCATCTAAGTCACAATAATAGACAAACACAGTGTGCTTATTAAACTAATAACACAAACAATAATATGTTTTCATGTCTTTATTGAACACACTGTGTAAACATTCACAGTGCAGGGTGGGAAAAGTGTAAGTATTTAATAACTGGTTGGCCCTTTTTTGGCAGCAATAAACTCAACCAAACTTTTTCTTTTGTTGCGGATCAGACCTGTACAATGTCAGAAGGAATTTTGGACCATTCCTCTTTACAAAACTGTTTCAGTTCAACAATATTCTTAGGATGTCTGGTGTGAACCGCTCTCTTGAGGTCATGCCACAGCATCTCAATCAGGTTGAGGTCAGGACTCTGTGTGGGCCATTCCAGTAGGCATATTTTCTTCTGTTGAAGCCATTCTGTTGTTGATTTATCTCTGAGTTTGGGGTCGTTGTTCTGTTGCAACACCCAACTTCGGTTGAGTTTCAATTGGCGGACAGATAGCCTTACATTCTTCTGCAAAATGTCTTGATAAACTTGGGAATACATTTTTCCGTCGATGATCACAAGCTGTCCAGGCCCTGAAGCAGCAAAACAGCCCCAATGCTCCACGATGCTCCCTCCACCATACTTTACAGTTGGGATGAGGTTTTGATGTTGGTGTGCTGTGTCTTTTTCTCCACACATAGTGTTGTGCATTCTTTCCAAACAACTCAACTTTAGTTGAATCTCTCAACAGAATGTTTTGCCAGTAGCACTGTGGAACATCCAGGTGCTCTTTTGCAAACTTCAGACATGCAGCAATGTTTTTTTTGGACAACAGTGGCTTTTTCTGTGGTGTCCTCCCATGAACACCATTCTTGTTTAGTGTTTTATGTATCGTTGTCACGCCCTGACCTTAGTATTCTTTGTTTTCTTTATTATTTCGGTTAGGTCAGGGTGTGACATGGTTGATATGTGTTTTTTGTTCCTGTCTAGGGGTTTTGTATGTCTATGGTTGCCTAGATTGGTTCTCAATTAGAGGCAGCGGTTTATCGTTTTCTCTGATTGGGAACCATATTTAGGCAGCCATATTCCTTAGATATTTCGTGGGGAATTGTCTATGGTTAGTTGCCTGTGTCTGCACTTGTCCAACTCCTATAGGTCCAGGTGCAGAAGAAATGAAGTACCAAACTTCATTACTGTTAAATGTTTTTGTGGTGAAGCATTGACAGAAGTCTCCCCTATCATACTAGGCATCATAATGGTTCAAATGTATTTCAGGCCAACTTGAATGGTCACTGTCAAGAAATTGTCGATACATGGCACTGCAAACCTAAGAGTATATGTGTTAGTCTGTGTAGCCTCTCTAGGAAAGACAATGGTCAAAAAACAGTTCAAATGGACTGAGACATGGTATGTTTTTCTCTTTAAATGGAAAAATGAAGTAGTTGTATTATAAATTATCAGTATTGTGGAATCATTTAAACCCAAACAACCATAAAGTAATTCATCCTCTGTAAATCTGGATACTTTACAATATAACTGCATTGCTTTGATCAAAATGTATAGTCCTCTGGATCTGTACAAACTAGTTCCTCTTTATACATAATTAGAGTTTCATTAGATTGTAGAAATGACAATACTGTAGTTTAGTGAAATGCTTTTTACACTAATTATCAGATGATAAATCTCAATCAAGATTTTATATAGCATTTAAGTAAATTACACCCTAAACAAGCCAGATCTGGTGTGTCCAGTGTTACACTTCCCTTTGTGGTGCATCATATATTTACCATCTGTTTTTGGGAGTGCAATGTCAATCAGAATAGGCCTCTGGAGGTGTTTGAGCTTGCAACAAGAAACTGGTATAAGAATTTATAAAACAGCTTGCCAAGCATAAACCAACGTCATGTTCATGAAGCGTCTGCCACTTAGAAGCGCAAACATATAGTAACATTTTTACACTGTAGCGAAGGACTCGAGTCAATACGACCAGGTGACGCGTCTCCTGGCCACAAAGCTTCCGCATCATTTCGAGTCCACAGGGGAACAACAAAGCGACACGTGACTAATGTATTACTGTATAGACATGTTTATTTAATAACAAAATAAAACATTTTATCAACTGCCATGCTGAATAAAATATGATACGAGAGTGGGTGACACTAATATCTCATTTGTAGACTGATCAAATCATAATTTGTCTAAATCTGTTTTGTTTTGGATTGTGCCATGAAAAAAACAATATACGCATTCGAGTGACCTGAAACAAGGATTCCTAATTGAACTGACTGGAGTCTAACTGGTCGGAGGTTCTTCAGAAATCTATGGTCAGTGTCGGTGAGGACAATTTTAAAACTCCAATTTAACTCGTTCGTATCTATTCTACAGTTGTCCATAGACTAAATTTATCTGAATTGAATGATTGAGCACCAAATGAAGGGTCGTATTGTCTACGTAATGACTGTCACGAGAACTGCACGAGCCGGGTAACTCGGGCACCAGTTGGTTGCGCAAGTGTGTTTGACGCACACAGCCGACAAGATGAATGTAACAAACCCAAAAGACTGTCTCAGTATTTTTTTTTACATTTAGCCTTTATGACAACTTTATATTCTTTGTAGTCTGTAGGCCACCAAACTACCTGAAAACATAGCATGCGTAGCATTCATAGCATTCATTCTAACGAGACTTAGAAAATCAATTCAAAAGGTTGTATTGTGGATTCATGCATAATATGTTTGGCTTACATGTCACCATCAAGTCAAACAACGTTCACTTCTAAATCATGTAATAGTATAGGCCAAGGCACCCTTTAGTCCCCAAGAGTGGACAGATTGTAAGCGCGTATGAACTTCATCAATGACATGCAATGTAAATACCCAAGCCAAAATCCAAGCTAAAAAGGTACACATCTGGTGCCTCAACTTGAGTTTTCCCTGAAACCATGTCGAATGGCTCTATGGCGTCACATTAGACTCAAACTGTATTCCTAATTTCCTCCAACAGCAGTCTCTCTGACGCACCAGCCTGTATCAGACACGAGATCACGGTTGTCTGCATTATTCTAGGTAGTAATAACTACAATTGTACTCGTATGGCCTTTTTATAGCCTATGCTTCTATAACTGAAATTAAAGAGATCATGCAGTATTTCATATTTCAATCCTATGTATTGGACATTGTCTTTCGGTATACAGAATTACAAGTGGGCTAAGGTGCAATCAGACATAGTCGATGTTATTGGACAGACGGCTCGATGGCGCGTTTTTTGAATGCACGATTTCATATGTGCATTGAGGGGTCTTCATTGTGCGGCCCCTGTAGATATGGGGGGCACGAGAACGACACGAGCCTGAGGAACAAAAGGACAGATGGCCCTCCGGTCCATCTAATGAATTATGGAGAATTTGAAGGAAATTGGACCATCAAATAGTTCATGAAGGGTGAGATATCTTTCTATTTGATAATGTTGCATTATATTGTTATATTAGACCTATAGGCTACTGAAACTAAATACAATGCTCAATGCTATAGGCATCCAACGATATGATCATATTAATGATAGCCCTCACATATTTAAAAGAAGATCTACCTTATAACATTATTTTACTGAAAATAGTGTGAGAAGGAAAGAACTGGATTAATAAACTATATTGAGCTCATTTTGTAAAATAATCCATCGATATGTATGTTTAATATTAATGTTATATATGTTTAACATGAAACAAATCATAAAACATTTTTTATGTTTTGATATGGTAATATGCATACGGTTAGGCTATATTCCAGATATTAAGCTTTGATGCTGAGGGCTTAGTCAAGCCTTAGAAGGCGTGGACCAATCGCCTCCGCCCACAAAGAGCACCCCAGCCACACTGGTTCACCTTCCTCGTGCGCTAAAAGGGCGCTCAATTACAATCCACTGTTCCAGCCATCCACGCGCAACGCCACGCTCCTGCTCCATCGAAGCTCCATCAAAGCAAGGAGGCCGATTTCTGGTATGTAATCATCAATAATATCAGAAATAGTATTATCAGAACATGCTGTCTGTCTGTTTTGGGAAAGACTAATACGCTTTCCTTGAACGAATGTGTGAACTGTTTATTATTTGGAGCACTCTCGAACTGGCAGAGCAGGTCCATTATGTTGCACCATATAAACATTAATGTCATTAGCATTTATCAGTAAATTTGTAAATGCATTAAAGTAGTATCGTAATCATATTGGTATGAAAGTAGCCTATTGTATCGATACAATGTAATCTTGTGCTTGTGCATGATTAAGTAACACGCATATCGAGAGCGTTTAATGTTACTCTATTGAATGTAGAAGGTCTGTTCTATAATATCTGTTGTTATTAGTCATATTCCAATTGTTCACTCATGTCAAACTGTCATATTATGTCAAGTTAGTGTTAATTCAATCATGGATAAAGTGCTGTTGTTAATGGCATTCTTGAATTGTAAATGGAGGACAAGCGTGTGAGAAAGTTCGACCATGTAAATTCTCACCAGCAACTCACGGATGACTGCATTGCTGTGGTGTGGCAGAGGAATGGTACGTTGGTGGTCATTAAGAAATAATGTGTTGTCTCAAGGTTATATGGATGTAGGAATTGCTTGTATCTACAGTAAATAGGCTACACCTGTCTGCTAATGTAACATGAAACACAATTGTAGTTCAATCCATGCAGTGTCAATAAGTGCATTTTGAATTACATAGTATACCATACTATAAAGTGTTTAAGTCAAACAATGTGGTATCTCAATAAACAGCTCAGATAGTTTTGCTTTATGAAATGGTAATATGTCAAAGACATGCATTATTAGTACAAAAACATGAGGAAATAAGAGTTAGGTCTACAAGGAGTTTACAACACATTCTGCAGATTATTTTATCTGGAAGTTGAGATTGCATTAAGATGTAATTAATATATGTATATATATATTTATAATTGATCTGTAAAAAATATGCATGAATCATTTACTCACTAACTGTTTTTAAATAATTGGAAAACTGTCAGAATCTCAGTCATTTATAAACCAGGGTTGCAGGGTAGCCTAGTGGTTAGAGTGTTGGACTAGTAACCGAAAGGGTTGCAAGTTCGAATCCCAGAGCTGACAAGGTACAAATCTGTCGTTCTGCCTCTGAACAGGCAAGTTAACCCACTGTTCCTAGGCCGTCATTGAAAATAAGATTTTTTTCTTAACTGACTTGCCTGGTTAAATAAAGGTAAAAAAATAAAATAATAATAGTTATTTGGAAAAGAGGTTAATCAAATATTTCATTAAAGCGGCACTCATATAGTTTTAACCATGTTTTTAGGCTACATGGTATTTGTTTAAATGTACTTTGTTTACAACATTGGAGTAAAACAAGCGTATACTTGGGGTTCTGATGATTGAACTAAGCTCATGAGGCATTTATAAGTAATATTTTTCAAAAATCAATAGGTAGGCATGCATATCATTTATTCACAAGTCCACAAATGGATGTAGCAACAGCAGATTGCCCCTTTATGGATCTTCAAGTGAATTGACTAGTCTTTATGAAAATATATACATTTTACATTTACATTTAAGTCATTTGGCAGACGCTCTTATCCAGAGCGACTTACATATATATGCCAAAAAGCGGCTTACAGTCACGTGGTCCCGGGAATCAAACCTGCCATCCTGGCATAGTACCAACCTACACCAACTGAGCTACAGAGGATGTATTCATGTAGATTGCAGTGTTACCTTGTCATTTTAAACCCCATATAGAGAACAAAAACCCATTGTTTCTGGTTGACTAATTCCACTGGGCACACTGGTTGAATCAATGTTGTTTACGGGTCATTTCAATAAAATTACGTTGAACCAATGTGGAATAGACGTTGGATTGACGTCTGCGCCCAGTATACCTGTTAGATATACACACAGTTAGGTATTGCTTCACAATGTGTGTGAGTACGCGTCTGTATGTCAAGAGAGACTTCACCATTAAAGTATTCAAGAGGATCAAACCGGACGACCAAATAAAGTGATCTCTTGCCGTTTGTGTCTTATTCAATTGTGACAATTTCACATGATGTAGCTACTCCTCTAAACTGATACGCACATACATGCTGAAATATTAAAGTTTTTGTGTCTGGTCTGGTTATTTATGTATAGTACGCTATGGATTGGGGTTATAAATGCGGCATTTGTAGATTGCAGAAAAGTATGGTGTTGGGATGCATATAAATCCTATTTGTCAACTATATAAGAACATTTAGTTGTGATTTCCTTGAGAACATATTTACATTAGATTATTTTATATGTGAAAATTCCAATTGGTCAAGGTATCGGTTTTTCTGAGAATAAATCTCTCCTCAGAGACGAGATGACGCACAGGACTGTGCCAAAAGGCATGTAAAACGGTAGGCGTCTTGGAGGTGGGATAATAATGAGCGTCACAAAGGTTTAAAAAGAAAAGTGTTGAAAATGGAACCATAAAAAAACGACAATAAACACCCAATTTATCTCTGAATAAATAAAAAAAATAAGAGCACGTGGTGGCCGTTTTATTTGTGATTTGATTTCAAAATCGAATTTAAAAGCCATTTATTTGTAGCTTGATTTCAAAATTGAAATGTAAGGTGCTATATGAGAGACTCTTGATTCAAGAAGAGAATCAATGAATAGGCCTCCAACTGCACGCGTGCTGTTTGCTCAACCGAGGTTAATTGATGGCACGCGCCACCCCGCTGAACATTTGGACAGATGGGCCAACCTCTCTCTGCGGAGGCTGTGTGGAGGCACTGCCATTAGTAAAGGAATTTGGTAACTGCAGAAGACCTACACTGGAAAATGTATTTAATAACATGTTTATATTTAGCCATAAAATGTAAATACGTGTTTTCATTTTAATGTAAAACACAAACATACAATATAGGCCTAGGCCTAATTGCAGGGTATAATATGCAGGGATTTGTTGCTCATGTTATTGTTGTCATTGTTTTTAATTCGAGTCAATTTTTTTATTTTTGTAATTTTGTTTTATTTAATCTGTCTTATAGATTTAGCTATTTCCACCCATAATTTTGGTTTAAATTGCAATTCAAATCTATTTGTAATATCCTACATTGTTAATTTTCACAATTTTCAATAGGTTACTAAAATGTTGAAAACAAATAGGCCTATATTGCAAACCAAAACGTCACTGAAGTTCCCCAGGGAGAAGCAGCGTTCCTGATTTGAATGTTCCCGCGCAGGCAAGCAGCAGATGGCCATAACAACGGGCCTTCAGTTTGGCTCTGAATGGAATTGCAACCAATTTGAATAACTGTCACACGTCAGACGCGTGCAAGGAATACCCCCGCGTTCCCAGACGTCGTCTTCAACGTTCACATTGAAAATCCGTTAGAAAGCCTGTTCCAATTCAATCGGGATTTCCAAACATTTGGGGGTAATAGGGGCGTTTAAAATGACCATGGAAACAAATACCCATAAAAGACTAGTCTAGCGCTATAGTGCTTAATTTCTATATATGGTTTTTAAAGCCTTATTACTCGAAATGTTTGTGCTATAAAAGGTAGACTATATACACAGCAGCTGTTCTCCACAACAATAAAATAAAGCATATAGGTTAGGTCTCTTTTTTTATAGCCTATGTGTTCTAGACATTTTAGACTAATAATTACGATTGCGCAAAACATATCCATTTATTTCTGGCAATAAAACTATTGTTCCTTATTTGTGCCATCAATTAATTGTCAGTCCTCATGGGGTTTTAAAGGTCCAATGCAGCTTTTTTTTTATTTATCTCAATATCAAATCGTTTCTGGGTAACAAGAGGCTACCTTGCCGAGTTTGTTTTCAATTAAAAATAATTAACAAAAATAGCTACTTAACAAAGAGCAATTTCTCAAGCAATAATTTTGCTATGACTGTCAGGGATTGGTCTGAGTGGGGAAGGGAAAACTGAAAAGTAGCTGTTATTAGCAGAGAGGTTTGTAACTCTTTCTTAATGGTCTATTAACTCATTTACAGCCTCCATCCAACAGGCGAAAACTTAAGGCAGTGTTTTCAAACAGCTCTTACACTAAAAGGGCATTATCATAATTTTCACAATCTCACAGTATTATTCCAAACTCGTAGTGTGGAAATATATATAAAACACGGGAAAATCACGTTTTTGACGGCACTGGGCATTTAATATAAGCACCTCTTAGCACGCAATCGCATGGTGTCTATAACAATTGGGCTTATGGCAACAGATTGTCCCATGAGGTACGAGTGAAGCACGGGCTCAACCCATAGAGACCCAACCAACAGAGTGTGCTTGAGCAGAAAGTGATAAACCAGATAACATGAGAAGTAAAATAGACATGTATGCGTGCTTATGATGCAGCAACAATGCTCATATTTATGTGCTTAAAACCGTTTGTTAAATCATCTTAAGCGCTGGAATTCCATTACATGATTCTTGCAAGTCTAACTAAACAAAACGAATAGAATATGATTCAAGTCTCTGAAAGAATATCATATATAGCCTACAAATATTATATTAGGCTATACAAATGTTAGGAACTATAAGACCTCAATAATGCTTTTGGGGTAAAGAGCAGCCTAACATACAAGTCTCACGTAAAGGCCCAATGCAGCCATTTTTATATTAATATCAAATCATTTTGGGGTAACAGTTAAGTACTTTACTGTAATAGATTTCCATTAAAATCGTAAATAAATGGCTTTTTAGCAAGAAAACATCTCTCAAGCAAGAATTTTGAGAGGGCTAAAATCCCCGAGCTGACAAGGTAACAATCTGTCGTTCTGCCCCTGAACAAGGCAGTTAACCCACTGTTTCTAGGCTGTCATTGAAAATACGAATTTGTTCTTAACTGACTTACCTAGTTAAATAAAGGTAAAAAAAAATGTATTTTCAACCAGCAACTATCAGGAAATAACACTGATCACATTTTTCTCCCTTTTACACTTTGAACACTGAAACTGACAATGTTAGTGTCATCAGCTGTTGTACAACATGATATAAAACACAGGAACATCATTTTGACTGCATTGGGGCTTTAAGGCTATCTTATTCACAGATTGTTGTTTTATCCAATATTGATGCATACCCAGCTAGGTTGCTTGTGTGAGCTGTGGTCCAACATATGATGATTTCCTGTCACCCTCTGGTGATGAAACATATTGCAAGTTATCACAGTCAACCATGGAGAGGCATATGCACAGGTATACATGCTATGGAGAATAAAAAAAAAAAAAAAAAAAATATATATATATTATACAGTGGGGCAAAAAAGTATTTAGTCAGCCACTAATTGTGCAAGTTCTCCCACTTAAAAAGATGAGGCCTGTAATTTTCATCATAGGTACACTTCAACTATGACAGCCAAAATGAGAGAAAAAAAAATCCAGAAAACCACATTGTAGGATTTTTAATGAATTTAGTTGCAAATTATGGTGGAAAATAAGTATTTGGTCAATAACAAAAGTTTCTCAATACTATATACCCTTTGTTGGCAATGACAGAGGTCAAACGTTTTCTGTAAGTCTTCACAAGTTTTTCACACACTGTTGCTGATATTTTGGCCCATTCCTCCATGCAGATCTCCTCTAGAGCAGTGATGTTTTGGGGCTGTTGCTGGGCAACATGGACTTTCAACTCCCTCCAAAGATTTTCTATGGGGTTGAGATCTGGAGACTGGCTAGGCCACTCCAGAACTTGCACAATTGGTGGCTGACTAAATACTTTTTTGCCCCATTGTATATATATATATATATATATTTGTGAGATGTGCCGAATACAACAGGTGTAAACTTTGCTGTGAAATGCTTACTTACAAGCGTTTTCCTAACAAAGCAGAGTTAAAAGGAATAAAACCCCCCACACAAAGTTTCAGAATTGGTCGGGAGCCCGTAAAACAGCCGCTATCCACTGCAGCGCCATCTCCTTATATTGAAAAGGCCTACAAATGCATGAGAAAACACACGACTCTCCCACGTGTTGCTCCACCCCTACTTCCAATAAATATTATTGCAGGGTCCCTTTACATGATGCAAGTCATACATTTTGTTTCTAGACTACATCAACAATAAGATATGGTTTTTGATATGAGCAAAAATGATTTAAAACGTTTTCTGATATAACATGGGCTACCTGGCCTACTGGCTAATGTGTGTCCCCTGATGCAAACCACTAATTATATTGGATAATGCAAAGTCTATCTTGTATGTAAAAGGATTTCGGAATTAAAATATACATAGGACTAACTGCTTTGAAAGACAACCCCTTATAAGCAGTGGTGCGTAATGATGGATGTCAAGGGAAGCCAGGCGTCCCCAAAAACATTGACCAAGAAAATCAGAAAATTATCACATTTTCGTTTCTCTCTTTCATAATTTTCCTTCAATTCAATAGGCTGAATGTACACTACATTGTCAAAAGTATGTGGACACCCCTTCAAATTAGTGGATTTGGCTATTTCAGCCACACCCATTGCTGACAGGTGTATACATTCGAACAAACGCAGCCATGTAATCTCTATACACAAAAATTGTTGCTCGGTGACTTTCAACGTGGCACCGTCATAGGATGTCACCTTTCCAACAAGTCTGTTTGTAAAATTTCTGGCCTGCTAGATCTGCCCCAGTCAACTGTAAGTCCTGTTATTGTGAAGTGGTAATGTCTTAGAGCAACAACGGCTCAGCAGGGAAGTGGTAGGCTACATGTAACAGTGCAGCTTCCATCCCTCTCCTTGTCCCTACCTGGGCTCGAACCAGGGACCCTCTGCACACATCAACAACTGACACCCACGAAGCATCGTGACCCATCACTTCACAAAAGCCGCTGTCCTTGCAGAGCAAGGGGAAAAACTACTTCAAGGTCTCAGAGCGAGTGACGTCACTGATTGAAACGCTATTAGCACGCACCACCGCTAACTAGCTAGCCATTTCACACCGGTTACACTCACCCCCCTTTTGACCTCCTCCTTTTCCGCAGCAACCAGTGATCTGGGTCACGGCACCAATGTAACAGTATAGCTTCTGTCCCTCTCCTCGCTCCTACCTGGGCTCAAACCAGGGACCCTCTGCACACATTGACAGCAGCCACCCTCGAAGCATCATTATCCATCGCTCCACAAAAGCCGCGGCCCTTGCAGAGCAAGGGAAACAACTACTTCAAGGTCTCAGAGCAAGTGACGTCACCAATTGAAATGCTATTAGCGCGCACCTGGCTAACTAGCTAGCCATTTCACATTGGTTTCACTAGCGAGTTCCAAACTGCCTCTGGAAGCAACATAAGCACAATATGAATCATGAAATTAGTTTCCATGGCTGAGCAGCTGCACACAAGCCTAAGATCACCATGCGCAATGCCAAGCATCGGCTGGAGTGGTGTAAAGCTTGCCGCCATTGGACTCTGGAGCAGTGGAAACGTGTTCTCTAGAGTGATGAATCACGCTTCACCATCTGCCAGTCCAATGGACGATACTGGGTTTGGTGGATGCCAGGAGAACGCTACCTGCCCGAATGCAAAAATCGAATCAAATTTTATTGGTCACATACACTTGGTTAACAGATGTTATTGCAAGTGTAACGAAATGCTTGTAATATAGTGCCAACTGTAAAGTTTGGTGGAGGACGAATGGTCTGGGGCTATTTTTCAAGGTTCAGGCTAAGCCCCTTAGTTCCAATTAAAGCTACAGCATACAATAACATTCTATACGATTCTGTACTTCCAACTTTGTGGCAACAGTTTGGGGAAGGCCCTTTTCTGTTTCAGTATGACAATGCCCCCATGCACGAAGTGAGGTCCATACAGAAATGGTTTGTTGAGATCGGTGTAGAATAACTTGACTGGCCTGCACAGAGCCCTGACATCAACCCCATCAAACACATTTGCGATGAACTGGAACGCCGACTGTGAGCCAGGCCTAATGGCCCAACATCAATTCCCCACCTCACTAATGCTTTTGTGGTTGAATGGAAGCATGTACCAGCAGTAATGTCCCAACATCTAGTGGAAGCCTTCCCAGAAGAGTGGAGGCTGTTATAGCAGCAAAGGAGGGACCAACTCCATATTAATCCCCATGATTTTGGAATGACATGTTCGAAGAGCAGGCATCCACATACTTTTGGCAATGTATCTCACCGGAGAAAGCATCCGAGTGAGCAAAACAGCACCCCTCTGTCTCTGTATGTGTATCCCATCTAGTCCTATATGATGCTGTCTGGTCAAAAATATTATTACGTAGCATTGGATGCAAGGGAAGCTAATAATACCCAATCAGCGTTGAGCTAAACTGAGTGAGCTCAACTGTGAATGGGTCTGGCACACCCAAAAATAGTGTCAAGGAAAGACAGTTTGGATTTGGCTTCACACCAATCACATCAGGAGCAAAACATCAAATTACAGAATAAAATGTAACTGTTGCATGTCATTGTGTTGTTGTCCTCTGGTGGCTAGCTAGCTAAAAGTGTCCCTTTCCTAAATTTGCCATGGATGGATGTAGGGATTTGGACTTGTGGGTTTTACTTAATTCTCTGTACAAGCCAATGATTATGACGGTGATTCTGATCCAACCATTAATTCATACATTGTTGTGCCCCTGGCCTGAGGGGATGGAATATCAATATCTATCTAACTGTAGTAGGCTAATATAAACTAGCTGGGTCCTCGTAGCCCATGAAAGGAAGTTAGGCTATTAAGCAAGCATTTCAGCCAGGTAGCCTATGACAACAAAAACTAAAAGCATACTGTATGACGGAGTCATAGATCATTTTCTCAACATGAAAGAAAGGATGGCATTACACGAATGCATGCACAAACAGAAATCACAACCATGGACAGCCAAATCAAATTTAGGTTACGTTGATTGGACTAAACTGTTACTTTTGTTATCTTTTAGTTGTCACTGTATTAGACTAAACATATGTGATTTTATGATGTTGAAATTAGAGGTCGACCGATTATGATTTTTCAACGCCGATACCGATTATTGGAGGACCAAAAAAGCCGATACCGATTAATCGGCCGGTTTTTATTTATTTATTTGTAATAATGACAATTACAACAATACTGAATGAACACAACATAATATATCAATAAAATCAATTTAGCCTCAAGTAAATAATGAAACATGTTCAATTTGGGTTAAATAATGCAAAAACAAAGTGTTGGAGAAGAAAGTAAAAGTGCAATATGTGCTATGTAAGAAAGCTAACGTTTCAGTTCCTTGCTCAGAACATGAGATCATATGAAAGCTGGTGGTTCCTTTTAACATGAGTCTTCAATATTCCCAGGTAAGAAGTTTTAGGTTGTAGTTATTATAGGAATTATAGGACTATTTCCCTCTATACCATAAACCTTTGACTATTGGATGTTCTTATAGGCACTTTAGTATTGCCAGTGTAACAGTATAGCTTCCCTCCCTCTCTTCGCTCCTCCCTGGGCTCGAACCAGCAACACAACAACAAAAGCCACCATCGAAGCAGCGTTACCCAAGCAGAGCAAGGGGAACAACTACTAGAAGGTTCAGAGCGAGTGACATTTGAAACGCTACTAGCGAGCGCTAACTAGCTAGCCATTTCACATCGGTGACACGAGCCTCATCTCGGGAGTTGATAGGCTTGAAATCATAAACAGCGCAATGCTTGACGCACAACGAAGAGCTGCTGGCAAAACGCACGAAAGTGCTGTTTGAATGAATGTTTACGCGCCTGCTTCTGCCTACCACCGCTCAGTCAGATACTTAGATACTTGTATGCTTAGTCAGATTATACGCAACGCAGGACACGCTAGATAATATCTATATATTATCTATCTATATTATCAACCATGTGTAGTTAACTAGTGATTATGATTGATTGTTTTTTATAAGATACGTTTAATGCTAGCTAGCAACTTACCTTGGCTTACTGCATTCGTAACAGGCAGTCTCCTTGTGGAGTGCAATGAGAGAGAGCCAGGTCATTATTGCGTTGGACTAGTTAACTGCGAGGTTGCAAGAGTGGATCCCCCGAGCTGACAAGGTGAAAATCTGTTGTTCTGCCCCTGAACAAGGCAGTTAACCCACCGCTCCTAGGCCGTCATTGAAAACAAGAATGTGTTCTTAACTGTTCTTAACTGACTTGCCTAGTTAAATAAGTAGATTTGGTATATATATATTTATTTTAAAATCACCAAATCGGCGCCCAAAAATACAGATTTCCGATTGTTATGAAATATATTTAATCGCCCATTCCGATTAATCGGTCCACCTATAGTTGAAATGGTGCTGGAATAGTGGAGGCAGCTCCTGTTTTCTTTGTGACTTGTGATTTGGCATGGGTCCTCAAAAGGTTTTACAGCTGCACCATCGAGAGCATCCTGACGGGTTGCATCACTGCCTGGTATGGCAACTGCTCGGCCACCGACTGCAAAGCACTACAGAGGGTTTAATAACTCTACCTACATGTCCATATTACCTCAATTACCTTGACACTGGTGCCCCCACACATTGACTCTGTACCAGTAGCCCCTGTATATAACCTCCACATTGACTCTGTACCAGTAGCCCCTGTATATAGCCTTCACATTGACTCTGTACCATAATACCCTGTATATAGCCTCCACATTGAATCTGTACCAGTACCCCCTGTAAATAGCCTCCACGTTGACTCTGTACCAGTAGCCCCTGTATATAGCCTCCACATTGACTCTGTACCAGTAGCCCCTATATAAAGCCTCCATATTGACTCTATATTGACTCAATAGTTGCTTGACCATGCTGTCGGTCATGCAACTGTTTATTACATGCAATATGCTTTGTGGCAATCACCAAACAAGAGGTTGCTCTCCGGTTTTGTGATGAAATAAAGGTGTGGTTGAACTTATTCTGCCGCTGTCTCATTATTGTCTCGACCTTAACACGGTCGCAAGGCATATTAACTAACAGGTTATACAGCAAACAATCCAATTATCAATGCCCCATAAATTGTAATATGGCTTTTTTTTGCCTAGCTTCCCCATTGATTTTACCAAAGTACTGCTTATAAGGGTGGATAGATTTGGCTACAATGTTATTTATCGAACACTGAAATAGCACAATCACAAACTAAAAAGTGGTCAAGTCTCATCCTGCAGACCAGCTGGGGTCTGGAGGTTTTGGTCCCAACCCTTTCTCTAACACACCGGATTCTGCTAATCAAGGTGCTGATTAATATTTGATTAGCAGTGTCAGTGTATAAGGCAAAAACCTTGAGAAACAAATATTTCTCCGTGAATACTGGCCACCCCTGACATTGGCTACTGTCTCCTTAACTACTGATCCGATTTCTAGAGACCAACCTGTTACTGCAGGAGTGATCTTCCCTTGATGGATTATTTAACAGGTTCCAAATCGCAATCTGCGGCCACAGATACATGAGCCAAAACAGCCGTGCGCAATATTCTCCGTAGCTAAATCAATGGGCTACAACTTCGATAACGTTCTCAAAGCGGAGTAATATCTAAGAAAGAAGGCGATATTAAGACCAGGGAATATCCCTGCAGCGGGTGTTTGAGCTATGGTGTGGAGGCAGCGGAGGACAAGGTAGCCATCAGTCGGTACTTGATCAAATCTGTGGATATAAAGCAAAACAATGTTTTTAACTAGTAAAATGACAATACATGCGCATTGAAAGACATGTCCAAAAGAAATAGGCTTTTTGTCTTTCTCAAAAAGTAGGCTTACTTAGAAATGCATTTAGATATGTTAATTGAGCAGAATCGGCTTCTAAAGACTGGACATGCATTTATGTTCCTGTACTGAACACATGATTTATCTGCGAAGAAAATAGTTCTAGAGTTAAATAGAGATTAACCTCGTTTAGAGGGTGCGTTTATAAATACGGAGGAGTTGTCAAGCCGCAGTTATGGTGGTGGAAAGGACGCTGATTGCCGCAAGGCAGGGGGATGTACAAACTCTGAAAGTGCAATTAGCGGAGAAAGTACTGAACAGCGGAGTAAAGGACCTTTTGGGAGCCTCACCTGTCCACCATGCAGCCCGTACTGGAAAACTGACTTGCCTGCGTTTCCTCGTGGAAGAAGTGGGTTTACCGGGCAACGGTTTGGCGAATAATGGCGCCAGCCCCGCACACGACGCGGCTGCCACTGGTAACCTGGCCTGCTTACAGTGGCTATTGACTCAAGGGGGATGTCATACCGCGGTGAGTCAAGTTATTTTCTCGCCTCAGGCATACAGTACAGTAGCTTTTTAAATGGTCTGATTAGTTCCCTAAAGTCATCACGTAATTCATCACAGGCCTATATCCAGCTGAGATTGTTATTAGTGATTACACTGTAATTATCACCAAGCCCCATTCAAAGGGAAGTGTAGCATTACTCACCACAGCAGGCACTCCAGTGCGCTAAATTCCATACTTATAGTGCATAACAATGTCACATGTCTGCTGGACTAGTTGTATATGAGCTTTACAACAGCTTGAGAAACAGTTATTTGTCTGAACCCTTTCTCTGATTTTAAAGTGTTACGGCCCCAGGTACCCATGAGAGAGAGAATGAAGTAGACGGTATGTGTCAAAGTGATTGATTGAACTATTCCTGTGTTCTTCCTTTTTAAGGGTGTGCTTATGTGACATGATAGTGCAGCTGTTTCTTCCATGTAAAGCAAAAGTAATGGCCTGATCGATGTGTAGTGACCTTGTTGATGTCACGCCTTGGTCTTAGTATTTTGTGTTTTCGTTAATTAGTTGGTCAGGCCAGGGTGTGACATGGGTTTTATGTTGTGGTATTTCGTATTGGGGTTTTGTAGTTATTGGGATTGCGGCTGAGTAGGGGTGTTGCATAGGCTTGGCTGCCTGAGGCGGTTCTCAATCAGTCAGGTGATTCTCGTTGTCTCTGATTGGGAACCGTATTTAGGTAGCCTGGGTTTCACTTTGTATTTCGTGGGTGATTGTTCCTGTCTCTGTGTAGTGTTCACCAGATAGGCTGTAATTAGTTTTCACGTTTGTTTTGTATTTATTTAAGTTATTTCATGTATCGCTATCTTCTACATTAAAGACATGAGTAACCACCACGCTGCATTTCGGTCTGACTCTCTTTCAACAAACGAAGAACGCCGTTACAGTTGAACTGAAATAAAATGTGAAACAGTTGAATTTTTGTAGTGAACTTATGGAGCTGTTGGGTAGTGAGCTTGTGACCCCTTGTATAATTAATAAGTCATTTCTGGGGTTGGTCTGCAGTAGAGGTCGACCGATTAGTCGTAATGGCCAATTAATTGGGGCCGATTTCAAGTTTTTATAACAATCGGAAATCTGTATTTTTGGACACCGATTTGACCGATTTCATTTATTTAATTTTTATTTATTTATTATTTTTTATACATTTATTTAACTGGGCAAGTCAGTTAAGAACACACTCTTATTTTCAATGATGGCCTAGTGGGTTAACTGCCTTATTCAGGGACAGAACGACAGATTTTCACCCTGTCATCTCGGGGGATTCAATCTTGCAACCTTATAGTTAACTAGTCCCACGCTCTAACCACCTGCCTCTCATTGCACTCCACGAGGAGACTGCCTGTTACGCTAATGCAGTAAGCCAAGTTGCTAGCTAGCATTAAACGTATCTTATAAAAAAACAATCAATCATAATCACCAGTTAACTATGCATGGTTGATGATATTACTAGTTTATCTAGTGTGTCCTGCGTTGCATATAATCGATGCGGTGTGTGTCGTTGCTCCAATGTGTACCTAACCATAAACATCAATGCCTTTCTTAAAATCAATACACAAAAGTATATATTTTTAAACCTGCATATTTAGCTAATAGAAATCCAGGTTAGCAGGCAATATTAACCAGGTGAAATTGTGTCACTTCTCTTGCGTTCATTGCACGCAGAGTCAGGGTATATGCAACAGTTTGGGCCGCCTAATTTGTCAGAATTTTACGTAATTATGACATAACATTGAAGGTTGTGCAATGTTACAGGAATATTTAGACTTATGGATGCCACCCCTTAGATAACTACGGAACCGTTCCGTATTTTAACTGAAAGAATAAACGTCTTGTTTTCAAGAAGATAGTTTCCGGATTCGACCATATTAATGACCTAAGGCTCGTATTTCTGTGTGTTATTATGTTATGATTAAGTCTATGATTTGATAGAGCAGTCTGACTGAGGTGGTAGGCAGCAGCAGGCTCGTAAGCATTCATTCAATCAGCACTTTAGTGCGTTTTGCCAGAAGCTCTTGACTTCAAGCCTATCAACTCTCGAGATGAGGCTCATGTAACCGATGTGAAATGGCTAGCTAGTTAGCAGGGTAGGTGCTAATAGCATTTCAAATGTCACTCGCTCTGAGACTTGGAGCGGTTGTTCCCCTTACTCTGGATGGGTAACGCTGCTTCAAGGGTGGCTGTTGTCATTGTGTTTCTGGTTCGAGCCCAGGGAGGAGAGGGACGGAAGCTATACTGTTACACTGGCAATACTAAAGTGCCTATAAGAACATCCAATAGTCAAAGGTTAATGAAATACAAATGGTATAGAGAGAAATAGTCCTATAATTCCTATAATAACTACAACCTAAAACTTCTTACCTGGGAATATTGAAGACTCATGTTAAAAGGAACCACCAGCTTTCATATGTTCTCATGTTCTGAGCAAGGAACTTAAACGTTAGCTTTCTTACATAGCACATACTGCACTTTTATTCTCTTCTCCAACACTTTGTTTTTGCATTATTTAAACAAAATTGAACATGTTTCATTATTTATTTGAGGCTAAATTGATTTTATTGACATATTAAGTTAAAATAAGTGTTCATTCAGTATTGTTGTAATTGTCATTATTTCAAATAAATAAATAAAAATCGGACAATTAATCGGTATCGGCTATTTTGGTCCTCCATCAATCGGTATCGGTGTTGAAAAATCATAATCGGTCGACTTCTAGCTCAGACACCCATGCATGCCCCACAAGACATGTCACCAGAGGTCTCTTCACAGTCCCCAAGTCCAGAACAGACTATGGGAGGCACACAGTACTACACAGAGACATGACTACATGGAACTCTATTCCACATCAAGTAACAGTAGAATCAGATTTTTAAAAACGGATACAAATACAACTTATGGAACAGCATGATCTGTGAAGACACATGAACTGACACTCACACGCAAGCACGTGCACTCTACACACACGTACATTGTTGTATGGTGGTTATACAGTTTGTTTTGTAGATGTGTAGTAATGTTATATGATGTGCTGTTTTATGTGTAATCTTAATGTGTTTGTATCCCTAATAAATACAAACCTGGGAGAAGTTGCAACTTAACATTCTGAATGCACTGGAGCCTTACTAGCTAACGTTAGCTTAATTGAGTCTGCAGTACAGTCAGAATATTAAGTAGCAGCCTACCTGTTGGTCGTTGTAGCCTATCCTTCTTTAACTTTTGATATCGTCATTTTAATTCCATTGAATAGATAGATACCTGTTAACTTTTGCCACACACTGTAGCCTATTGCTGCTTTGACTTATGATTGGCCAACGACAAAATACACACGCCATGCTCCACTCTTGTGAAAAGCAAGAGCAGCAGCATAAATGCTAAAAATGATCTCTTTCGACCGAAGCTGTCACGTTCGGCTCTGTACGGGCCCTTCAGGACAAGTCCGTTTAAATTACACATGCCAGAGACCAGTGACAATCAAAACCAACCCAGACCTGTGACATTATTTAGAATTCTGGATCCAGACCCTCTCAGGTATTTGGGTATTTTATATTTATTTATGGATCGCCATTAGTTCCTGCCAAGGCAGCAGCTACTATTTCTGTGGTCCAGCAAAATTAAGGCAGTTTATACCATTTTAAAACATTACAATACATTCAGATTTCACAGCACAGTGTGCACTCAGGCCCCTACTCCACCACTACCACATATCTACAGTACTAAATCCGTGTGTATAGTGTATATGTTATTGTGTTTGTGTGTGTATGCGCATGTCTGTGCCTATGTTTGTGTTGCTTCACAGTCCCCGCTGTTCCATAAGATGTATTTTATATTTTTTCAATCTAATTATACTGATTGCATGATTTACTTGATGTGGAATAGAGTTCCATGTAGTCATGGCTCTATGTAGTACTGTGAGCCTCCCATAGTCTGTTCTGGACTTGGACTGTGAAGAGACCTCTGGTGGCATGTCTTCTGGGGTATGCATGGGTGTCTGAGTAGTGCGCCAGTAGTTTATACAGTGCATTCAGCTTGTCAATACTTCTTATGAAAACAAGTAGTGATGAAGTCAATCTCTTTGAGCCAGGAGAGATTGACATATTAATATTGGCTCTCAGTGTACATCCAAGGGCCAGCCGTGCACCTGACCACACGACTGAACAGTAGTCCAGGTACGACAAAACTAGGGCCTGTATGACCTGCCTTGTTGATAGTGCTGTTTATTATGGACAGACATCTCCCCATCCTAGCTACTGTTGTATAAATATGTTTTGACCATGACAGTTTACAATCCAGGGTTACTTCCAAGCAGTTTAGTCTTCTCAACTTGCGTTCGTGAAGAACTCAAATTCACACTGCTTAGTTCACTGACCAATGCATCATAAATAGGTCTCAGGGAGTTGGCTACTTATGATGGAATTGATGAGGCGGCAACTAGTGCCAGTGTGTGCATTGAGCTTACCTCCACTAGCCTTTCAGTGTTTAATGCAGCCCCCAGTCCCACATGTCTATACATGATACAAAGGGTAGACAACAAAATAAACCGGGAGGAGGTCCAAAGAATGCATTGCATTTTGAAGAACCACAAATTATTATTTAAGGTGTACACACCCATGCTCCTTCATTTGAATGGCGGGATTGATGCTAGTACTGAATTTGCATAAATGTCTGAAAAGGAAGTAATGGAGCCTCTCTCTCCTCTGGCTGTTCTCCCATGTGTGTCTCAGGCTTTAGAGAGAGGGTACATGGAAAGGAGGGATGAGTGACTCCTCTGGCTGTTCTCCCATGCGTGTCTCAGGCTTTAGAGAGAGGGTACATGGAAAGGAGGGATGAGTGACTCCTCTGGCTGTTCTCCCATGGGTGTCTCAGTGTTTTAGAGAGAGGGTACATGGAAAGGAGGGATGAGTGACTCCTCTGGCTGTTCTCCCATGCGTGTCTCAGTCCTTAGAGAGAGGGTACATGGAAAGGAGGGATGAGTGACTCCTCTGGCTGTTCTCCCATGCATGTCTCAGTGTTTTAGAGAGAGGGTACATGGAAAGGAGGGATGAGTGACTCCTCTGGCTGTTCTCCCATGCGTGTCTCAGTGTTTTAGAGAGAGGGTACATGGAAAGGAGGGATGAGTGACTCCTCTGGCTGTTCTCCCATGAGTGTCTCAGGCTTTAGAGAGAGGGTACATAGAAAGGAGGGATGAGTGACTCCTCTGGCTGTTCTCCCATGGGTGTCTCAGTGTTTTAGAGAGAGGTACATGGAAAGGAGGGATGAGTGACTCCTCTGGCTGTTCTCCCATGTGTGTCTCAGGCTTTAGAGAGAGGGTACATGGAAAGGAGGGATGAGTGACTCCTCTGGCAGTTCTCCCATGCATGTCTCAGTGTTTTAGAGAGAGGGTACATGGAAAGGAGGGATGAGTGACTCCTCTGGCTGTTCTCCCATGCGTGTCTCAGTGTTTTAGAGAGAGGGTACATGGAAAGGAGGGATGGATGACGACTCTGGCTGTTCTCCCATGCGTGTCTCAGTCCTTAGAGAGAGGGTACATGGAAAGGAGGGATGAGTGACTCCTCTGGCTGTTCTCCCATGCGTGTCTCAGTGTTTTAGAGAGAGGGTACATGGAAAGGAGGGATGAGTGACTCCTCTGGCTGTTCTCCCATGCGTGTCTCAGTGTTTTAGAGAGAGGGTACATAGAAAGGAGGGATGAGTGACTCCTCTGGCTGTTCTCCCATGCTTGTCTCAGGCTTTAGAGAGAGGGTACATGGAAAGGAGAGATGAGTGACTCCTCTGGCTGTTCTCCCATGCGTGTCTCAGTGTTTTAGAGAGAGGGTACATGGAAAGGAGGGATGAGTGACTCCTCTGGCTGTTCTCCCATGCGTGTCTCAGGCTTTAGAGAGAGGGTACATGGAAAGGAGGGATGAGTGACTTCTCTGGCTGTTCTCCCATGTGTGTCTCAGGCTTTAGAGAGAGGGTACATAGAAAGGAGGGATGAGTGACTCCTCTGGCTGTTCTCCCATGCGTGTCTCAGGCTTTAGAGAGAGGGTACATGGAAAGGAGGGATGAGTGACTCCTCTGGCTGTTCTCCCATGCGTGTCTCAGTGTTTTAGAGAGAGGGTACATGGAAAGGAGGGATGAGTGACTCCTCTGGCTGTTCTCCCATGAGTGTCTCAGGCTTTAGAGAGAGGGTACATGGAAAGGAGGGATGAGTGACTCCTCTGGCTGTTCTCCCATGCGTGTCTCAGTGTTTTAGAGAGAGGGTACATAGAAAGGAGGGATGAGTGACTCCTCTGGCTGTTCTCCCATGCGTGTCTCAGTCCTTAGAGAGAGGGTACATGGAAAGGAGGGATGAGTGACTCCTCTGGCTGTTCTCCCATGCGTGTCTCAGTGTTTTAGAGAGAGGGTACATGGAAAGGAGGGATGAGTGACTCCTCTGGCTGTTCTCCCATGAGTGTCTCAGGCTTTAGAGAGAGGGTACATGGAAAGGAGGGATGAGTGACTCCTCTGGCTGTTCTCCCATGCGTGTCTCAGTGTTTTAGAGAGAGGGTACATAGAAAGGAGGGATGAGTGACTCCTCTGGCTGTTCTCCCATGCGTGTCTCAGTCCTTAGAGAGAGGGTACATGGAAAGGAGGGATGAGTGACTCCTCTGGCTGTTCTCCCATGCGTGTCTCAGTGTTTTAGAGAGAGGGTACATGGAAAGGAGGGATGAGTGACTCCTCTGGCTGTTCTCCCATGGGTGTCTCAGTGTTTTAGAGAGAGGGTACATGGAAAGGAGGGATGAGTGACTCCTCTGGCTGTTCTCCCATGCGTGTCTCAGTGTTTTAGAGAGAGGGTACATGGAAAGGAGGGATGAGTGACTCCTCTGGCTGTTCTCCCATGCGTGTCTCAGGCTTTAGAGAGAGGGTACATGGAAAGGAGGGATGAGTGACTCCTCTGGCTGTTCTCCCATGCGTGTCTCAGGCTTTAGAGAGAGGGTACATAGAAAGGAGGGATGAGTGACTCCTCTGGCTGTTCTCCCATGCGTGTCTCAGGCTTTAGAGAGGGTACATGGAAATGAGGGATGAGTGACTCCTCTGGCTGTTCTCCCATGCGTGTCTCAGTGTTTTAGAGAGAGGGTACATGGAAAGGAGGGATGAGTGACTCCTCTGGCTGTTCTCCCATGCGTGTCTCAGGCTTTAGAGAGAGGGTACATAGAAAGGAGGGATGAGTGACTCCTCTGGCTGTTCTCCCATGGGTGTCTCAGTGTTTTAGAGAGAGGGTACATGGAAAGGAGGGATGAGTGACTCCTCTGGCTGTTCTCCCATGTGTGTCTCAGGCTTTAGAGAGAGGGTACATGGAAAGGAGGGATGAGTGACTCCTCTGGCTGTTCTCCCATGCGTGTCTCAGTGTTTTAGAGAGGGGTACATGGAAAGGAGGGATGAGTGACTCCTCTGGCTGTTCTCCCATGCGTGTCTCAGGCTTTAGAGAGAGGGTACATGGAAAGGAGGGATGAGTGACTCCTCTGGCTGTTCTCCCATGAGTGTCTCAGTGTTTTAGAGAGAGGGTACATGGAAAGGAGGGATGAGTGACTCCTCTGGCTGTTCTCCCATGCGTGTCTCAGTCCTTAGAGAGAGGGTACATGGAAAGGAGGGATGAGTGACTCCTCTGGCTGTTCTCCCATGCATGTCTCAGTGTTTTAGAGAGAGGGTACATGGAAAGGAGGGATGAGTGACTCCTCTGGCTGTTCTCCCATGCGTGTCTCAGTGTTTTAGAGAGAGGGTACATGGAAAGGAGGGATGAGTGACTCCTCTGGCTGTTCTCCCATGAGTGTCTCAGGCTTTAGAGAGAGGGTACATAGAAAGGAGGGATGAGTGACTCCTCTGGCTGTTCTCCCATGGGTGTCTCAGTGTTTTAGAGAGAGGGTACATGGAAAGGAGGGATGAGTGACTCCTCTGGCTGTTCTCCCATGTGTGTCTCAGGCTTTAGAGAGAGGGTACATGGAAAGGAGGGATGAGTGACTCCTCTGGCTGTTCTCCCATGCATGTCTCAGTGTTTTAGAGAGAGGGTACATGGAAAGGAGGGATGAGTGACTCCTCTGGCTGTTCTCCCATGCGTGTCTCAGTGTTTTAGAGAGAGGGTACATGGAAAGGAGGGATGAGTGACTCCTCTGGCTGTTCTCCCATGAGTGTCTCAGGCTTTAGAGAGAGGGTACATGGAAAGGAGGGATGAGTGACTCCTCTGGCTATTCTCCCATGCGTGTCTCAGTGTTTTAGAGAGAGGGTACATAGAAAGGAGGGATGAGTGACTCCTCTGGCTGTTCTCCCATGCGTGTCTCAGTCCTTAGAGAGAGGGTACATGGAAAGGAGGGATGAGTGACTCCTCTGGCTGTTCTCCCATGCGTGTCTCAGTGTTTTAGAGAGAGGGTACATGGAAAGGAGGGATGAGTGACTCCTCTGGCTGTTCTCCCATGGGTGTCTCAGTGTTTTAGAGAGAGGGTACATGGAAAGGAGGGATGAGTGACTCCTCTGGCTGTTCTCCCATGCGTGTCTCAGTGTTTTAGAGAGAGGGTACATGGAAAGGAGGGATGAGTGACTCCTCTGGCTGTTCTCCCATGCGTGTCTCAGGCTTTAGAGAGAGGGTACATGGAAAGGAGGGATGAGTGACTCCTCTGGCTGTTCTCCCATGCGTGTCTCAGGCTTTAGAGAGAGGGTACATAGAAAGGAGGGATGAGTGACTCCTCTGGCTGTTCTCCCATGCGTGTCTCAGGCTTTAGAGAGAGGGTACATGGAAATGAGGGATGAGTGACTCCTCTGGCTGTTCTCCCATGCGTGTCTCAGTGTTTTAGAGAGAGGGTACATGGAAAGGAGGGATGTGTGACTCCTCTGGCTGTTCTCCCATGCATGTCTCAGGCTTTAGAGAGAGGGTACATAGAAAGGAGGGATGAGTGACTCCTCTGGCTGTTCTCCCATGCTTGTCTCAGGCTTTAGAGAGAGGGTACATGGAAAGGAGAGATGAGTGACTCCTCTGGCTGTTCTCCCATGCGTGTCTCAGTGTTTTAGAGAGAGGGTACATGGAAAGGAGGGATGAGTGACTCCTCTGGCTGTTCTCCCATGCGTGTCTCAGGCTTTAGAGAGAGGGTACATGGAAAGGAGGGATGAGTGACTTCTCTGGCTGTTCTCCCATGTGTGTCTCAGGCTTTAGAGAGAGGGTACATAGAAAGGAGGGATGAGTGACTCCTCTGGCTGTTCTCCCATGCGTGTCTCAGGCTTTAGAGAGAGGGTACATGGAAAGGAGGGATGAGTGACTCCTCTGGCTGTTCTCCCATGCGTGTCTCAGTGTTTTAGAGAGAGGGTACATGGAAAGGAGGGATGAGTGACTCCTCTGGCTGTTCTCCCATGAGTGTCTCAGGCTTTAGAGAGAGGGTACATGGAAAGGAGGGATGAGTGACTCCTCTGGCTGTTCTCCCATGCGTGTCTCAGTGTTTTAGAGAGAGGGTACATAGAAAGGAGGGATGAGTGACTCCTCTGGCTGTTCTCCCATGCGTGTCTCAGTCCTTAGAGAGAGGGTACATGGAAAGGAGGGATGAGTGACTCCTCTGGCTGTTCTCCCATGCGTGTCTCAGTGTTTTAGAGAGAGGGTACATGGAAAGGAGGGATGAGTGACTCCTCTGGCTGTTCTCCCATGGGTGTCTCAGTGTTTTAGAGAGAGGGTACATGGAAAGGAGGGATGAGTGACTCCTCTGGCTGTTCTCCCATGCGTGTCTCAGTGTTTTAGAGAGAGGGTACATGGAAAGGAGGGATGAGTGACTCCTCTGGCTGTTCTCCCATGCGTGTCTCAGGCTTTAGAGAGAGGGTACATGGAAAGGAGGGATGAGTGACTCCTCTGGCTGTTCTCCCATGCGTGTCTCAGGCTTTAGAGAGAGGGTACATAGAAAGGAGGGATGAGTGACTTCTCTGGCTGTTCTCCCATGCGTGTCTCAGGCTTTAGAGAGAGGGTACATGGAAATGAGGGATGAGTGACTCCTCTGGCTGTTCTCCCATGCGTGTCTCAGTGTTTTAGAGAGAGGGTACATGGAAAGGAGGGATGTGTGACTCCTCTGGCTGTTCTCCCATGCATGTCTCAGGCTTTAGAGAGAGGGTACATAGAAAGGAGGGATGAGTGACTCCTCTGGCTGTTCTCCCATGCTTGTCTCAGGCTTTACAGAGAGAGGGTACATGGAAAGGAGAGATGAGTGACTCCTCTGGCTGTTCTCCCATGCGTGTCTCAGTGTTTTAGAGAGAGGGTACATGGAAAGGAGGGATGAGTGACTCCTCTGGCTGTTCTCCCATGCGTGTCTCAGGCTTTAGAGAGAGGGTACATGGAAAGGAGGGATGAGTGACTTCTCTGGCTGTTCTCCCATGCGTGTCTCAGTGTTTTAGAGAGAGGGTACATGGAAAGGAGGGATGAGTGACTTCTCTGGCTGTTCTCCCATGTGTGTCTCAGGCTTTAGAGAGAGGGTACATAGAAAGGAGGGATGAGTGACTCCTCTGGCTGTTCTCCCATGCGTGTCTCAGGCTTTAGAGAGAGGGTACATGGAAAGGAGGGATGAGTGACTCCTCTGGCTGTTCTCCCATGCGTGTCTCAGTGTTTTAGAGAGAGGGTACATGGAAAGGAGGGATGAGTGACTCCTCTGGCTGTTCTCCCATGGGTGTCTCAGTGTTTTAGAGAGAGGGTACATGGAAAGGAGGGATGAGTGACTCCTCTGGCTGTTCTCCCATGCGTGTCTCAGTGTTTTAGAGAGAGGGTACATGGAAAGGAGGGATGAGTGACTCCTCTGGCTGTTCTCCCATGCGTGTCTCAGGCTTTAGAGAGAGGGTACATGGAAAGGAGGGATGAGTGACTCCTCTGGCTGTTCTCCCATGCGTGTCTCAGGCTTTAGAGAGAGGGTACATAGAAAGGAGGGATGAGTGACTTCTCTGGCTGTTCTCCCATGCGTGTCTCAGGCTTTAGAGAGAGGGTACATGGAAATGAGGGATGAGTGACTCCTCTGGCTGTTCTCCCATGCGTGTCTCAGTGTTTTAGAGAGAGGGTACATGGAAAGGAGGGATGTGTGACTCCTCTGGCTGTTCTCCCATGCATGTCTCAGGCTTTAGAGAGAGGGTACATAGAAAGGAGGGATGAGTGACTCCTCTGGCTGTTCTCCCATGCTTGTCTCAGGCTTTACAGAGAGAGGGTACATGGAAAGGAGAGATGAGTGACTCCTCTGGCTGTTCTCCCATGCGTGTCTCAGTGTTTTAGAGAGAGGGTACATGGAAAGGAGGGATGAGTGACTCCTCTGGCTGTTCTCCCATGCGTGTCTCAGGCTTTAGAGAGAGGGTACATGGAAAGGAGGGATGAGTGACTTCTCTGGCTGTTCTCCCATGCGTGTCTCAGTGTTTTAGAGAGAGGTACATGGAAAGGAGGGATGAGTGACTTCTCTGGCTGTTCTCCCATGCGTGTCTCAGGCTTTAGAGAGAGGGTACATAGAAAGGAGGGATGAGTGACTCCTCTGGCTGTTCTCCCATGCGTGTCTCAGTGTTTTAGAGAGAGGGTACATGGAAAGGAGGGATGAGTGACTTCTCTGGCTGTTCTCCCATGCGTGTCTCAGGCTTTAGAAAGAGGGTACATGGAAAGGAGGGATGAGTGACTCCTCTGGCTGTTCTCCCATGCGTGTCTCAGGCTTTAGAGAGAGGGTACATGGAAAGGAGGGATGAGTGACTTCTCTGGCTGTTCTCCCATGCGTGTCTCAGTGTTTTAGAGAGAGGGTACATGGAAAGGAGGGATGAGTGACTCCTCTGGCTGTTCTCCCATGCGTGTCTCAGTGTTTTAGAGAGAGGGTACATGGAAAGGAGGGATGAGTGACTCCTCTGGCTGTTCTCCCATGCGTGTCTCAGTGTTTTAGAGAGAGGGTACATTCAAAGGAGGGATGAGTGACTCCTCTGGCTGTTCTCCCATGCGTGTCTCAGGCTTTAGAGAGAGGGTACATAGAAAGGAGGGATGAGTGACTCCTCTGGCTGTTCTCCCATGCGTGTCTCAGTGTTTTAGAGAGAGGGTACATGGAAAGGAGGGATGAGTGACTCCTCTGGCTGTTCTCCCATGCATGTCTCAGGCTTTAGAGAGAGGGTACATGGAAAGGAGGGATGAGTGACTCCTCTGGCTGTTCTCCCATGCGTGTCTCAGTGTTTTAGAGAGAGGGTACATGGAAAGGAGGGATGAGTGACTCCTCTGGCTGTTCTCCCATGCATGTCTCAGTGTTTTAGAGAGAGGGTACATGGAAAGGAGGGATGAGTGACTCATCTGGCTGTTCTCCCATGCGTGTCTCAGTGTTTTAGAGAGAGGGTACATGGAAAGGAGGGATGAGTGACTCCTCTGGCTGTTCTCCCATGCATGTCTCAGTGTTTTAGAGAGAGGGTACATGGAAAGGAGGGATGAGTGACTCATCTGGCTGTTCTCGCATGCGTGTCTCAGTCCTTAGAGAGAGGGTACATGGAAAGGAGGGATGAGTGACTCCTCTGGCTGTTCTCCCATGCGTGTCTCAGGCTTTAGAGAGAGGGTACATGGAAAGGAGGGATGAGTGACTCCTCTGGCTGTTCTCCCATGCGTGTCTCAGTGTTTTAGAGAGAGGGTACATGGAAAGGAGGGATGAGTGACTCCTCTGGCTGTTCTCCCATGCGTGTCTCAGTGTTTTAGAGAGAGGAGGGATACATGGAAAGGAGGGATGAGTGACTCCTCTGGCTGTTCTCCCATGCGTGTCTCAGTGTTTTAGAGAGAGGGTACATGGAAAGGAGGGATGAGTGACTCATCTGGCTGTTCTCCCATGCGTGTCTCAGTCCTTAGAGAGAGGGTACATGGAAAGGAGGGATGAGTGACTCCTCTGGCTGTTCTCCCATGCGTGTCTCAGTGTTTTAGAGAGAGGGTACATGGAAAGGAGGGATGAGTGACTCCTCTGGCTGTTCTCCCATGCGTGTCTCAGTGTTTTAGAGAGAGGGTACATTCAAAGGAGGGATGAGTGACTCCTCTGGCTGTTCTCCCATGCGTGTCTCAGGCTTTAGAGAGAGGGTACATAGAAAGGAGGGATGAGTGACTCCTCTGGCTGTTCTCCCATGCGTGTCTCAGTGTTTTAGAGAGAGGGTACATGGAAAGGAGGGATGAGTGACTCCTCTGGCTGTTCTCCCATGCATGTCTCAGGCTTTAGAGAGAGGGTACATGGAAAGGAGGGATGAGTGACTCCTCTGGCTGTTCTCCCATGCGTGTCTCAGTGTTTTAGAGAGAGGGTACATGGAAAGGAGGGATGAGTGACTCCTCTGGCTGTTCTCCCATGCATGTCTCAGTGTTTTAGAGAGAGGGTACATGGAAAGGAGGGATGAGTGACTCATCTGGCTGTTCTCCCATGCGTGTCTCAGTGTTTTAGAGAGAGGGTACATGGAAAGGAGGGATGAGTGACTCCTCTGGCTGTTCTCCCATGCATGTCTCAGTGTTTTAGAGAGAGGGTACATGGAAAGGAGGGATGAGTGACTCATCTGGCTGTTCTCGCATGCGTGTCTCAGTCCTTAGAGAGAGGGTACATGGAAAGGAGGGATGAGTGACTCCTCTGGCTGTTCTCCCATGCGTGTCTCAGGCTTTAGAGAGAGGGTACATGGAAATGAGGGATGAGTGACTCCTCTGGCTGTTCTCCCATGCGTGTCTCAGTGTTTTAGAGAGAGGGTACATGGAAAGGAGGGATGAGTGACTCCTCTGGCTGTTCTCCCATCCGTGTCTCAGTGTTTTAGAGAGAGGGTACATGGAAAGGAGGGATGTGTGACTCCTCTGGCTGTTCTCCCATGCATGTCTCAGGCTTTAGAGAGAGGGTACATAGAAAGGAGGGATGAGTGACTCCTCTGGCTGTTCTCCCATGCGTGTCTCAGGCTTTAGAGAGAGGGTACATGGAAAGGAGAGATGAGTGACTCCTCTGGCTGTTCTCCCATGCGTGTCTCAGTGTTTTAGAGAGAGGGTACATGGAAAGGAGGGATGAGTGACTCCTCTGGCTGTTCTCCCATGCGTGTCTCAGTGTTTTAGAGAGAGGGTACATGGAAAGGAGGGATGAGTGACTCCTCTGGCTGTTCTCCCATGCGTGTCTCAGGCTTTAGAGAGAGGGTACATGGAAAGGAGGGATGAGTGACTTCTCTGGCTGTTCTCCCATGTGTGTTTCAGGCTTTAGAGAGAGGTACATAGAAAGGAGGGATGAGTGACTCCTCTGGCTGTTCTCCCATGCGTGTCTCAGGCTTTAGAGAGAGGGTACATGGAAAGGAGGGATGAGTGACTCCTCTGGCTGTTCTCCCATGCGTGTCTCAGTGTTTTAGAGAGAGGGTACATGGAAAGGAGGGATGAGTGACTCCTCTGGCTGTTCTCCCATGCGTGTCTCAGTGTTTTAGAGAGAGGGTACATGGAAAGGAGGGATGAGTGACTCCTCTGGCTGTTCTCCCATGCGTGTCTCAGTGTTTTAGAGAGAGGGTACATGGAAAGGAGGGATGAGTGACTCATCTGGCTGTTCTCCCATGCGTGTCTCAGTCCTTAGAGAGAGGGTACATGGAAAGGAGGGATGAGTGACTCCTCTGGCTGTTCTCCCATGCGTGTCTCAGTGTTTTAGAGAGAGGGTACATGGAAAGGAGGGATGAGTGACTCCTCTGGCTGTTCTCCCATGCGTGTCTCAGTGTTTTAGAGAGAGGGTACATGGAAAGGAGGGATGAGTGACTCCTCTGGCTGTTCTCCCATGCGTGTCTCAGGCTTTAGAGAGAGGGTACATGGAAAGGAGGGATGAGTGACTTCTCTGGCTGTTCTCCCATGTGTGTCTCAGGCTTTAGAGAGAGGGTACATAGAAAGGAGGGATGAGTGACTCCTCTGGCTGTTCTCCCATGCGTGTCTCAGGCTTTAGAGAGAGGGTACATGGAAAGGAGGGATGAGTGACTCCTCTGGCTGTTCTCCCATGCGTGTCTCAGTGTTTTAGAGAGAGGGTACATGGAAAGGAGGGATGAGTGACTCCTCTGGCTGTTCTCCCATGCGTGTCTCAGTGTTTTAGAGAGAGGTACATGGAAAGGAGGGATGAGTGACTCCTCTGGCTGTTCTCCCATGCGTGTCTCAGTGTTTTAGAGAGAGGGTACATGGAAAGGAGGGATGAGTGACTCCTCTGGCTGTTCTCCCATGCATGTCTCAGTGTTTTAGAGAGAGGGTACATGGAAAGGAGGGATGAGTGACTCATCTGGCTGTTCTCCCATGCATGTCTCAGTCCTTAGAGAGAGGGTACATGGAAAGGAGGGATGAGTGACTCCTCTGGCTGTTCTCCCATGCGTGTCTCAGGCTTTAGAGAGAGGGTACATAGAAAGGAGGGATGAGTGACTCCTCTGGCTGTTCTCCCATGCGTGTCTCAGGCTTTAGAGAGAGGGTACATGGAAAGGAGAGATGAGTGACTCCTCTGGCTGTTCTCCCATGCGTGTCTCAGTGTTTTAGAGAGAGGGTACATGGAAAGGAGGGATGAGTGACTCCTCTGGCTGTTCTCCCATGCGTGTCTCAGTGTTTTAGAGAGAGGGTACATGGAAAGGAGGGATGAGTGACTCCTCTGGCTGTTCTCCCATGCGTGTCTCAGGCTTTAGAGAGAGGGTACATGGAAAGGAGGGATGAGTGACTTCTCTGGCTGTTCTCCCATGTGTGTCTCAGGCTTTAGAGAGAGGGTACATAGAAAGGAGGGATGAGTGACTCCTCTGGCTGTTCTCCCATGCGTGTCTCAGGCTTTAGAGAGAGGGTACATGGAAAGGAGGGATGAGTGACTCCTCTGGCTGTTCTCCCATGCGTGTCTCAGTGTTTTAGAGAGAGGGTACATGGAAAGGAGGGATGAGTGACTCCTCTGGCTGTTCTCCCATGCGTGTCTCAGTGTTTTAGAGAGAGGGTACATGGAAAGGAGGGATGAGTGACTCCTCTGGCTGTTCTCCCATGCGTGTCTCAGTGTTTTAGAGAGAGGGTACATGGAAAGGAGGGATGAGTGACTCATCTGGCTGTTCTCCCATGCGTGTCTCAGTCCTTAGAGAGAGGGTACATGGAAAGGAGGGATGAGTGACTCCTCTGGCTGTTCTCCCATGCGTGTCTCAGTGTTTTAGAGAGAGGGTACATGGAAAGGAGGGATGAGTGACTCCTCTGGCTGTTCTCCCATGCGTGTCTCAGTGTTTTAGAGAGAGGGTACATTCAAAGGAGGGATGAGTGACTCCTCTGGCTGTTCTCCCATGCGTGTCTCAGGCTTTAGAGAGAGGGTACATAGAAAGGAGGGATGAGTGACTCCTCTGGCTGTTCTCCCATGCGTGTCTCAGTGTTTTAGAGAGAGGGTACATGGAAAGGAGGGATGAGTGACTCCTCTGGCTGTTCTCCCATGCATGTCTCAGGCTTTAGAGAGAGGGTACATGGAAAGGAGGGATGAGTGACTCCTCTGGCTGTTCTCCCATGCGTGTCTCAGTGTTTTAGAGAAAGGGTACATGGAAAGGAGGGATGAGTGACTCCTCTGGCTGTTCTCCCATGCGTGTCTCAGTGTTTTAGAGAGAGGGTACATGGAAAGGAGGGATGAGTGACTCCTCTGGCTGTTCTCCCATGCATGTCTCAGTGTTTTAGAGAGAGGGTACATGGAAAGGAGGGATGAGTGACTCATCTGGCTGTTCTCCCATGCGTGTCTCAGTGTTTTAGAGAGAGGGTACATGGAAAGGAGGGATGAGTGACTCATCTGGCTGTTCTCCCATGCGTGTCTCAGTCCTTAGAGAGAGGGTACATGGAAAGGAGGGATGAGTGACTCCTCTGGCTGTTCTCCCATGCGTGTCTCAGTGTTTTAGAGAGAGGGTACATGGAAAGGAGGGATGAGTGACTCCTCTGGCTGTTCTCCCATGCGTGTCTCAGTGTTTTAGAGAGAGGGTACATGGAAAGGAGGGATGAGTGACTCCTCTGGATGTTCTCCCATGCGTGTCTCAGTGTTTTAGAGAGAGGGTACATAGAAAGGAGGGATGAGTGACTCCTCTGGCTGTTCTCCCATGCGTGTCTCAGTGTTTTAGAGAGAGGGTACATGGAAAGGAGGGATGAGTGACTCCTCTGGCTGTTCTCCCATGAGTGTCTCAGTGTTTTAGAGAGAGGGTACATGGAAAGGAGGGATGAGTGACTCCTCTGGCTGTTCTCCCATGCGTGTCTCAGTCCTTAGAGAGAGGGTACATGGAAAGGAGGGATGAGTGACTCCTCTGGCTGTTCTCCCATGCGTGTCTCAGGCTTTAGAGAGAGGGTACATAGAAAGGAGGGATGAGTGACTCCTCTGGCTGTTCTCCCATGGGTGTCTCAGGCTTTAGAGAGAGGGTACATAGAAAGGAGGGATGAGTGACTCCTCTGGCTGTTCTCCCATGCGTGTCTCAGGCTTTAGAGAGAGGGTACATAGAAAGGAGGGATGAGTGACTCCTCTGGCTGTTCTCCCATGGGTGTCTCAGTGTTTTAGAGAGAGGGTACATGGAAAGGAGGGATGAGTGACTCCTCTGGCTGTTCTCCCATGCGTGTCTCAGGCTTTAGAGAGAGGGTACATGGAAAGGAGGGATGAGTGACTCCTCTGGCTGTTCTCCCATGCGTGTCTCAGTGTTTTAGAGAGAGGGTACATAGAAAGGAGGGATGAGTGACTCCTCTGGCTGTTCTCCCATGCGTGTCTCAGGCTTTAGAGAGAGGGTATATGGAAAGGAGGGATGAGTGACTCCTCTGGCTGTTCTCCCATGCGTGTCTCAGGCTTTAGAGAGAGGGTACATGGAAAGGAGGGATGAGTGACTCCTCTGGCTGTTCTCCCATGCGTGTCTCAGGCTTTAGAGAGAGGGTACATAGAAAGGAGGGATGAGTGACTCCTCTGGCTGTTCTCCCATGCGTGTCTCAGTGTTTTAGAGAGAGGGTACATGGAAAGGAGGGATGAGTGACTCCTCTGGCTGTTCTCCCATGCATGTCTCAGGCTTTAGAGAGAGGGTACATGGAAAGGAGGGATGAGTGACTCCTCTGGCTGTTCTCCCATGCATGTCTCAGGCTTTAGAGAGAGGGTACATGGAAAGGAGGGATGAGTGACTCCTCTGGCTGTTCTCCCATGCGTGTCTCAGTGTTTTAGAGAGAGGGTACATGGAAAGGAGGGATGAGTGACTCCTCTGGCTGTTCTCCCATGCGTGTCTCAGTGTTTTAGAGAGAGGGTACATGGAAAGGAGGGATGAGTGACTCCTCTGGCTGTTCTCCCATGCATGTCTCAGTGTTTTAGAGAGAGGGTACATGGAAAGGAGGGATGAGTGACTCCTCTGGCTGTTCTCCCATGCGTGTCTCAGGCTTTAGAGAGAGGGTACATGGAAATGAGGGATGAGTGACTCCTCTGGCTGTTCTCCCATGCGTGTCTCAGTGTTTTAGAGAGAGGGTACATGGAAAGGAGGGATGAGTGACTCCTCTGGCTGTTCTCCCATCCGTGTCTCAGTGTTTTAGAGAGAGGGTACATGGAAAGGAGGGATGTGTGACTCCTCTGGCTGTTCTCCCATGCATGTCTCAGGCTTTAGAGAGAGGGTACATAGAAAGGAGGGATGAGTGACTCCTCTGGCTGTTCTCCCATGCGTGTCTCAGGCTTTAGAGAGAGGGTACATGGAAAGGAGAGATGAGTGACTCCTCTGGCTGTTCTCCCATGCGTGTCTCAGTGTTTTAGAGAGAGGGTACATGGAAAGGAGGGATGAGTGACTCCTCTGGCTGTTCTCCCATGCGTGTCTCAGTGTTTTAGAGAGAGGGTACATGGAAAGGAGGGATGAGTGACTCCTCTGGCTGTTCTCCCATGCGTGTCTCAGGCTTTAGAGAGAGGGTACATGGAAAGGAGGGATGAGTGACTTCTCTGGCTGTTCTCCCATGTGTGTCTCAGGCTTTAGAGAGAGGGTACATAGAAAGGAGGGATGAGTGACTCCTCTGGCTGTTCTCCCATGCGTGTCTCAGGCTTTAGAGAGAGGGTACATGGAAAGGAGGGATGAGTGACTCCTCTGGCTGTTCTCCCATGCGTGTCTCAGTGTTTTAGAGAGAGGGTACATGGAAAGGAGGGATGAGTGACTCCTCTGGCTGTTCTCCCATGCGTGTCTCAGTGTTTTAGAGAGAGGGTACATGGAAAGGAGGGATGAGTGACTCCTCTGGCTGTTCTCCCATGCGTGTCTCAGTGTTTTAGAGAGAGGGTACATGGAAAGGAGGGATGAGTGACTCATCTGGCTGTTCTCCCATGCGTGTCTCAGTCCTTAGAGAGAGGGTACATGGAAAGGAGGGATGAGTGACTCCTCTGGCTGTTCTCCCATGCGTGTCTCAGTGTTTTAGAGAGAGGGTACATGGAAAGGAGGGATGAGTGACTCCTCTGGCTGTTCTCCCATGCGTGTCTCAGTGTTTTAGAGAGAGGGTACATTCAAAGGAGGGATGAGTGACTCCTCTGGCTGTTCTCCCATGCGTGTCTCAGGCTTTAGAGAGAGGGTACATAGAAAGGAGGGATGAGTGACACCTCTGGCTGTTCTCCCATGCGTGTCTCAGTGTTTTAGAGAGAGGGTACATGGAAAGGAGGGATGAGTGACTCCTCTGGCTGTTCTCCCATGCATGTCTCAGGCTTTAGAGAGAGGGTACATGGAAAGGAGGGATGAGTGACTCCTCTGGCTGTTCTCCCATGCATGTCTCAGTGTTTTAGAGAGAGGGTACATGGAAAGGAGGGATGAGTGACTCATCTGGCTGTTCTCCCATGCGTGTCTCAGTGTTTTAGAGAGAGGGTACATGGAAAGGAGGGATGAGTGACTCCTCTGGCTGTTCTCCCATGCATGTCTCAGTGTTTTAGAGAGAGGGTACATGGAAAGGAGGGATGAGTGACTCATCTGGCTGTTCTCCCATGCGTGTCTCAGTGTTTTAGAGAGAGGGTACATGGAAAGGAGGGATGAGTGACTCATCTGGCTGTTCTCCCATGCGTGTCTCAGTCCTTAGAGAGAGGGTACATGGAAAGGAGGGATGAGTGACTCCTCTGGCTGTTCTCCCATGCGTGTCTCAGTGTTTTAGAGAGAGGGTACATGGAAAGGAGGGATGAGTGACTCCTCTGGCTGTTCTCCCATGCGTGTCTCAGTGTTTTAGAGAGAGGGTACATGGAAAGGAGGGATGAGTGACTCCTCTGGCTGTTCTCCCATGAGTGTCTCAGTGTTTTAGAGAGAGGGTACATGGAAAGGAGGGATGAGTGACTCCTCTGGCTGTTCTCCCATGCGTGTCTCAGTCCTTAGAGAGAGGGTACATGGAAAGGAGGGATGAGTGACTCCTCTGGCTGTTCTCCCATGCGTGTCTCAGGCTTTAGAGAGAGGGTACATAGAAAGGAGGGATGAGTGACTCCTCTGGCTGTTCTCCCATGCGTGTCTCAGTGTTTTAGAGAGAGGGTACATGGAAAGGAGGGATGAGTGACTCCTCTGGCTGTTCTCCCATGCGTGTCTCAGTGTTTTAGAGAGAGGGTACATGGAAAGGAGGGATGAGTGACTCATCTGGCTGTTCTCCCATGCGTGTCTCAGTCCTTAGAGAGAGGTACATGGAAAGGAGGGATGAGTGACTCCTCTGGCTGTTCTCCCATGCGTGTCTCAGTGTTTTAGAGAGAGGGTACATGGAAAGGAGGGATGAGTGACTCCTCTGGCTGTTCTCCCATGCGTGTCTCAGTGTTTTAGAGAGAGGGTACATGGAAAGGAGGGATGAGTGACTCCTCTGGCTGTTCTCCCATGAGTGTCTCAGTGTTTTAGAGAGAGGGTACATGGAAAGGAGGGATGAGTGACTCCTCTGGCTGTTCTCCCATGCGTGTCTCAGTCCTTAGAGAGAGGGTACATGGAAAGGAGGGATGAGTGACTCCTCTGGCTGTTCTCCCATGCGTGTCTCAGGCTTTAGAGAGAGGGTACATAGAAAGGAGGGATGAGTGACTCCTCTGGCTGTTCTCCCATGGGTGTCTCAGGCTTTAGAGAGAGGGTACATAGAAAGGAGGGATGAGTGACTCCTCTGGCTGTTCTCCCATGCGTGTCTCAGGCTTTAGAGAGAGGGTACATAGAAAGGAGGGATGAGTGACTCCTCTGGCTGTTCTCCCATGGGTGTCTCAGTGTTTTAGAGAGAGGGTACATGGAAAGGAGGGATGAGTGACTCCTCTGGCTGTTCTCCCATGCGTGTCTCAGGCTTTAGAGAGAGGGTACATGGAAAGGAGGGATGAGTGACTCCTCTGGCTGTTCTCCCATGCGTGTCTCAGGCTTTAGAGAGAGGGTACATAGAAAGGAGGGATGAGTGACTCCTCTGGCTGTTCTCCCAAACGTCTCTCAGTGTTTTAGAGAGAGGGTACATGGAAAGGAGGGATGAGTGACTCCTCTGGCTGTTCTCCCATGCGTGTCTCAGGCTTTAGAGAGAGGGTACATGGAAAGGAGGGATGAGTGACTCCTCTGGCTGTTCTCCCATGCGTGTCTCAGGCTTTAGAGAGAGGGTACATGGAAAGGAGGGATGAGTGACTCCTCTGGCTGTTTTCCCATGGGTGTCTCAGTGTTTTAGAGAGAGGGTACATGGAAAGGAGGGATGAGTGACTCCTCTGGCTGTTCTCCCATGCGTGTCTCAGGCTTTAGAGAGAGGGTACATGGAAAGGAGGGATGAGTGACTCCTCTGGCTGTTCTCCCATGCGTGTCTCAGTGTTTTAGAGAGAGGGTACATGGAAAGGAGGGATGAGTGACTCCTCTGGCTGTTCTCCCATGCGTGTCTCAGTGTTTTAGAGAGAGGGTACATAGAAAGGAGGGATGAGTGACTCCTCTGGCTGTTCTCCCATGGGTGTCTCAGTGTTTTAGAGAGAGGGTACATGGAAAGGAGGGATGAGTGACTCCTCTGGCTGTTCTCCCATGTGTGTCTCAGGCTTTAGAGAGAGGGTACATGGAAAGGAGGGATGAGTGACTCCTCTGGCTGTTCTCCCATGCGTGTCTCAGGCTTTAGAGAGAGGGTACATGGAAAGGAGGGATGAGTGACTTCTTGTATGCCATCATTCTCACTAATACTATGCATCATCAAGCAACTTTTAATAAACGCAGCTAAATTGTCATGATGGTCCGTCCAATAACATTTTAGGGGGGTTAAATAAGTGGTTACTCTCCCCAAATCAATGGCACGACTACCAGTAGCGGTGCATGGGTAAAATTACTGGGGAAGCCAAACACCCCCCTGAAAAAAAGCCATATTACAACTTGTTGTGATAATTGCATTGTTTGATCTATTACCCGTTAATTCATATGCCTTGCGACCGTGATGTATAGGCCTAAAGGCTGAGACAGTAAGAAAACAGTGGCAGAAGAAATTCAATCAGAACGTTTTTTGTTTTATCACAACACTGGATAGCAACCTCTGTCCAGTGAAGTCCACAAAGCATATTGCATGTAACAGACAGTTACATGACCTACAGCATGGTCAAGCAAGTTAATGTTTCCAACATTTTGGGACCACTAAACAACTATTGCGTTAGAACCACGGAGAGTTACTGCAAAGCACAAAGAAAACAGGAACTGCCTCCGCTATTCCAGCACTGCAATGTCAATGCCATCCTCCTCTCATGTTAACAGTCTATCACTCTGTTATACAGTACACTCTTATTTATTTACATGTTTTTTTGTTCTAGGCTACCTGCCTAAAATGCTTGCTCGCGAGCCTAACTTCCATTCATGGGAAACGTTAGCTAGTTAACTTTAGCCTTCTACATCTAGCTACATATTGAACTTCCATCCTCTCATGCCAGGGGCACATCAATGTATGAATTAATGTTTGGATCAGAATCACCGTCATAATCATTGGCCAGTACAGAGAATAAAGTTAAACCACAAGTCCAAATCCCTATCTACATCCATGTCTAATTTAGGAAAGAGCCAATTTTAGCTAGCTAGCCACCGGAGTGCAACACAACGAGATGCAACAATTGTAGTTTTTCTGTCAATGCCGTATGCTCTCAATGGGAATTGATAGATGTGCTGCCAAATCCAAGCTAGCTTCCTTGGACATTTTGTTTTTTGGTGCGTTAGGGCCATCCCCAGTTTAGCTCAACGCTGATGTGGCTAATTTAGTTATTTTTTTTTGCTCAAGGGAGGCCAAATGCTCGGTGGTGTCTCATCCCTTCAATGCTACGGGCCGCAACAATGTCATAGTCGTTTGGACCAGACAGCACCAGATAAATGGCCTACATGTAGAGAGACAGAAGGCGGCTGTTTCACTCGCTTGGATGCTTTCTCCTGTAAGATACATTCGGCCTCTTGCGATTTGAAGGAAAATTATGAAACAGAGACATTACTTCCCTTTGCGTCCATGAAAACACACTGCTGACGACAACTACTACTACAATTATTTTGCCCGTTTTCTGCTCAATAAACTAGTGCTAGTAACAGGAGCAGCCTAATAAGAGCTCCCTTCATTACTGCTACATGTTCACCATTCAATGCTAGGCTTACGTGGTTGACAGACTATACAGCCACCACAAATTGTGCAAGTGATAAGCAAATTGGCAAACATTTGTATATGGCCTCTCTTACCATTAGTAATGTAGTCTAGATTAAGTTTGACACGGTGGGTGGTCCTTGTTTGTTTCCACTCTGTGTCAGCGTGTCATTGACACCTCTTGTTTTTGTGAGTGGTTTCAGGCAGTGTTACCCAATTCAGATAATATATGAACGTCTTTCAAATTATTTCAGGTTCACCCAATCTCTTTTTAATAATGGTTTCATATCTGTTTTTAAATGACTTGAATGCAGAGTAATGATGTCATCTTTTCTAATGCTGTATGGAGCTATTTTGTTGTTTTAGAAATAGTACTCTTGTTCCTGACATAAAGGTGAAGTGAGTCCAGTGAATTGATTGGACGATTCAAGGCATACATTAGCACAAACCAGACATTGAATAGTCCTGTGTACGTACGTGCTGTAACACGTGTCCTTGATCTAGGCTACAACTAGGATGTAACTGAACTAACCCGACACATAAGCCCTGACGCCTATTTCTGATATTTTCCACGTTTCTCATCTTTTTCAGGACCGGGATAGTTCCGGAGCCACCGTTCTCCACCTCGCCTCCCGGTTCAGCCATCACGAGATCACTGATTGGTTGCTGAAGAGCGGGGAGGCTGATGCCGGGGTGTCCACAGAGACGGGGGCCCTGGCTGTCCACTATGCTGCTGCCAAGGGAGACCTGCCCTCCCTCCGACTCCTGTTGAGACACATCCCAAAGTAAGAGCGCCAATGCTAATACTAAGCTAACCCACTTACCTAGCTATTATCCACAAACAGCGCTAATGTGGCTAACCCTGACAGGATTTTGGGATGTTTAAATATATATTTTTAAAATCATTTCTGGGTAACAATGAAGTACCTTAGCATAATATATTTCCTTTAAAATGCACAAATAGCTTTTTAGCAAAAAAAACAACATTTCTAAAGTAAGAATTTTGCTAGGACTTACTTTGGTCTGAGTGGGAAGCTAAAAACCTAGATGTTATTGGCAGAGAGGTTTTTAACTCTGTCAATTAACACATTTTACTGCATGGTGATATCACCATGGAAATTCAACATTAACAAAAGTCTCAATTTGTCATTGGATTTAGTTTGCAATTTGGGTGGAAAAAAATACAAATGATTTTACATTGACTTTTTTCAAATCCAACCAGTTTTCTTCATTGCTTCAATGTCATCACGTTAAAAAAAAAAGTGTTAACCCTTTTCAGTGATTGATTTCAACCAGTTCTTCATTGGTTCAATGTCATCACATTTAATAAACCTCTCCTCTTGTGATGTAGGATAAGGGTACAGCTAAAGGCTAACAGAACTGGTCATCTAGTACGTTCGGAATAGAGTTAAAGGAGCAGGTTTCTGGGCGTGATAGAATAGGTTCAAGGCATAATGTACAGACAAAGGGATGGTAGGATGTGAGTACATTGGAGTTTAACCTAGGCATTGAGTAATGATGAGAGGGATATTGTCTCTAGAAACATATAAACCAGGTGATGTCATCGCATTATGTGGGAGGTGGAACTAAATGGTGAGCAGGGCTAGAGGCTCTACAGTGAAATAAGACAATAACTAACCAGGACAGTAATGGACAAGGCATATTGATATTAGGGAAAGGCATGCGTAGCCAAGTGATCATAGGGGTGCAGTGAGTAGTTGGGCTGGCTGGAGACACAGTGATTCAGACAGCTAGCAGTTGTGATGGATTAGTAGGGTTCCGAGTAGCAGAGGGGTGCAAGTCCAATTGGCAAAATAGGTATAGTGGCCCAAGAAATTGGCCGATGGATCTATTCAGCTAACAGTCTAATATGCTCTAGACAGCTAGCGGACTGCGGCTAGCAGATGGGCATAAAGGGGATGTCGCGGCGTAGGGGCCAGTTGAGTACCCCCTCGAGCAGGTTACATCGGTAGTCCAGTCGTGAGGGATCGGTGGGGTTCCGTGCCCCGAACCAGCAGTAGAAGGGGTCCGGGTATTGTAGCCCAGGAGTGGCTGATGGGCCTCTTCAGCTAGCCGGGAGAATTGGCCTAGCATGGGCTAGCTCCAGGCTAATTGATGCTTGCTTCGGGACAGACGTGGGACAAGACGAAGGACAAAGACATCTGACTGCTACGCCATCTTGGATGAGCCTAGTAGCGAACTAGTGATACGCTAATGAGGGAAACGAATATGGGCAGGAAGAACTGGACCGCTTTCTAGTTGTCTCTGGCATTTTTTAACCAAAGCTTTTTGCTGTGGGGAGATAGTATTCTTATGTCAGGGTTTATGATGCAACATACTGTAGAACAGAATGTTATCTTATGGATTTCGAAGGGCAATTGGCCTGTTTGACAGAAATCACAAGGAAGCATGTCTCCTTTATCAGCAACACCTTCATTTGTTTTATTGAGCACTAGTTAGCGAAATGTAAAAAGCTTTGCATTCAGCATCATGATTTTGCTCCTTATAGTTTCCCTTTTTTCCACAGACTTAGCTCGCTGCACAGTACGTGGTGAGGATTGGATTTGTCTAAAGCATGTTATTTACAGACCGATGGTTTCAAGGCCTTGGAAATCTACATGCTAAACATTTGCTCAATTTACAGTGCAGGAAAAATGTAAGGCCCTATATTCCCACTGAAATCCATTCCACAGAGCACCGTGTGTTTTGACAATTGACTTCAAGGCAAGACATTCACATTGACATCATCCATCTAATTCACAGTTCTGACAGCACAACATACTGTTCCACTTTTATAAGCCTGCAAATCAGCTTTTCCCCCCAAAAAAGGGTTTGGAACTCCATCTGAGTCTTAACTTACTGTTGAGGATTAGAGTAGTAGAGTACACAAGGTGCAATTTAATTTTTTATATACTGGGTGTGTCACCATTGAGACCAGGGTCTCATTTGCAAGGGACCGCTGTGAACATGAACATAAAATAAATAATATCAATACATTAAGGTTTATTAAACCAAACACAACTCTCTCATATCACCTCCCTTAAACTCCATCTAAACTGTTCAATGGTAACAAGCAAATCTAATTTCAAGGTGGCCTGAAGGCGATTCCATGAGTTGGGGGCATAACAACTAAAAGCTTTTTTCCCCCCGGTCCAGAACCAGCCAGACAAGAGAGCGGCTCTGAAAATGACTGGATCTGCAGATAATATGTGAGCTTAGGTAGTGAGTCTCTGAATAACTGGTTTCTATACTGTTAAAGTCTGCTTCAATAATCCAGACAGATGCCAAAGGAAGCTCAGGCTAGATTTATTCACCACACTGGGTGTTATAGCTTCAAGACATGATATAAAGTCACAAACGCATATATTTATAATCTCTGACTAGGCCCCCCTTCTGTGTCTAGGATGAATAATCAATCTCTGGGCAGGTGGAGTTATCATCCCAGCTTGAGTCAGGTACTCCTCCACATCACAGGTCTTATCAGTCAGGAGAAGCCTTAAGTTACAGGTAGTACACATTCTTGCAGTCTACCGCGGTCCACTAGATAATTCTCATACACAAAGAACTTAAACCTAACACCACTTTCCATCCCTAAGAATGTAACTTCATATTATGAGAATATATAATGGTATAAAACATTGAAGATATGACAGTTTTTTATAGAACAGTAATTACGATCTAACTCTAGACACAGTGCTAAGGCTCCTATTCAACCCTTACAGGCTGACTACATCGCTCGCGTCGCGTGCGCGAGTGTTGCAAGATAAATTTAGATATCTATATTATTTCGCCAAGAGGGAAAATAGAAGTCAGTTCTATTTGTGACGCAGATCGCGCTACAAGTCCTGCCTCTCCCGTCTACTCATTGGTTTATAGAAGCAGTTACCCACGTGTCATCTCCTCATTGGTTATACCCACGTGGGTGACTGAAAGATGAACGAGGTCGGTGGTGGTAATGCACCTAATTTATTTAAGTTGCCAATTCCAATATAAGGTCCAGAGAAGATAAAGCCTTGAAGGAGGAGAGATGACTAGAAACGAGTCGGTTGCCAGTTTTATGTGTGGATTAATTGGAGTAGAGGACCTTGTGCATTTCAGTTAAAATAACACCTCAATGTTTATATCCCAGGACAAATTAGTTAGCAACAGCAAGCTAGCTAAATAGGACAAATTAGCTAGCAAGTGCAAGCTAGCTAGCTAAATTGCCATATGTTTAATGCTTTTTGACCTGTCCCCAAATTAATGTATTTTAACCTGCATGTCGTGATCGCGTTTGGTGTAGGGGGACAAAATAAATGTGCGCACGATGGCGCACGCGAGCAGCCGGTTTGGGTTCCGTGTTATGGAATCATTCTTGCCCTTAGAGACGGGCCCACTTTTGTACTTTACCTCTGCCCAAATACAATGCACATAGACCATTCCATCTAACACATAACACAATTACTACTTTTAGACTAATTATACAATTATATTGAAACAGGCTTAAGTCTGTATCCAACAATACCAAAAGTAGCTTATGCTGGGCCCTTCTGGTAGTCAGACTCCCAGCTAGCAGAACTATACGAAATGCAGTGACGTGTATGAAAATTGTCCCCAGTGAGAGAACACAGTGCAGAAAACACAGTGCTGAATGGCAGACTGAATCTAAAGGTTTGAAAACAGAGGCTGCTGCATGCATGTAGATTATATCCCCATATCAAGTACTGGGAGAAGTGCTCTTTCTTTATTTGATTTGTTTTATTTTTGTAGGAGGTGGTTCAGCTTTAATATTGCAACTTTCATCATTGTAATTGTCTGCATCATTTCCAATCCCCCATATATTTTTGGGGTGTAAATATGTGTGTGTGTACGGACATCTATTTTACAATTGTTATATTTTGTTTGTTTTTAGTCCTGGCCTTCCCCTATTTCTGATGTCCATCCAGTTTGATTTATATTTGCCATATTTTTGTAACTGTGCAATTTCACAAAAGTTCTGAACCTACAGTTGTGGCCAAAAGTTGAGAATGGCACAAATATTAATTTTCACAAAGTCTGCTGCCTCAGTTTATATGATGCCAATTTGCATATACTCCATAATGTTATGAAGAGCGATCAGATGAATTGCAATTAATAACAAAATCCCTCTTTTCCATGCAAATGAACTGAATCCCCAAAAACATTTCTACTGCATTTCAGCACTGCCACAAAGGGACCACAGGTTAACACAGGTGTGAGTGTTGACGAGGACAAGGCTGGAGATCACTCTGTCATGCTGATTGAGTTCGAATAACAGACTGGACACTTCAAAAGGAGGGTGGTGCTTGGAATCATTGTTCTTCCTGTCAACCATGATTACCTGCAAGGAAACACGTGCCGTCACCATTGCTTTGCACAAAAAGGGCTTCACAGGCAAGAATATTGCTGCCAGTAAGATTGCACCTAAATCAACCATTTATCGGCTCATCAAGAACTTCAAGGAGAGCGGTTCAATTGTTGTGAAGAAGGCTTCAGGGTGCCCAAGAAAGTCCAGCAAGCGCCAGGACTGTCTCCTGAAGTTGATTCAGCCGTGGGATCGGGGCACCACCAGTAGAGAGCTTGCTCAGGAATGGCAGCAGGCAGGTGTGAGTGCATCTGCACGCACAGTGAGGTGAAGACTTTTGGAGGATGGCCTGGTGTCAAGAAGTGCAGCAAAGACGCCACTTCTCTCCAGGAAGAACATCAGGGACAGACTGATATTCTGCAAAAGGTACAGGGATTGGACTGCTGAGTACTGGGGTAAAGTCATTTTCTCTGATGAATCCCCTTTCCGATTGTTTGCGGCATCCAGAAAAAAGCTTGTCCGGAGAAGACGAGGTGAGCGCTACCATCAGTTCTGTGTCATGCCAACAGTAAAGCATCCTGAGACCATTCATGTGTGGGGTTGCTTCTCAGCCAAGGGAGTGGGCTCACTCACAATTTTGCCTAAGAACACAGAATTTGCCAATCTTGGTGTTCTCTGGCAAATGAAAAACATCCTGCACGGTGTTGGGCTGTAAGCCCAACCCCCACCTGTGGACGTCGGGCCCTCATACCACCCTCATGGAGTCTGTTTCTGACCGTTTGAGCAGACACATGCACATTTGTGGCCTGGTGGAGGTCATTTTGCAGGGCTCTAGCAGTGCTCCTCCTGCTCCTCCTTGCACAAAGGCGGAGGTAGCGGTCCTGCTGTTGGGTTGTTGCCCTCCTACGGCTTCCTCCTCGTCTCCTGATGTACTGGCCTGTCTCCTGGTAGCGCCTCCATGCTCTGGACACTACGCTGACAGACACAGCAAACCTTCTTGCCACAGCTTGCATTGATGTGCCATCCTGGATGAGCTGCACTACCTGAGCCACTTGTGTGGGTTGTGGACTCTGTCTCATGCTACCACTAGAGTGAAAGCACTGCCAGCATTCAAAAGTGACCAAAACATCAGCCAGGAAGCATAGGAACTGAGAAGTGTTCTGTGGTCACCACCTGCAGAACCACTCCTTTATTGGGGGTGTCTTGCTAATTGCCTATAATTTCCACCTGTTGTCTATGCCATTTGCACAACAGCATGTGAAATGTATTGTCAACCAGTGTTGTTTCCTAAGTGGGCAGTTTGATTTCACAGAAGTGTGATTGACTTGGAGTTACATTGTGTTGTTTAATGCAAGACAATGCTAGATTCCGGCTCTCACAGTTGAAGTGTACCTATGATAAAAATTAAAGACCTCTACATGCTTTGTAAGTACGAAAACCTGCAAAATCGGCAGTGTATCAAATACTTGTTCTCCCCACTGTATATATGGTGGTTGGCAACCAACTTTAAGGTGCATTCATCTTTCAATCACCCACGTGGTAATATGCTTGTATAAACCAATGCGTTGATGGGGGCACGTCAAGCATCTGAAATGAAACCATATTCTATTTTAGTTCTTGTCTACACAGATGTCGCTTGACGCACACGAGCAGTTTGGATGAAATGGTTAAATAACGTGTACATTTATTTTGCAATGCTCTTGCATACAATGCTGGTCAGCGTGTTGGATGCCGATACAATATGCATTATGACTGGATATTGCGATTTGATGTTCCAAACATATGTCTCACTATACAGTAGGTCTGCTGCAGAGAGAGACGAGAGGGAGCTTGAGAAAATACAAAAATAACATCTTTTAAAATGTTTATTTACTTTTTATGGGCCTGGGCACATAGGGCTGAATCTGTGAATTTGTCCACTGTCTCTCAACAAAGCTAACAGGATGAGTCTCTGCAGATAGTGCTACTGGAACATAAAAGACAGGGAAAACCGGCAATAAACCTCTGCGAGATGGTCACACACAGAGTGAACATGTTTCACAATCAATTAGAGCAGATTAAGAGCTTTGCCAGAGCTTAATTGCAGAATGTGGTCAAGGGAGGCACAGCGACAGGGCCATAAAATAAACCTTTTAGACTAAGTGACAGTGGGTGAACTTTCAACTGTGTCTCACTCTCTCTGGGTCTAAAGTGTAGGATCTGGATTAGCCTAATGCACTCCCACTTTTCTGTATTGCTTTTTGTTACAACTTCAACGTTCTAACAAGGTGCATTGTTGTCTGGGTTTATCCAAGTATGTTAACCACTTGATGTTTATCAATACCTTTTCAATCGCTCTGGATAAGATTGTCTGCTAAATGACTGAAATTTAATATACCGTTTCGGCCAAATATATAGGCACCCTTGCAGTTCTCAACAAATAATTCCCTATTTCATCTAAAAATCTTTTGAAATTGAAAACTTTTGGTCACCACACCTTATTGGATTATTGTACATTGTAGCACAGATTTTATTTTGTAAACACAAGTTTACAATTTTAATTAAAAAATGAAGACAATTATTGTCATTCTGGAGCTAGTGTCTGGTTGCACAGCCTTTGGCTAAGATAACTACAGACAAAATGCATCTTGAGCACCTTTCTACTGACAATTTGTCCCACTTTTCAGCAGCAAACTGCTCTAATTCTTCAACATTTGAGGGGTGCCCTCCACCAACTGCTGTTTTCAGATCTCGACATAGGTTTTGGATGTGATTCAGATGTTAACTCTTTGCTGACCACTCCAGAACAGTACAGCATCTTTTTTTAACCCTTTGTGGGTGCTTTTTGTGTTTGGGGTTGTTGTCCTGCTGGAAGACCCACAACCTTCAATGGAGCCCCATTTTTAGACACTAGGTTGAACATAGAACTACAAAACACCTGATAATGTGCCGATTTCATACCCTGCGCATGTTCAAGGCCCCCAGTACCAAAGGCAGCAAACCAACACAACTTTATCAAGCCTCCCCATCTTTGATTGTAGGGTCTTTTTATGGAATGCTTAATTTGGTTGTCAGTAAACACACCGCTGATCTGTAAAGCCAAAGAGCCCAAATGTTTTCAATGGTCCACCGAACATTTCCCCTCCAAAATGTAAGCTTGTTTACTGTTGGTGGGATTTTGAGTGTCTCCCTCAGTGGGATCTTCCTATGTTTACCAATGCCCAAATGAAGTGTTCAAAGAAAAGAACACCCTCCCTACAATCAAATATGTGGGAGGTTCGATTATGCTGTGGGGTTGCTTTGCTGTCTCTGGTACTGGGGGCCTTGAATGTGTGCAAGACCAAGGTGTTTTGGAGTGCAATTTTCAAACCAGTGTCCAAAAACTGTCTCTGAAGGTTGTGGATCTTCCAATAGGACAACAACCCCAAACACACATAAAAAGCACCCTGGAATGGTGCAAGTAAAAATGCTGGATTGTTCTGGAGTGAACAGTGAAGAGTCCAGATTTGAGTCACATCCATAACCTATGGCGCGAGCTGAAAACAGCAGTTTGTGGTGGGCACACCTCGACATTGAATTAGAGCAGTTTTCTGCTGACGAGTGGTTCAAATTGCAAGTAGAACATGGCAGTAAGCTCATTGATCGCTACAAGAAGAATTTGTTGGCAGTTACAGTTAAGTCGGAAGTTTACATACACATAGGTTAGTCATTAAAACTCATTTTCCACTCCACAAAGTTCTTGTTAACAAACTATAGTTTTGGCAAGTTGCTTAGGACATCTACTTTGTGCGTGACACAAGTAATTTCTTTCCAACAATTGTTTATAGACAGATTATTTCACTTATAATTCACTGTATCACAATTCCAGTGGGTCAGAAGTTTACATACACTAAGTTGACTGTGCCTTTAAACTGCTTGGAAAATTCCAGAGATGTCATCATGGCTTTAGAAGCTTCGGATTAAGCTAATTGACATAATTTGAGTCAATTGGAGGTGTACCTTTGAATGTATTTCAAGGCCCACCTTCAGACGTAGTGGCAATTTGCTTGACATCATGGGAAAATCAAAAGAAATCAGCCAAGACCTGTAAAAGACGACAGCCAAGCCAAGACCTGTAAGGATTTGTGAAAAACTGAGTTTAAATATATTTGGCTACGGTGTATATAAACTTCCGACTTCAACTGTATCTTGGCAAAAGGCTATACAACCAAATAGGAGGATGGAATTCACCCAAATATTTAGGGTTTCGAAGATCCTTTCACAGCATTATATGGCTGCGTTGAGACACTGACTTATCAAAGCCCAGCTCAGTTAATCCTGACCATTGTGTTGCTGAATTGTCATAATGCTTCAGCAAATGTACATTATGCCAGGGCTGTTGGTAGACACAAAGTAACCAAATTTGATGTCCCTCTAACTGCTCGGAATGCCTCTGCTGATGCAACAGCTATTGTATGCAGTTATGTGCCTATGAACCAGAGTTATACTGTTAGCATTGAGGCTGTGGGCCTTAGTAGGAAGATCACTGTGTGCAGCTCACCCTGCACTAACATGAATAACAGGAGCATGTCTACTTCTGCTAAGCTTCCCAGTAAAGCAATGAAAACAATCAAGCATCCCAGAAAAGTGCTAAAAATAACCCACGTTAACATATGCAGCATAAGAAACAAGGTTCATGAAATCACTAACTTACTAGTAAAAGATGCAGAAGTAGACATGCTCATGTTATTTATGTTAGTGCAGGGTGAGCTGCACACAGTGGTCTTCCTACTAGAGCACACCGGCAGGTTAGAGCATTTGGACTAGTAACCGAGAGGTTGCAAGATTGAATCCTCGAGCCGACCAGGTAAAAATTGGTTCTGCCCCTGAACAAGGCAGTTAACCTACTGTCCCTAGGCTGTCATTGAAAATAAGAATTTGTTCTCAACTGACTTGCCTGGTTAAGTAAAGATGTAAAAAAAAATAAAAAAAAATTGCTCCTTCTTTAAAAGTTGGACGGGGGTTAGAGCACTCATTATGCATTTGGGTCCCAAGGTTTTTATAAGACCAATCATATCGAGTGATTCCAATGATGAATTTGACGCGAGCCACCTGTCCCTGGTGACTTTCTTCAGCAACGATGGCTGACAAAACATTATGGTGAAGCAAATGTAAGTAGTTATAATAATCAATAACAACGAGTCAGGCAACACATTTATAATTGAGAGGAATATGTTAGTTAATGTAGAGACAGACGTTTGCATATTTTTTGGCATAAAGTTAATTGACAAATCGCTATTTAGCAAGTTCTGACTAATTAACATTTGCCAGCTAGCTAGTGTTATGACATGAGTATGAAATTGTAATGTGTTTGTTTTAGGGACTCCTGAGAAAACCAGTAAACCAGGCTGTCGTCTTGTGAAACAGTGGATGTAAAGAATCTAGCCTGCTAAAGCATTTACTGCAAATGTAATGTACAATTGTGTAAGCTTGCCTTGCAATGCAGCTGATGTAACATAGCTAGCTATTTACATTGTGTAGTGGAGGATAAAAATAACTGTACGCCTATGGATGTGTAGCTAGCTACAATATGTAGCCGATCTGTGTATGGACCCTAAAACGTTTGCTATGAATATTAGTTCAGGACATATGAACCTCAACTATCATAGTTGTTGTATCAACTTCAAGTCTATGGATAGAGTAGAATATAATAACTGCCTTGTGCCAAGGATGCAAGTCCGATATATACATGTACTGTAGTTATTACCACACATGCAGCCTGTACATTGAATATATTCACTGATCATGTACTCTTCCTTGACAAATAAAGGTGTGGTTCAGGTATGAATCTCTGGGACATTCTTTTACAGTAATTTCCAATACCAGGTGTATCAAACTCCATTATTTGAATGATGCTGTGTCTGCATGTAGGTATTACAATTATACACTTCAACAGTGTTTACCACTCCTGCTCCTGGGACCAATGATTAACCCTTGTAACTATGCAATAGACTAGAAATTTGATTTAAGTAAAGGCTGATTTGTAATTTATATATACAGAATAAGACACCTATGCATATCGAACTCCCTTCATCTGCATTAATCTGAGGACACAGGATAGTATTTCAATGAGATACTTCATTTCACCAGAGGAGAATGTGAAACGCTTTATTGAAAGTTCATTATACAGGTGTTATAAATACATAATACATGCATTATGATAATTGTAATATAAATCAGTTCAATCTGTACGTCAATACACATATGGTGTGCATTATAAAATGAGGAAGACAGATGAGGTGTAGAAGACCAACCTTCGGGCCAACTGGGGGCCCAAGGTTATCTTAAGAGCGGGTGAGGTGGCGATGGGACTGGCTTCCTCTCAAATCAAAACATACCTGCAGACGAGTGACAGAGAACATGATTAAGCCTTTTTTTTTATTCTAACACGGTCAGTCATCATAATCATCAGGAGGTGAAATGCAAAACTGACCTTGGATCATTAATTCTGGGACTACAACATCTGTATTTCAGTGTAAAGCATCTCTTTAATAATACTTCCTGTTGATCTGACCTCTCACCTATGATTATGCTGTGCCCTCTGTGTCAGTCAGTTCAGATGTGGGAGGGGTTCACCAAAACAGCTGATATAACCTAAAGGATTTAGAGAGAAGGGGAGAGAGACTTATTGTGTGTAGTCTCACCTGGTGTCCACACTAAGTGGCTACAGAGTACTGTATGCTGAAAAACAGACACATGAGGAAAAACCATAGAAGATAATATATGTGACGCAGACACCTATCGAAGTGTACCTGAAACATTTAAATATAGAGGGCTATGTGTCTCACCACTTGGTTATTGCAAGGCTAACCCCCAGGGAAATGATGACTTGGCATTAACAGATAAACACAGCCATTTTCACTGGACTATGTGGTGTAAATCTGAATATTAGCAGCTGACATCGTAAGTTTTTTTTTAAATTAATGCATGTGAGACAGGTTCCATGTACAATAAGACTGGCAGAGGGAACAATAACACAGAACAGTTAAATTACCTCTGGTTATGGACACTTGCCAGCAATAAAGCTTCCACGGCCTGTTCCTCGGACAGTGAACATTTGGCAATATCAGCTCGCTCTCTGAAAGTAAAGAAAATAGCTTATTTTTTGTAGATATGAAAACAATAACTGAGATGTGACCATTCCATCTAAAGCATCAGATGTCATTTTCAGGATACGTCAATACAGCACAGAAAGATTAACACCAGACTGGTATTGTGGTTGTTCATTAGATGATGGTGCAGATTATCATTGCATATCATGCTGCAAAGACTCCCTAACTCTTCTCCATTGTGCACAATGGCCCATTGCTCTGACTTCCTTTGACCATTCTAAAGCCTGCATGGGGCATCTTGCCTTAATGTCCCTGACTTTCTGGTCTAACCCAGTGCTGCTTACCTGAGATGCCATTACACAGTCCTTCGTAGGTGTCCGCTATGACTTCCTTTGTGTCGGATAAAAGTTGCTTTCAGAACAGTTATTTTTGATTGGAAGTAAAGTTTTGCTCTCTGCAACACACAAATGTACCTCCATAGCATATAACAATTTGCCTGTGAATAACCACACCTTCATATGAACGTGCTACTGTATGCAGAATTCTTGACGCACAACCGAAGATGCTGCCATATCCTGCCAGCACGCCCACAAGCAAGCCACTCAGGCGCAAAATGATGACACGTGGAAGAGGGAAAGGAATGAGATGGGAACAACAAGAATGTTTTTGCAAGTTGGGGAGGGGGGCTAATAGCTGAACAATAGACTATTCAAACTGTGTGGCTCAGTCGGTAGAGCATGGCGCTTGCAACGCCAAGCGTCGTGGGTTCGATTCCCGCTGGGGCCACCCATATGTAAAAGTAGTGGCCCCAGCCGACTTGTAAGTCGCTTTGGACAAAAGCGTCTGCTAAATGGGATATATTATTATTACTAAAGAATAGTCTAATAGAGCTAGGATTGAGAACTCCCCCTCCAATCACAGGCCAGATTTGCCCTAAGGATCAAGGGGTAGCTTGCTACTCAATGTAATAAAGTAATGACTTTTCAAATAAGTTACCTTAAACGTTATGTTAGCAGACAATTTGTTAGCTACGCTGTCCTTACGAACCACATAACATCATTACAGCAGTATGTACCGGTATGTTAGCTATCTAACTTTAGTAGTTATACATCAATCTTGCCATTAACTATAGGCTAACTACCCAACGTTTGACATGATTATTCCCATCATTCTTATTTTAGCTAAATGGTATAGTCGTGTGCGTTCTCAATGGACATTCGGCTGCTTTCATAAATACGCTCTGGCTATCTACACCGATTTCAGAGCGCTCGTCTGTGTACCAGAGCGCAGAATAATTCATGAGCGCTCAACACCCTTGAATATAGCTGGTGTCAGTAAACGTTGGCCAAAAAAGCGTAATTAAATTGTTTCCAGCAGCACAATTAGTCACCAACACTCTGGTTTACATGAGAAACTGCCTTACCAGCTCTGCTAGGGTGAGTAAAATGGTCAGTGGTCTCATTTGTGTCTGGAAGTAGCTTTCCAGCTAGCCAACGTTAGCTTGAGTGCTAGACTGCCAGAATGCTCAAATCAACCCTACTCCTCGGCCCAAACGTCCAGTGTGCTCCAAGAGCAAAATGGTCTGAATTTACAAACTGACAATCTGACAATGCTCTTAATTTATGAGCGTCACGTTCTGCAGCTCCATATTTTCTTTTCCAACCTGACGGAAACCCAGAGGGTTTTTCAATTATCATGGAATTGAAACCCCATAATATTAATCAAATTAATTAGGCAAGTACCAGTCAAAGGTTTGGACACAGCTACTCATTCCAGAATTTCTTTATTTTTTTCTATTTTCCAATGCCCCAGGGCAGTGATTGGGGCGTCTTTTGGATGGGACATTAAACTGGTGTCCTGACTCTGAGGTCATTAAAGATCCCATGGCACTTATCGTAAGAGTAGGGGTGTTAACCCTGGTGTCCTGGCTAAATTCCCAAGCTGTTCCTCAAACTATCATGGTCATCTAATCATCCTCTGATTACAATTGGCTAAAAAAGTGTTATATTTTTTTGAGCAGTGTATTTGGCCGCAACTGTACCTGTTGAGACTAAGGGTGCAGGCCACAGCAAGCTAGACAACTGAAATAGGATCACCTAAATAATTGAGAATGTCAAAAGTGATTTTTGCATTCGCATGACCATGTAAAGCCATCTTTCTCACACAAAGGTTGATCTGTGTGTGAGATAATCTATGAAATAATGATAAGATTGGCCTTGAAGGGGAGAAGGGTGTGTATTGTACACTGTACATCCAGTAATTGTGGAGGCAAATTCAAGTTGACTAATTGATAGCTTGAAAAAAATAGATATATTGGGTGTGTGCGTTTGTGGGACGGTGTCATCTATTGTTGCACTTTGTATTGCTACCCTCTCACAAGGACAATCCCTTTGAAATCTACACCTGTACTCCAAAAGCACCAGCCCCTTGCCATAAACCTGTGTTGTTCTCCCTCTCCAGACCCCGGGATCCGTCCCACTTTAGTTACACTCCTGAATAATGCAGTTGTCTGCCCACTTCCTGATGACAGAACTGCAGGTCCCTTTCCTTGTGGTGAAATATTTAAGGGGTGATTGTTTTGACCTGGAGCATCACCCCAAATGCACTCCTAAGGATGCCCTGTCGGTCACACCTACCGTTTGGAGTTTTGTCATGTTTTTGAGACACAAAAAAAAGGGGGAGGCTTACTCGGTCAAGTTTGTTGTTGGCTTGGGTTCTATGTTGTCTCTGTCCGGTGAGGTGAAACGGGGTGGAGTTGTTTGGTTTGAGGGGAGTCACTCCTCCTTTACCCCTCCCCCTCTTACACACTCCACCTGTCCCCCGTCCCTCCCATTTCTGGCCTGTCAACACACTGCTGCCTGGTTAACCCTGGGGTAGTGAGGAGCAGAACCAGCGGGCGGTAAGCCTCTTAAGGGCTCACTGCCTGCTTGTCAGTCAGTGTCCAAATAAAGAAAGGCCTTATGGGGTTTAGAGGGGAAGCACTTGTTCACTGCTTGACCTCCCGCTGTGACTAGGAGATCTGGGGCAAGTGTGGGAATTGTCATTGGATGGTCTATCCTGTTGGCCTTTGGGGAACTGTGAGAACATTGAGGGTGGAGTTTGGCTCCAGGTGGTGGAGTTGGCTCGATGTGCTAATCAGAATACTTCCCCAGTCATGGTGACTTGGACTGGAGCCTCATGGAAATGCTACTTAGGGTTCCAACTTGGACCAAGCCCAATCTGAGGGTGTTATGAATGAAAGATTAGTGGAATCTGTGTGGGTAGCTGGACAGGTAGGATGACTGACAGTGAAGGTGAACAGGTGGTCACGTGACAGGTGACAGAGGAATGGATGAGACTGAGGCAGGAATTCCCTTTAACCATAAAGTGGTATATTTACTGAGTAGTCTGTGTTGCATCACAAAGGAAACAAATAACATGTTTCCAATCAAATTCATAATCAAAGATCAAATCATATCATTAACATAATTTAGGGAATTCAACAGTCCAATTCATTAAGAAGTCAATAGTAATCATCCGCGAGTCATTTAGGCTCGTAACTATTTATCATAAATCATGAAAGAATACAAACAGGGAATGGTGATACAATCTATAATCCCCATGATCAAAGTCAATCAGTTAGCAAACAATGATGTTTCTCATTTCACTCTTTCAATCGTCTTCATGTGTACATATAAATTAGTTTCAATACATATGAACCATATTTATTGCATAATTGGCCTATGAGGATCCGTAGGGCCGTGATCATTGACAATTCACACTACACAATATGTTTGAAGCGTGCGCTCCAAGCCGCGCCTCGCGATAATAACCATTAACAGTAACTGAATGGCCCACTCTCCCGATCGCCTCAGATGAAAGGTAAGAGTCGGTGGATTCATGGACGCACAGAACTTCTGGGTCAGATGGAGTTAAGGAAGAGAAAGCAGCGAGATCAGACGATGGCAATTTCCTCCTTTTATGGAGTTGAGATCTGTTAGACATTTCCACCTGACCTAATTAAAGCCCCCCTAGACCAGCTGAGTAAATAGCAATGAATTAAAGGATTATTCCACCAACTCCATGGGCCTTTTCTACAGTGAAATTATTGTTGACCTGTCAGTGATTATATTAGTTTGTGCCCTAGTGTTGGCAACCGAATACATGTTTATACACTCTTCTTGTCTTACAACTATTTTGGGTGTCAAGAATCACAATGTAATTTTACATGGTAATTCATTCAATAAAGTTGAATACAGGTCTGTTAATCCTCTTTTAGCGTTGTCAATTCCCAAACAAAGAATGGTGCCACACCCCTCTACCTGGCCTGCCAGGAGGGTCACCTGGAGGTAGTCCAATACCTGGTGAAGGACTGCGGGGCGGAGCCGAGCATCAGAGCCAATGACGGGATGACACCTCTGCATGCTGCCGCCCAAATGGGCCATAACACTGTCATTGTCTGGCTGGTAGGTCATTGTCCTGATTCATACTGTCTGCTTTTGTCATTTCTTCTACTGTATTTACATTTACATTTAAGTCATTTAGCAGACGCTCTTATCCAGAGCGACTTATTTGTTGTACTATTGTGTGTTTGGGTCCTAAACAAGCACTAAATAAATCCACTGCCACAACGGCAGTCATGAGTCATGACCGCAGTCAAAATCCATGTGACCGTTGAGTCATGGTAATCTCCTCTTATACACTCTGGACATGTTCTGGTAGTACCCAACTTTCTAAATACCATCAGGTCCTAATGGCCTGGTACTCAGGGCTCTACCATCCCTCCATCAGGTCCTAATGGCCTGGTACTCAGGGATCTACCGTCCCTCCATTGGGTCCTAATGGCCTGGTATTCAGGGCTCTATTGTCCCTCCATCAGGTCCTAATGGCCTGGTACTCAGGGCTGTACTGTCCCTCCATCAGGTCCTAATGGGCTGGTACTCAGGGCTCTATTGTCCCTCCACCAGGTCCTAATGACCTGGTACTCAGGGCTCTATTGTCCCTCCACCAGGTGCTAATGACCTGGTACTCAGGGCTCTATTGTCCCTCCATCAGGTCATAATGGCCTGGTACTCAGGGCTCCTCTAACCAAACAGTTCATCAAACAGTATCATGCTTTTAAAACTCACCTCACTGATGATCTGTTTGAAAAAGTTCAACAGCCGGTTGAAACTGAGTGGAAAACGTGTATGCGCATGTGCCATCGTGCGCACATTTATTTTGTCCCCCTACACCAAACGCAATCACGACACGCATGTTAAAATATCAAAACAAACTCTGAACCAATGACATTAATTTGGGGACAGGTCAAAATGCATTAAACATGTATGGCAATTTAGTTAGTTAGCTTGCACTTGCAAGCTAATTTGTCCTATTTAGCAACCTTGCTGTTGCAAGCTAATATGTCCTGGGATGTAAACATTAAGTTGTTAATGCACAAGGTCCTCTACTCCGACAATAAATCCACACATTAAACTTTCAACCGACTCGTTTCTAGTCATCTCTCCTCCTTCCAGGCTTTTTCAACTTTGAACTTATATGGTGATCGGCATCTAAACTTTCATAGTATCACCACAACGACCGGCAAAACAGTTAATCTTTCAATCACCCACGTGGGTATAACCAATGAGGAGATGGCACATGCTTCTATAAACCAATGAGGAGATCGGAGAGGCAGGACTTTCTGCGTCTGAAATAGAACTGACTTCTATTTTAGCCCTTGGACTTGGTTACATTATGCTATGCTCCTAACTTTCTATTCATGAGTCTGGGAGAGAACGTATAGATAGTCCTATACTGGATGGACTGGTTACATTATGCTATGCTCCTAACTTTCTATTCATGAGTCTGGGAGAGAACTTCTAGGTCTAGGCAATGCTGTTGGTTCATTGATTGTGCAGGGTGGCTTACAGAGTTAGCCTACCATTATAGTGAATGTGATTTTAAAAAACCTAGTAAAAGGGATGTTTATTATATTTTCATTATTTATAGGCCCACACATTTACCTTTTTAGCTACATCATATCTCACGACCATGAGTTTGGGCGGAATATGACCTGTCACGTAGCGAGAGGCTGCATGCTACTCAAGCAGTGGAGTGAAACAACCAAAGTAGGCCATCCAACATGATTGAAAAATGAATTCGTAGGAAAGTGGCCTCCATTCGCTATTGACTGCATACATGATGACATGTCTTTTTGCACCTGACCCTTTGATAATGGGCCATTCTAAATCGCAACTCATTTTATATATTAGTAAAGACAACATTTGAATTGAGAATAGTCTGATGGGTGAAAGTACGATCACTTGATGAAAGAGCATGTGCAGCCTGAGGGAAGCTTTTCTTGCGACTTTCTCAAATCATCAATAGCTTATAGTTGCATCATGCAGCCCATATATGGGGTGGTTAGAGCATTGGACTAGTAACTGAAAGGTTGCAAGTTCAAATCCCTGAGCTGACAAGGTACAAATCTGTTGTTCTGCCCCTGAACAGGCAGTTAACCCACTGTTTCTAGGCCTTCATTTAAACTAAGAATTTGTTCTTTAACTGACTTGCCTAGTTAAATAAAGGTTAATTGTTTTTTTAGATTAGATTAAATTAGATTTCTAAGGCATTTTAAGGTTTGTATCGTTCACAACTGAAGTTGCCAAATTGGTTCTATATGTTAGATTTAGAATTGTTTTAAATTATCACTTTTACGCTCAACACAGCCACTTCATGTGCGCACTCGCTCCAGAATATAAATATATAAAAGTATATAAAATGTCCTTTTCCATTTTATTCACTTCAATTATATTCTTTTTACTATAAAATAATGGCACAGGACTGGTTGCATATCTTGTCTGCTATTTGAACAAGCCTGCAGCCTCTGGCCCATAGCCAGATAACATACAGTAGGCCTGCTCATATTCTGTTCTTCTGACATATATTTATGTCATGTTTCTTTAGACCTGCCTAAAATAATGGGTTTATTGTAATGGTGTGATGGAAATATATATTTTTTAAATACTTTTATTTTTTAATGTAGATGTTAGAAAAGGCACATCAGCAGCTTGTATGAGTGGAGGCTTGGAGATACTAAACATGTTTATGCTAATTAAGGGTCAATTACCGTGAGACTGGCAGTTTTTTGCATGCCAATAATCAGCTGACAAAATGTCATGACGCCACAGACCTACGTGTAAGTCGCTCTGGATAAGAGCGTCTGCTAAATGACTTAAATGTAAATGTAAATGTACTTTATAGTACCCTTTTAACCATAAAGGACATACAGTGCCTTCAGAAAGTATTCAGACCCCTTGACTTTTTACGCATTACATAACAGCCTATTATCTACTTATTAGTCAAATTAAAGAGATACAGTGCCTTCAGAAAGTATTCAGACCCCTTGACTTTTTACGCATTACATAACAGCCTATTATCTACTTATTAGTCAAATTAAAGAGATACAGTGCCTTCAGAAAGTATTCAGACCCCTTGACTTTATACACATTTTGTTACGTTACAGCCTTATTCTAAAATTGATTAAATTGTTTTTCCCCCTCAGTGACCTACACACAATACCCCATAATGACTAAGCAAAAACAGTTTTTTTTTTAAATTTGTTGCTAATTAAAAAAAGAAATAACATAACTGATCACATTTACATAAGTATTCAGGCCAATATGACCCCATAGACAGTATATTGGATAGGCAATCACTTGAAAAACTACAAACCTCAGATTTCCCACTTCCTGATTGGATATTTCTCAGGTTTTCGCCTGCCATATGAGTTCTGTTACACTCACAGACATCATTCAAACAGTTTTAGAAACTTCAGTGGTTTCTATCCAAATCTACTAATAGTATGCATATCCTAGCCTCTGGGCCTGAGTAGCAGGCAGTTTACTCAGGGCACGCTTTTCATCCGGACGTGAAAATACTGCCCCTACACCAAAGTTAAAGCTCTTTAGTCTACAGAGCAACACCCATCCACTACCAATGGTTGATAGAGAATGCTTAATGTTAGGGTTAATGGATACCAATTTGTTGGTGGGAAGTTGAATATCTATAAACTAAGGGGAGCCAACTAACAAAGTGTTACCGAACCAAATGGCAGCTGGCGCTACATACTGTTCAACCTCTACTATTGTCCGTTGCAGATGAGCTTCACAGAGATCAGCCTGTCAGACCGGGACGGTGACGGTGCCACGGCCATGCACTTCGCCGCCAGCCGCGGCCATGCCAAGGTGCTCAGCTGGCTGCTACTGCACGGTGGCGAGATCATCACCGATAGCTGGGGCGGAACGCCGCTACACGATGCCGCCGAGAACGGGGAGCTGGAGGTGTGTGTGGTGGGGGTTGCCAGTTTATAACCCTAAATAGGGAGGGATCTGTAGGAGAACACATGACAATGGTTCAATGGGGTTAGACACCGTATAGGGCTGTGTGTGAGGCTAGTCAAGACAGCAAGGGGGATGGGAATTACGAACAGGTAACTTAATACAAATCCAGAAATAGCCAAGGGAGCCCATTACACCATGCATTTGAGTGAGAGCAGAAAGTTGTTATTGTCTCCCTAAGGTTAGACGCACAGTTCTTTTTTTTTATGAGCTGACATTCGTCTGTGTTGCTGTCTTTGTCACTGTCTCACTCTTCCTCCGTCTCTTTTGCAGTTGTTTCTGACTCTCTCCTTCTCCCCATCTCTCTCTCTCTCTCATTGACGATGTTGTTAGTATGTTCGCCTGCTGTTTTTGGTTTCTGTATGTTTGCTATGTGTATGAGCCGCATGCCTGTATTTGTATTCATTAAAGATCCCCAATAGCTGCTGCCAAGGCAGCAGTTACTCTTCATGGGTTCCAGCAACATTAAGGCAGTTATATACAATTTCAAATATGACATTACATTTCAAAACCCTTTTTACAACACATTGTGTGTGCCCTCATGCCACTACTCTACTACCACATATCTACAATACAAAATCCATGTGTGTGTGTAGATTGCGTGTCTTATCATGTGTATGTGTAAGCATATCTCTTCTCAGTCCCCGCTGTTCTAGAAGATGTACTTTTATACTGCTTGCATCAGTTACCTGATATGGAATAGAGTTCCATGTAGACATGGCTCTACGTAATACTGTGCATCTGTCAATACTTTTCTGCTTGATAACCAGTGCACGTTTCTGTATGTTGTAAAAGCGTTACATCGTCGCTGCCCATATCATTGCATGGTGCAGAAAATACACCAGAGTTCAGGGGCCTTGTTTTCACAAAGTTAACCATTTTCACTGTAGTGTCCGAAACTTCTTTCAAGTTGTCAGGCATTCCCTTGGCAGGAAGAGCCTCTCGGTGGATGCTGCAGTGTACCCAAGAGCCTCTCGGTGGATGCTGCAGTGTACCCACGTGGTGTCGGGAGCAACTGCTTGCATGCGTGTTACCACTCCACTATGTCTCCCTGTCATGGCTTTTGCGCCGTCAGTACAGATACCAATACATCTTGACCACCAAAGTCCATTTGATGTCACAAAGCTGTCCAGTACTTTACAAATATCCTCTCCTGTTGTCCTGGTTTCCAGTGGTTTTCAGAAGAGGATGTCTTCCTTAACTGACCCTGCATAAACGTAACAGACATATACCAGGAGCTGTCCCAGGCCCGCCACGTCTGTTGACTCATCCAGCTGTAAAGCATACTCCCAATATAAGTGAACCCCAAATCACTGTAGTTCTCATCATATGTGCGCCTCTTCGATGGTCCAACGTCCCTGTTTGTTCAGTGCTTTCCCGGGTAAGGGGGCAGTAGCTCTTCAGCTGCATCATATTCCCAACTGCCAAGTGTCCATGCTAGCTGGGCTAACAACAAATGTAGAATTACTGATGCTAGCATTGGATGTGGTCGTGGAAGCAGAACAACTTGTGTGTCATCAACAGGTGCAGGTGTAGTACTGCTGGTAGTAGCAGCATGATGTCCTAGTAGCAGTACTACCAGTAGAGCTGGTAGTAGCAGTATGATGTCCTAGTAGCAGTACAACCAGTAGAGCTGGTAGTAGCAGTATGATGTCCTAGTAGTAGTAGCAGTACTACCAGTAGAGCTGGTCTGTGTCTCTATGGACTCGGGCCGTACTTTTTTTAACCATTTATCCATTTTCGAACAAATGGAATGAGCAGCAGCTATGTTTGGCTACATACGGATCATTAGTGGAATTCCCCCGAGAGAGTAACGGTTAATGTGATTGGATGTTAATTATTTGACTAGGCTACCTGTATTTGACATTGTTGTTATTTCGCTGAACACTAGATGGTTTAATTTTATTTTAGGCAGTGAAACGAGGCTACTCAAGCAAGGAAAAAAACCTCACCTAAATGTATAGCCTCGTTGGAAAATATAAATGGACTGTTTGAAAATGTGAAAAAAAACTACAAATCTCATTTTTATTTGGAGTATCCCCAACGGCATTGCGCGTATCCCAGTTTGGGAACACCTGCGTTAGGAGATTGTCACGTTCTGACCTTTATTTCCTTTGTTTTGTCTTTATTTAGTATGGTCAGGGTGTTAGTAGGGGTGGGCAGTCTGTGTTTTTCTATGTTGGGGTTTTGAGTTCAGCCTAGTATGATTCTCAATCAGAGGCAGGTGTCGTTAGTTGTCTCTGATTGAGAATCCTACCTAGGTAGCCTGGGTTTCACTTTTGGTTTGTGTTTGTTTCTGTGTGAGTGTTTGTTGCCACACGGTACTGTTTCGGTTTTCGTTATGTTCACGTTTATTGTTTTATATTTTATAGTGTTCAGTTTATCTTAAAATAAATGTTATGGACACTTACCACGCTGCGCATTGGTCCTCTGATCCTTCTCGCTACTCCTCAGAAGAGGAGGAAGAATGCCGTTACAGAGATAAAGCAGACTTCATTTCACCTGTCACAGACCGGATCACTCACTGTTGCAGCACTCCAGGAGGGATCTAGTTTCAGTATGGAATTCACAACTAAAGGTTTGCCAGCCAGATATTACTAAGTTAATGGTATAAAATGTGCAAAATGCTCTGCAGTTGTGCATTTTGTTAGCAAATTTAGCAGCTAATTATCTAGCTAAGTGGTTAGCTTCTTGCAAAAACAAGCTTCTCTAGGTGACAGTAGAGAATCCCCTCCTGGATCAAGAACCTTCTGTCAAACATTTATTTTGTGTTAGTAGCATTTTTTTGTTTGTTACTTGTATAACTTTATGAGCTGGGGATGTCTGTCCTACAAGTGGTTTGCCAGAGACTGTATAAAATGTTTGCAATGTGCATGTTAGCATTTAGCTAGCATTCACTGTGGGATTTTACATGTACTTGTTAGCATTGCTGACCTTTGGATTCAGTGGGGTTTGAAAATAGTGGCCCTTGTGTTAAGTGCCAGTATTACCAAATATCCCTGGTTAGCAACATGTCGGAATGAAGGTTTGACAATCTGGATAACGGCCAAACCTACCGATGACATTTGGCTTACTCCTAAAAAGAACAGACAAAGTTTTGTCCGTTCAGTGTGTCCTTCTCCTCTCTCTTTCTCTCCTAGTGCTGTCAGATCCTGGTGGTGAATGGGGTGGACCTGGGCATACGGGACCAGGACGGCTTCTCGTCGGCCGACTTGGCAGAGTACAACGGGCACGTCCAGTGTGCCAAGTACCTGTGCACTGTTGAGAACATGGTGAGACACAGGATGCATTAGACAGGACGCACTGTAGTGAAATTGTTTCAACGGAAAATGAAATGTAGTCCGTTTTCTTCCACTGGTGCCTAATGTATACAACCCAGGTGAAATTTGTAGGTAGAGGGGGATATCTAGATGAGAGGAAGATTAAGTCTATTCCAGCCAGGGCACTAAATTAACTGTTTTCATTGGTAGCACTGTTGCCCCGAACTTCAAAAGTAAGAAGCACCAATCAAAATGTAGATTTGTATTTATTTTTTACTACAAATGACTGTCCTATCATTCTTAATTGTCATCAGCTGTTACCTTGATGTAGAACTCACTAGAGTGGGCAAGACAGAATAAAAACAACTTTTTAATAATTGTATTCAAAAGTGCAACATCAAACAATTTTATATAGGTGAATGAAATAACCTTGTAAACTGTTTGACAGGATACCTAATTTCCATATGTTGATTTGTAATCCATCATTTTTCTGCATGAGTAACATGGGTCTGAATTTGGTAAAAGCCATCTCTTCTTTGGCAATGCAGTAAGCGGTGTTCATTTTAATCTGTAGCTGAGTTAGCTGCCTGTTCACCGGCTTGTTCCCTGTCAAATACGGCTGTCTGGTAGTAGACGCAGTGATGTTGTTCCTGCCCCCTTCCCCCAATGCACTTGTCCAGGAAATTGATGTGCTTTTGGCATAAGTTATGTTTTTGCAATGACGTGTGTTTTAGGTTGCTGGACCCAGAAGCAAAATAAGTTTTCCCTGCTGCTTTTACCCCACACTTACGACAGTGTGTAGTTTTATCCCTCCTTAGCCACTTGAATTCACGAAGTCACCCCTCTCAAAACATATATAGATCTTTGACTTTTTCTGAGGTGGATCGGTAGCAGCATATCCGACATTGTCCATCTTCTGGTTGTGGTTGATCATTTCATAATTAGTTTTTTGCTAAGGAAAGCTTCAATTCTGCCGCATTTTGTTGCTCTTGCTAGCTAGCTAATGCCATTACTTAGCTGACAGAAAGGGGCGTCACAATTCTGCTTGAAAAGGGTATTGGTTGTGTGTCTGGCATGTGATTTGATTTAATTAGCTACATTTAAACATTTGTAGCATTATGATTTGTACACAATGTTTCAGCCTGTCTTGTTTGAGCAGTCAAGAAGTGTTGCGGCGTAATATTGTTATGCAATTATACACAGTGCTCCCAAAATAAAAGATATTAGTTGCACAGCAACATTTTTAGTTAAACTGGGGGAGCCTTGAATCCAGCTTGACTGTAAAGATAATACACTGCTCAAAAAATATAGGGAACACTTAAACAACACAATGTAACTCCAAGTCAATCACACTTCTGTGAAATCAAACTGTCCACTTAGGAAGCAACACTGATTGAAAATAAATTTCACCACTTCTCAGTTCCTATGCTTCCTGGCTGATGTTTTGTTCACTTTTGAATGCTGGCGGTGCTTTCCCTCTAGTGGTAGCATGAGACGGAGTCTACAACCCACACAAGTGGCTCAGGTAGTGCAGCTCATCCAGGATGGCACATCAATGCGAGCTGTGGAAAGAAGGTTTGCTGTGTCTGTCAGCGTAGTGTCCAGAGCATGGAGGCGCTAACAGGAGACAGGCCAGTACATCAGGAGATGAGGAGTAAGCCGTAGGAGGGCAACAACCAAGCAGCAGGACCGCTACCTCCACCTTTGTGCAAGAAGGAGCAGGAGGAGCATTGCCAGAGCCCTGCAAAATGACCACAAATGTGCATGTGTCTGCTCAAATGGTCAAACTCCATGAGGGTGGTATGAGGACCTGACGTCCACAGGTGGGGGTTGTGCTTACAGACCCAACACCGTGCAGGACGTTTGGCATTTGCCAGAGAACACCACTGGCGCCCTGTGCTCTTCACAGATGAAAGCAGGTTCACACTGAGCACATGTGACAGTCTGGAGACACCGTGGAGAACGTTCTGCTGCCTGCAACATCCTCCAGCATGACCGGTTTGGCAGTGGGTCAGTCATGGTGTGGGGTGGCATTTCTTTGGGGGGCCGCACAGCCCTCCATGTGCTCGCCAGAGGTAGTGAGACTGCCATTAGGTACCGAGATGAGATGTGGCTGGAGTGTGTCAGCAGTTCCTGCAAGAGGAAGGCATTGATGCTATGGACTGGCCCGCCCGCTCCCCAGACCTGAATCCAATTGAGCACATCTGGGACATCATGTCTCGGTCCATCCACCAACGCCATGTTGCACCACAGACTGTCCAGGAGTTGGCGGATGCTTTAGTCCAGGTCTGGGAGGAGATCCCTCAGGAGACCATCCGCCACCTCATCAGGAGCATGCCCAGGCATTGTAGGGAGGTCATACAGGCACATGGAGGTCACACACACTACTGAGCCTCATTTTGACTTGTTTTAAGGACATTACATCAAAGTTGGATCAGCCTGTAGTGTGGTTTTCCACTTTAATTTTGAGTGTGACTCCAAATCCAGGCCTCCATGGGTTGATAAATTTGATTTCCATTAATAAGTTTTGTGTGATTTTGTTGTCAGCACATTAAACTATGTAAAGAAAAAAGTATTTAATAAGAATATTTCATTCATTCAGATCTAGGATGTTATTTTAGTGTTCCCTTTATTTTTTTGAGCAGTGTATGTGGTCTGTCAGTCTTCCACTTTTATATTTGTTTTTTTCCCCCCAGAAGATCCCTTTAATTGCTTAACTCGACGCTTGATCAACAGCTTCCTCTTCCAACCGGCAGTGAATGTATTTTCCTAGGAGTGAGAGACCCTTAAATGGAGAGAGACCCCTTAACCCTTAAATGGTTGAGTTACGGGACATGTTTCCCACATACTTTAGGGAGTCCCGGTGGAAGTGTTATTTCTCATGCCACCCAGTGGGACTTTGCCCAGGAGGGCCAGGCAGAGGAGAGGGTAAATGGCAGTAATTGTTATTAATGGAGCGACAGGTGTCAGTTGGGACACATGCTGGCTCCCGTGGCTACATTCTAAGTTGTGTGGCTTGTGCCAGCTGGGAGTAGGCACGCAAATTGTCTGTAATTTGTTGTTGTGGTGTTTTACTACTGACCTGGGACCTGTTCAGGAGGGTGCAATGTTACCAGATGTTACACCCCATTCAGACACAGGTTGTACAACGCATTTGACACAATGGTTGTGATACATCTGATACTGATATTGAAGTGTTTGTCTGCACAAAAATGTTTACACAACCATCATGCGGTGTCTCCATAGGGTTGTGTAATTACCTGGTTAAATCTCCCCACTGCCTGGTTAACTTCTTGACGCTACCCATCCCTTAAGCGGGATAATTGTCATCAGCAACGCTGAATAGCATAGCTCCACAGTCAAATAATATTACAAAAAAATATTCATATTCATGAAATCCTAAGTGCAATATTGCAAAACACAGCTTAGCCTTTTGTTAATCCACCTGTAGTCTCAGATTTTGAAATTATGCTTTACAGCGAAAGCAATCCAAGTGTTTAAGTTTATCGATCGCACGACAAAACATTATGTACACTTAGCATCAAGTAGTTTGGTCACGAAAATCAGAAAAGCAATCAAATTAATCGTTTACCTTTGATCTTCGGATGTTTTCACTCACGAGACTCCCAGTTACACAACAAATGATCCTTTTGTTCCATAAAGATTATTTTAAAATCCAAAATACCTCCGTTTGTTTGTCGCGTTATGTTCAGAAATCCACAGGAAAGAGCGGTCACAACAACGCAGACAAATAATATCCATAATGTCCACAGAAACATGTCAAACGTTTTTTATAATCAATCCTCGGGTTGTTTTTAAAATATATATTCGATAATATATCAACCGGGATTGAAGGTTTTTCAATAGGACCTGGAGAAACAATGGCCGCTTTAGTCTGTTGCGCAAAACTCACTCTGGGAGCCCCCACCTATCCACTTACGCAATGTGATCTTTCACGCTCATTTTTCAAAATAAAAGCCTGAAACTATCTCTAAACACTGACACCTTAGGGAAGCGATATAAAAAGGAATCTGGGTTGATATCCCTTTTAAATGGAGGATAGACATGCATAGGAACAGAGGTTTCAAAATAAGAGGCACATCCTGATTGGATTTTCCTCAGGGTGTCGCCTGCAATATCAGTTATGTTATACTCACAGACAATATTTTGACAGTTTTGGAAACTTTAGTGTTTTCTATCCTAATCTGTCAATTACAGTGGGGAGAACAAGTATTTGATACATCAGAAAAGCAGAACTTAATATTTGGTACAGAAACCTTTGTTTACAATTACAGAGATCATAAATTTCCTGTAGTTCTTGACCAGGTTTGCACACACTGCAGCAGGGATTTTGGCCCACTCCTCCATACAGACCTTCGGGTTTCGTGGCTGTCGCTGGGCAATACGGACTTTCAGCTCCCTCCAAAGATTTTCTATTGGATTCAGGTCTGGAGACTGGCGAGGCCACTCCAGGACCTTGAGATGCTTCTTACGGAGTCACTCCTTAGTTGCTCTGGCTGTGTGTTTCGGGTCGTTGTCATGCTGGAAGACCCAGCCACGACCCATCATCAATGCTCTTACTGAGGGAAGGAGGTTGTTGGCCAAGATCTCGCGATTCATGGCCCCATCCACCCTCCCCTCAACACTGTGCAGTCATCCTGTCCCCTTTGCAGAAAAGCATACCCAAAGAATTATGTGAGAGCTGGAATTCTTACTGGTTGGTAGGTGATCAAATACTTATGTCATGCAATAAAATCCAAATTAATTACTTAAATCATACAATGTGATTTTCTGGATATTTGTTTTAGATTCCGTCTCTCACAGTTGAATTGTACCTATGAAATAAATTACAGACCTCTACATGCTTTGTAAGTAGGAAACACTGCCGATTTTGCAGGTTATCAAATACTTGTTCTGTAACGGTTTTCTTGAGTTGAAGGAGAGGCGGACCAAAATGCAGCGTGGTTACTTGTATACATCTTTAATAAAATTGAAAACACGTACAACATACAAAAACAATAAATGTAAAAATAAAAAAAATAAAAACCTAAACAGCCTATCTGGTGCAAACAAACACAGAGACAGTAACAATCACCCACAAAACCCAACACCAAACAGGCTACCTAAATATGGTTCCCAATCAGAGACAATGACTAACACCTGCCTCTGATTGAGAACCATATCAGGCCAAACATAGAAATAGACAAACTAGACATGTAACATAGAATGCCCACTCAGATCACACCCTGACCAAACAAAACATAGAAACATACAAAGCAAACTATGGTCAGGGTGTGACATGTTCTCCCCACTGTATATGCATATTCTAGCATCTGGTCCTGAGAAATTGGCCATTTACTTTGGGAATGTTATTTTTCCAAGCATAAAAATAGCGCCACCTAGCTTCAAGAGGTTAAATCTCCCCACTGCCTGGTGTTGACACAACCATCATGTGGTGTCTCCATGGGGTTGTGTAATTACTTTTGTAAAGACAAACTCTGTTGCATAACAAACTACAGTGGTTTCTCCTTTAAAAGTTGCGAGCTTTGCACGGCGGGACTTAGGGGTACCCAGCGTCACAGCTTAATTGTTGCAGACCACCACAAGGGGGTGTTAGAGCACTCATTATGCATTTGGGTCCAAGGTTTTCATATGACCAACCATATCGAGTGGTTCCAATGACTAATTTGACGCGAGCCACCCATCCCTGGGTGAATATGTCTGACAAAACATTACAGTGGAACCAAAAGTAAGTAGTTATAACGTCATAATGAGAATGATGACGCGTGGAAGAGGGAAAGGAACGAGATGGGAACAACAAGAATTTGTTGCAAGTTGGGGAGGGAGGCTAATAGCTGAACAATAGACTATTCAACCTTTACTAAAGAATGGTCTAATAGCTGAGCTAGGTGTGAAAACCCTCATCCTATCACAGACCAGATTTGTCCTAATGACCAAGGGGTAGCCTGCTACTCAATGTAATAAAGTCATGACATTTAAAATAAGTTACCTTACACGTTATGTTGGCTGACAATTTGTTCGCTACGCTGTCCTTACGAATCACATAGGATATCATTACAGCAGCATGTACCGGTATGTTAGCTAACTACCTAACATTAGTAGTTTTACATCAAACTTGCCTGTATATTAACTATAGGCTATCTAAATACCCAACGTTTATTGAAATGATGATTCCCATCATTCTTAGCTTAGCGAAATGGTATAGTTGTTGTGCGTTCCCAATGAACATTCTGGTGCTTTTGTAAATTCGCTATGGCTATCTACACCAATTTCAGAGCGCTCGTCTGAGTGTACCAGAGCGCAGAATAATTATTTTACGAGCGCTCAATATGGCCGGGGTCAGTAAATGTCAGGAAAAAAGCGTAATTAAATTGTTTCCAGCAGCACAGCCACCAACGGTTAACATGAAAACTGCCTTACCAGCTCTGCTAGGGTGAGTAAAATGGTCAGAGTAGTCTCATTTGTGTCTGCAAGTAGCTAGCCACTTTAGCTTGGGTGCTTGACTGCCGTTGTAAGGCCAGAACGCTCAAATCAACCCTACTCCTCTGCCCGAACGTCCAGTGTGAGCTACGAGAACGAAACTGTCTGTCAGTTTGTAAATTCAATCTGATAATGTGCAGCGCCATATTTTCTGTTCCATCCTAACGGAAATCCAGAGGGTTTTTCATTTATCATGGAATTCAAACACCAGAATATTAAGCAAGTACCAGTCAAAAGTTTGGACACCTACTAATTTCAGGATCATAACTATGAAATAACACTGGTGTCCCGCGTGCCCCGTATTTTGTATTACAGACATGGCCTGCTCACCTTATTTAAGGAATTAGGCACTTTCCCATGTTTACTGCAGTATGTATTGTAGACTGCATAGTAGCCTAATAAACAAACACATTTCATTAATAATTTAATGATGAAAAATATTATTTCAAATGGCAGATATTGAGTTGTTTATGGACCCATAACAAATTACTATGGGAATAAATATCCCTGATTTACAGAAATATTGGAACAAAGTTGTCTAATGAAGGTTTAGAATTCTCCAATCCTGTAACCTACGTTGTACAGCGCCATATTTTCCATTCCATCCTATCTGTCCCCTGAAGATTTTGTTTTTCGTTTATCTCAGAATAGAAACACCATAATATTAATCAAATTAATAAAGCAAATTTCTTCAAATCAATCCCATATACTATGTTATTACAAAAAATGTTTTAAATTCTCTGGTAATGCCAATACGGAATACTATCAAATGCTTCTCAAAGATGCCCTCTGGTGGTCAAACTAGCAATAACTTGCAGTAACAGAAGAAATGGTTGTCAAATTCATAATGTGCCACAGAATGCAGCAGCAGCATGCAAGGTGTCTCGCAGTGTGACGCAACTTTTAACCTCTAGCGACGAGCAATCCCGTATCCGGGAGCGTAATCATAGCCTCAAGCACATTACCATAACGCAACTTTTCCTATTCATGAAAATCGCAAATGAAATAAATATATTCAAACACAAGCTTAGCCTTTTGTTAACAACACTGTCATCTCAGATTTTCAAAATATGCGTTACAGCCAACGCTTGACAAGCATTTGTATAAGTTTATCATGGCATAATGCTATGCTAGCTCTGCTGGCAGCAGGCAACATTTTCACAAAAATAAGAAAAGCAACCAAATTAAATCATTGAAGAAATTCAGATGCTTTTACTCTGGAGACTCCCAGTTAGATAGCAAATGTTCCTTTTTTCAAAAAATAATATTTTTGTAGGCGAAAAACGTCCCCTTTGTTCATCCTGCTTGGCTGAGAAATCGACCGAAAAATACTATAACGCCAAACTTTTTTCAAAATTAACTCCACAGAAACTAAACGTTGTTTAGGAACCATCCTCAAGGTGTTTTTAACATATGTATTCGATAATATATCCGTCGAGGCAGTTGGTTTCTCATAAGAAACGATTGAAAAAATGGCTACCTCAGTATTTTACGCAAGGTTTTCTCCGGGAGACACCATGCGACCACTCGCCCTATATGGTCTCTTACAACCATTCTCCAATGGAAATGCCTAAAAAGACGTCACAATGCTGTAGACACCTTGGGGAAAACGTGGAAAATGTAAGCTGACTCCTAGCTCCTTCACAGCCATATAAGGAGTCATTTGCATGAGGCGGTTTCAAAAAATGCGGCACTTCCTGATTGGATTTTTATCTGGGTTTCGCCTGTAACAACAGTTCTGTGGCACTCACAGACAATATCTTTGCAGTTTTTGGAACGTCAGTGTTTTCTTTCCAAAGCTGTCAATTTTATATGCATAGTCGAGCATCTTTTCATGGCAAAATATCTTGTTTAAAATGGGAACGTTTTTCATCCAAAAATTAAGAGCGCCCTCATATCCAACTAGTTAAAGGAGGAACCATTGTACAGTAAGTTGTACAACTTGAGTATGTAGAGCAAGATAGAAGTGTATCATGTGTAAGAGGAATATGAGTATCGTTGTGTAGAATAGGAAGTCGTGTCAAACCTATATGTTACATTTCGATATATAACATTCAAAATGTTTGACTTCACTGAACACACCCCAAGACAAGCAAGCACACTCATTTTCTTCAGGAAATGTACCTTTTCAGTCTAAGTTAGGTTGCCCTCCCCCGGTTCCTGGTTGACCTTGTTTTGTTAACCCCTCGTTGTGGTTGTCTTATCCAGAGTGTGGCGCACCGCGTGCTTTCCCGGGACCCATCGGCCGACCTGGAGTACAGCAAGCAGCCCGACATGGGCCTGTCATCCCCCACCAACCCAATGTCCCCAGCGGGGTCGCGACAGACCCAGCAACCGGCCCACTTCGACATGGGCTCGCCCTCCAGCACCCTGTCCAACTACGACTCAGCCAACTCCAGCCAGTGTAGCATGGGAGAAATGCGGAGCGGCTCACCCCCTTCATCACGAGCCCCCACCGGTCAGTCACACGCACCCCACCCGCACCCCACCCCACACACACACACACAGGCACCACACACGCACCCCAGCTTTCACACACACACACCCCACACGCACCCCACCCCACCCCACACACACACGCACCCCAGCCCACACCCCAGATTTCACACACATGCACCCCAGCCCACACCCCAGATTTTACACACATGCACCCCACACTCGTGCACACACACACGCTCCCTCACACACATTAACTTTCTGAACTAGCTGGATTGAACTATAGGAAAATTGAATTAAGGACAATAGTTAAGATTACACAGGGGGGAAAAATAGTCATGTTCATGCTATGGTGAGGCAATCGGTGCCAGGATCTATGAATACACTATTTGTAGGAACAGCTTGCACTTTAGCCAATTTTAGTGTGTGTGTGACCCCAAACATGACATTTTTGATTTGGTAATGTGTACACTATTATCATAACAATTGTGGGAACTATCACCACTCATCTGACTGGAACAAATTCCATGTAACACTTTGCATTCCTTTGTATGATGCCACAACAGCGCTCCATACTAGTGCTTCCCTCTAGTGGCAGGTAGGATAAATCATCTGTTTGTGAATCAACCACTGCATCCAAACCAAGTGTCTCGAAATGCAATCCTGGAGAGCTACTGGGTGTTCAAGCTTTTGTTCCACACCTGCACTATTATTAGAAAAAGGTAATGGATTTTATAGTGCTTTTCGAGGTGCGCAAAGCATGTGGATGAAACAAAATCATCCAACAGCTATCATGTGCAATACCCAACCTGGGTGTTTCTATGTCCTTAGAAATAGAACCCCGAGAACAGCCGTTAGTTCACCCATCACCCACCCATTGGCTTGAATGGTGATGTCTGTTCAAGGATTTCTAGCTATTTCTATAGCTACCTCATCCATCTCACCCCTGACCCATTGTGTCCTTGTCGCAGGTGGAGGCCCAGCGGAGTCCGCCATAAATGACATGCATACTTACACGGATATGCTCAACCCTGACGTGGAGCCCGGAGCTCCCAAGTGCAAGGAGCCCGCCGCCACCGCTCAGCCGCCTCCCCCACCCCTGCTGGACTTGCCAACGCCCCCTCCCCCCGACTCCCCCTCCCAACCTCTCCTGCCTCCCCCCGAATACCCTCTGCCACAGCCCCCGCGGACTCAGCCGATATCTATCTGAAGGCGAAGAGCAACCTGAGGCACGTGGAGGAGGTGGTGAGCATTCTCTCTTCCTTTACACACACACACACACACCCTAATCTCTCACACACACACACACACTATTAAGTCACTTGTACATGCAGTCCTATTAATTAAGAAGCCTTTTTGAAGACCTCTGTCCATTGAGAGAACATGCCGTAATCAGGAATTAAGAAGATCAATTTCCTCTCAACTTGACCATTCGATGCCATTGAGCCCCCAGTCTAAAAATGGCTGTCCAGGCCTGCCGAGTCGCGCAGTGGTCCAAGGCAGTGCTAGCTGTGCCACTAGAGATTCTGGGCTCGAGTCCAGGCTCTGTCGCAGCCGGCTGCGACTGGAAGACCCATGGGGCGGTGCACAATTGGCCCAGCGTCGTCCGGTTTAGGGGGGGATTTGGCCGGCAGGGATGTCCTTGTCCAATTGCGCACTAGCGACTCCTGTGGCGGGCCCAGGTGCAGTGCACACTGACACCGACACTGTCGCCAGGTTTTTTCTCTGGGTGCTGGTGACAAATGGCCAAGTCCTCACAGAGGGTTGCCTTTCGATGCCACGCTAAGATAATATCCTAGCACAGTGCAGTAAGCTGATCAAACAGACCATTAGCCATAAGAACAAAACGCTCAAACAGCTGAAGCTCCGATACAATTTAGCTACTGTTCAGATACAGATCTAGGAACAGCTTACCCCACTCCATATTAAGAGATGGTACACTCAGAGCCTTCAGTTGACAAAAGTAATTGTGAATGCAGGTTTTCATGGCTGTACAAAGGAAATTGTGTATACATGGCTGTACAAAATCAGTTCATCTCTTGTATCTGCTGGATCACAGGTCTTAACAAATCACATAAGTTAGTGGTTAACAGGATTTTTCATGAGTATCCAATCTCTGTACCCCACACATACAATTATCTATAAAGTCCCTCAATTGAATAGTGAAATTCAAGCACAGATTAAACCGCAAAGACCAGAGTTTTTTTTGCCTTACAAAGAAGGGTGGAAGTGTAAACATTTTACAAGAAGACACGGAATCTCCCTTTGAGCATGGTGAAGTTATTAATTAGGCTTTGGATAGTTTATCAATACACACAGGCACTACAGAGATACAGGCGTCTTCCCTAACTCAGTTGCCGGAGAGAAAGGAAACTGATCAGGGATTTCACCATGACGCCAATGGTGATTTTTAAAGAGTTTAATGGTTGTAATATGAGAACTGAAGATGGGGTCAACAACATTGTCGTTACTCCACAATACTAACCTAAATGACAGTGAAAAGAAGGAAGACTCTACAGAATAAAAATATTCCAAAACATGCATCCTGTTTGCAACAAGCCACTAAAGTAATACTGTCCTGAATACAAAGCGTTAAGTTTGGTGCAAATCCAACACAACATATCACTGAGTACCACTCTTCAAATTTTAAACCATGGTGATGGCTGCATCATGTTATGGGTATGCTTGTCTTCAGCAAGGACTAGGGAGTTTTTTGGGGATAAAAATAAACATATAGCTATAAGCACAAGTAAAATCCTAGAGGTTCAGTCTGCTTTCCAACAGAGAGGGAGACAAATTCACCTTTCAACAGTACAATAACCTAAAACACAAGGACAAATCTACAATGGACTTGCTTACCAAGACAACATGTAATGTTCCTGAGTGGCCGAGTTAAAGTTGACTTAAATCGTCTTGAACTTGGAAATGGCTGTCTTGGAAATGGCTAGGTTTGGTTTGGATGTGTGTGAAGCGCACACTTCTCCAGTATACCAGTGGCCATTGAAGGTGAGCATTTGCCCACGGAAGTTGGTTATGACACCGAACTTCAGTTCGGTCAAGACCCTGGTGAGGACAACGAGCACACGGATGAGCTTCCCTGAGACTGTTTCTGACAGTTTGTTCAGAAATTCGTTGGTTGTTCAAACCCACAGTTTAATCAGCTGTCCGAGTGGCAGGTCTCAGACCATCCCATCCCCATCCCGCCGGATGTGGAGGTCCTTGGCTGGCGTGGTTATACGTGGTCTGCTGTGGTGAGGCCAGTTGGACGTACTGCCAAATTCTCTATAATGACGTTAGAGGTGTTTTATGGTAGAGAAATTAACAAAATTATCTGGCAATAGGTGGACATTCCTGCAGACAGCATGCCAATTGCACACTCCCTCAACTTGAGACATCTGTGGCATTGTGTTGTGTGACAACTGCACATTTTAGTGGCCTTTTATTGTCCCCAGCACAAGGTGCACTTGTGTAATGATCATGCTGTTTAATCTGCTACTTGATATGCCACACCTGTCAGATGGATGTATTGTCTTGACAAAGAAGAAATGCTCACTAACAGGGATATAAAGAAATTTGTGCACAAAGTTTGAGAAAATAAGCTTTTTGTGTATGTAACATTTCTTGGATCTTTTATTTCAGCTCATGAAACATGGGACCATACTTGCTCATATCTTTAATATTAAATTATTTACAATGTATGATGGGACACTTTATGCTCATTGCTTTTGCAACCATGAGAAGCCAACCGTAGATCTAATCTAGTAGTTGCCCATGCAAACTAGATGTATGCCACCGCATGACCACGCTGACCACAGTAAAGTAAAAACAAAAGGCTGAAACAGCTAAATGAACACAGATAACTGGGTCTATCCGTGTGGTGGGAGGGGTTGAGGGTGGTTATAGTCTTGTCCTGGACGCAGAACTGAGCAACTACCCTGTTAGATAGCCAATTTGGACTTTGCAGCTGGTCTATGTTGTAAAAGGTCTTGACCTGAGCTAACAGATCACTGCACCTGTACATAGCTCATCTGTAAATAGCCCATCCAATCTACCTCATCCCCATACTGTATTTATTCATTTATCTTGCTCCTTTGCACCCCAGTATCTCAACTTGTACATTCATCTTCTGCACATCCTACCATTCCAGTGTTTAATTGCTATATTGTAATTACTTTGCCACCATAGCCTATTTATTGCCTTACATGCTGTATATAGAGTTTTCTACTGTATTTTTGACCGTATGTTTAGTTTATTCTATGTGTAACTCTGTGTTGTTGTTTGTGTCGAACTGCTTTGCTTTATCTTCGCCAGGTTGCAATTGTAAATGAGAACTTGTTCTCAACTTGCCTACCTGGTTAAATAAAGGTGAAATAAATAAACAATTAAAATTCAAAAATGTCAAAACAAAAATGAGCTTTTTGGTCTTAGACTTTGTTGGGGTTAGGCATTAGGGTTTGCAGTGTGTTTAGGGTTATGTTTAAAATAAGATTTTATGACTTTGTGGCTGTGCCAAATAGTGACCACTCTGCAGAGCTGCCCCAGAACAAGATTCAGGACGAAAAATACATTACCCACTGTGTGTATGCACGGGCACACACACACTTCACAAAGTGCTGCTTGGGGACCTTGTCTTTGACAACAGACGTGAGCCAACAATGCAGAAACACCCATGAAGCCACAAAGGACAAGAGAAAAGAAACAGGACAATACAAAGGGGAAGAGCTCACTGACGTTGGGGATGTCAGTCAATTATTTCTGCCGCTCTTAGATTTGACTATTTATTATCTGTTGAATGTCTCTAGCTTTTGCCATGGCTCCTTTTGAAAACTAAATGAATGCAATGCAAATTTAAATGGCGACGGCATTTGTGATGCTTTTGTTTTGGTGAGATTTGACAGGAAAAGTGGGTGTCTGAATTGAGGAAGTTGATCCGATGGCTTCTACAATGATCTACTCAACAGCCATTTTTTAAATATGTATTTTTTATTTCACCTTTATTTAACCAGGTAGGACAGTTGAGAACAAGTTCTCATGTACAACTGAGACCTGGCCAAGATAAAGCAAAGCAGTGCGACACATTCAACAACAGAGTTACACATGGAATAAACAAACATACAGTCAATAACACAATATAAAAATCTATATACAGTGTGTGCAAATGTAGAAGGGTATGGAGGTAAGGCAATAAATAGGCCATAGAGGCGAAAATAATTACAATTTAGCATTAACACTGGAGTGATAAATGTGCAGATGATGATGTGCATAACACTTAGAAATATTGCATAATCCTGTATCTGGTTGGTTACTCTGTGTATGTATGTATGTGTGTGTGTGTGATAAGTACAGAACCCATAAGAAGTGTGTATATACTGTATATATATATATGTGTGTATATATATGTGTGTGATAAGTACAGAACCCATAAGAAGTGTGTATATACTGTGTATATATATGTGTGTGTATATATATATATATATATATGTGTGTGTGTGTGTGTGTGTGTGTGTGTGTATATATATGTATATACATATGTGTGTATATATATATATATATATATATATATACGTACATAAGTACATACGTACATACGTACATACATACAAACTGTTTTTACCTCAAACTGCTGCTCAGGTGCCATGTGTTGTTTTGTACAGTGCAACATGTTTTTGTGAGCATAACTCCAGCAATCACCCTTAGGCTCCACACATTGAGTAAGCCTGGCCAAAAGTGGCTTAACTGAGTTGAGGAGATGGAAAGAAAAGTCAGATGCATCCCAGCTTTTGCTAGAGTCAAACTTGCAATGTAAATAGTTTTAATGCAATAGTTTGCATTAGGTAAATACTCTACCCCCAAAAAGACACAGGTGGAAAAGCATTTTTACTTCCCGAACTGATTGAATTGAAATGGAATTGTCCCCAACCCTGGACTACCATAATATCATGAAAAGGCCTAGCTATCTTTGAAACATGGGTCCTTTCGGATAAACTGTTGTCAGGTGTCTGAGCTTTCTTCTCTACAGGTGGCCTAGAGAGCTAGGAATGGGAAAGGGAGCAGCCCGGAGATGCAGTAGAGGGCCATGTTACTGATCTCTGTCCCCTCCTGTGAGGTCACGAGGGGGCTCTCTTACCTCAAACAGGAACTGTGTAAATGTGAATTCTTATTTTCTTTGATCCCAAACGCTTTTGTACAATATTAATGGTGATGCTTTAACCCAGAGGCAAAGACGAAAATACTTGTTGTTCCTGGTGCTGTTAAAGCTGCTTCTGCTCTGAATCCTCCAGAGGTGACACTATACATTTTTTACCCTCAAATGTCGACAAAACACTTTTTTGTGCAGATCGGTTTCATGTTAGGCGATGAAGACTTTTTTAATTTTTTATTTTGTGAATGTTCTGTGGTCTACGCTTTGCAACTGTTTGCCTAAACATATATTATAGCGAACAAAAGACTATCTGATCACTTAAAATATCTTACTCCTACTTTTGAACTAGCGTAGCTTTTATAGCTCAGTCTTCCTTCCACACAGCTACTAAACCCCACATTTGGACACACTGTCAGTATTTCAAAAAGACACAAATGGCAAGCCAAAAAAAACAACACGCAAACCCAAACATATTTATTTACTCACTGCTCATTGGCCCCTCCCTTGTTTCTACCCAGCAACTGACTCCAGAAGAGAACCAGGATAGGCTGCACCGGGTGGACTCCAACAGAAAGTCTCGAAACTTCAACAAGCAGCCCAGCACGGGGGACTACTACAAAGCCCTGGGTAGCGACACGGTCGACTACCGTGGGGTCCGAACCATGGTGCCTAACAAGGAGGTAAACAGGACCAGACAACCAGGCTTCTCCAACTTCAGTCCTGCAGAGCAAACTGGATGTGCAGGCTTTTGTTCCAGGCCAGCACTATAGACCTGATTAAACTAATCGTTGTCCAGACCTAAGACCATGAATAGTTGATCAACAGGTGTACTGGGCTGGAACACAAGCCTCTCCAGGACCGTAGTGTTTTCACTGTAGAAGAGGGAGACATTTGTTTTGGCGGCTGCAGTACGGGCTTAAGGGCTGCAGTATTGCTATGCTTTGAATTAGGTATGCACCGATATGACATTTTTGGCCGATACCGATATCCAATATTTTCCTTGCAAAAAAAACAACAGATATTGATATTTTACATTTTTGCGGCCTTTTAAGCATTCTAGTACAGTTCTTTAAAAAAAAAATGTTTTACCCCTTTTTTGCCCCAATTTCGTGGTATCCAATTGGTAGTTACAGTCTTGTCTCATCGATGCAACTCCCATACGGACTCAGGAGTGATGACGTTTGAGAGCCGTGCGTCCTCCAAAACACAACCCAACCAAGCCACACTGCTTCTTGACACAGAGCACATCCAACTCGCCAACAGCCCACTTAACCTGGAAGCCAGCCGCACCAATGTGTCGGAGGAAACACCATACACCTGGCGACGGTGTCAGCGTGCACTGCGCCCGGCCCACCACAGGAGTCGCTAGTGCGCAATGGGACAAGGATGTCCCTGTCGGCCAAAACCTCCCCTAACCAGGACGACGCTGGGCCAATTGTGCGCCGCCCCATGGGTCTCCCGGTCCTGGCCGGCTGTGACAGAGCCTGGACTCAAACCCAGAATCTCTAGTGGCACAGCTAGCACTGCGATGCAGTGCGCCACTCAGGAGGCCAGTTAAATAGTTAACACACACAGACACAGCGGTCTAAGGCACTGCATGGTGATTTGAACTTACAGCTGCAGGAGGATGACTGCCCGCTGGCCCCTGGTTATCTTCCATAACATCATTGATTTTGAAATATATCCATTTCCAAGATGGCAGCATGTCAAGTTGTTTGTCTGTGACTAGTACATTTTAACCAACTAATAACCTAATTATTTATGGTTGCGTAACTTCGTTGTTGTGTAGTGCAAACTATTTTATTTTTGCTGGTGTAAAGATCACGGGTCCTCCAACTCGGCACTTCATTACTTGACGTTTACCCTATCTAACTAAGTAACCCTGTCTCTCTCTGGCTGGCCTGAGTTCCTCCTTCGCCTGCGGAGTGTCTTGTCCAAGCTGCTCCTTTTTGCTCTTCGCCTGGCTGTCAGTGGCAGCTCAACATTCTCAACGTTCTCTCTATCGACCTCAACACCCAATCTACTCACACGCGCAAACACTCACATTCAGACTCATACATACAGCTGTCCTTCTTTCCCCTTACCTTCGTTGGCCTCTATTTTTTTTATCAGAGAAAATTACCATTTTCATGGTATTGCTTTGTGCACTGACTTTACTGAACTCTGGAGAAAACGAACATTGTCGCTGGGTGAGGACATCTGACAATGTGCTCTCCCGACCATTAGAATTTTTGTCTGCAGGAACTCGCTCTTTTTCACTCGGTCCACTCGTCCAAGTGACGATGTATTTGTGGCCTGATGTGAACAGTACGAATTTGTGTCACTACCAAGGTCTAATGGTTTTAAATGACTGTTTTGTATTGTCTGGAAACTCACTTGTAGAATTCGCTTGCAGTAGGTCTCTTAAAAAAGAGAAGCCGTGCAAGGTTATTAAACCGAGGTGCCTAGTTATTCTTCTTTTGTTGATATCAGGTAACGTGCAACCTAACCCTGGCCCTGATATGCAATGTCTCCAGACCCTCTCTGATTTTAAATCAAGATCTGGTTTAGGTATTTTTCATTTAAATGTACGCAGTCAAACATTGAAGGGGTTAGGATTTGGGCGAAATCAACTGATGCTGATGTAATTGTGTTTTCTGAAACCTGGCTCAGCAAGTCTGTTTTTGATAAGGATATTTGTATAAGTGGTTACAATGTTTATCGCACTGATCGGGTTAAGAAAGGTGGGGGTGTGGCTATATATGTAAAATCTAAATTCCATGTAAGTGTTGCAAAGTCTGAAACTATTTGTAAACAGCTGGAATTTCTTGCTTTGAATATTGAGGTTTCAAAGGGTCTCTCTATAACTGTGATTGGCTGTTATAGACCCCCCCCCTCTGCTCTCGGTGATGCATTTTCTTCTTTGACTCACCTTATGTCTAAACTTCTTTACAGTGAAATCATCTTGATTGGTGATCTCAACTGGTGTTGGTTAAAGCTGGTGTCTGATTTAAAAATGTCTTGTAATTCTATGAATCTTACCCAGTTGATTAACTCACCCACTCGCCCAAATCTTAAATGCCCAGATAAAATTCCCTGATTTATTTGATATTTACAAATGTTCCACATAATTATTCTGCGGTTGGTGTTTTTTGTAATGATTTAAGTGACCATTGTGCTGTTGTTGCTGTTAGAAATACTAAGGTTCCTAGAACAAACCCACGTTTTATTCGTAAGAGAAATTTGAAGTGTTTTAATGAGCAGGCTTTCTTTCATGATTTGTTCATTTTGACTGGAGCAGATTGAGTTTATCTCTGATGTGAAAACTGCCTGGAAATTCTTTCACAATGTTTTTTTCCAAATAGTAAACAAACGTGCCCCATTCCGCAGGTTCAGTGTTAAAGGGCGGGTTAATCCATGGTTTTCTTCTGAGCTGTCTTGTATTATTCACAACCATAATCAAGCCTGGGCTAAAGCAAGGAAATCATGTTCTGATGCTGATTGGCTTATTTTTAGGCAGTTACGAAACAAGTGTTCTTTTCTTCTCAGGAAGACCAACTCTGAATATTTTATGTCTGTTACAACTGATAACCTGAATGACCCTAGAAAGTTTTGGAAGGCTATTAAGTCTATGTCTGGTAACAGTAATGTTAATGAATTACCGTCACGTGTTTTGAATGACTCTGTTGCTCTATATGACACAACTGAAATGCTGAATTGTTTCAATGAGCACTTTGTATCATCTGGTAGGCTGTTTGATTCAGTGTCCTCTGTCTCTGTACAACCCTGTGTGGATGAACCAGTGAGAGCTGGTCAAACTTTGAGCTTTTTGCCATTCTCAGTGCAGGTGGTACATGAAGCCCTGAAATCCTTAGATCAGATAAAGCCTGCAGGTCCTGATCTTTTGGATCCCTGCTTTTTAAATCTGGCAGCTGATTTCATAGCTGAACCACTTACATCTCTGTTCAATCTAACCCTGGTATGTAATGAAATTCCAAAGATCTGGAAATCAGCATTTGTCCTACCACTAAACTAAACTAATGGTGTTTTCTAATGCAAGAAATAGACATCTGAACCTTTTCACCTATTACTACCTGTCAGGGCAAGGAGATTGAGGTTGTAACCTCATATCTTGGAATTTGAATTGATTGATGGCCTCTTTTTTAAATTGCATATTCAACAACTTACAAAAAAATTGAAGCTGAAATTGGGATTTTATTTTAGGAATAAGGCCTGTTTTTCTTTTGAAGCCAGTAGGAGGCTCGTATCAACTACATTTATGCCTTTACTAGACTATGGTGATATTTTATATATGAATGCTTCCGCTCAGTGTTTGAGATCAATTGACAGCCTATACCATGGCACTTTGAGATTTAATTTAAACTGCAAAACCCTTACGCACCACTGCACTTTGTATACCAGGGTTGGCTGGCCTTCTCTCTAGTCACTCGTAGGCTCAGTCACTGGTATACTTTTATTTACATAGCCGTTTCAGGTTTACAATCTTTTTTTGGGGGCATTTTTATTGTTCAGAAATGTGGTGGGTCCTCTCTTCGTTCGCTGGACTTTACATTTACATTTAAGTCATTTAGCAGACGCTCTTATCCAGAGCGACTTACAAATTGGTGAATTCACCTTCTGACATCAGTGGAACAGCCACTTTACAATAGTGCATCTAAATCATTTAAGGGGGGGGAGAAGGATTACTTTATCCTATCCTAGGTATTCCTTGAAGAGGTGGGATTTCAGGTGTCTCCGGAAGGTGGTGATTGACTCCGCTGTCCTGGCGTCGTGAGGGAGTTTGTTCCACCATTGGGGGGCCAGAGCAGCGAACAGTTTTGACTGGGCTGAGCGGGAACTGTACTTCCTCAGTGGTAGGGAGGCGAGCAGGCCAGAGGTGGATGAACGCAGTGCCCTTGTTTGGGTGTAGGGCCTGACAAGGGCACTTTACCCTGCTAACTGTTCCAAATGTCCAAACTGAATTTGGTAAAAGGGCTTTTATGTACTCTGCGCCATCGTCTTGGAACACCTTACAAAATACTTTTAAACTGGAAGAACTTGTCCCGATTGGTGTTTTTAAATCACTGATGAAGGATTTTTGAGGCTGTTTCCCTGACCTGTCAATGTTTCTAATTTGCTGTTTTATTCTCTTGTGAATTCAATGGTTTTTACTAGATTACTTGTAGTTTTTCATGTCGTCTGTCTGTCATTTTTTTGTAATGACTTGGTGCTGCCTATCTTGGCCAGTGCCCTTCCTGGTTAAAATTATAATTTATTTAACCTTTATTATCTCAATGCAACAGGCATAACTACAGTCCCTGGTTCGAATCCAGGCTGTTTCACATCCGGCCGTGATTGGGAGTCCCATAGAGAGGCGCACAATTGGCCCAGCGTCGTACGGGTTTGGCAGAGGGTAGGCCGTCATTGTAAATAAGACTTTGTTCATAACTGATTTGCCTAGTTAAATAAACGTTACACACCACACTGACCAAAAAGTAATTTTGTTGGCGTTTACGCATGTCCCCATTACCAGTAAAACATAATCAAAACCTATTTCTTTCCCTTACTTGCTGTGCTGTTTCATTGTTCAGTCGTTTCATTTTCAACCAGGATTTCATCATACGTGTCAAGTAGTGAAGTTTCAGCTCTGTCTGTCCGTGGCCTCACTTCCTCTGTGCGCACTGTCACCGTGTCCGTTTCCATCTTGTCCAGCTGTCTATGTAACACTTCACGTAAACCCTGTTTTGTCCCCATCAAATTAGCGGTCCTTGTACCAAGCATTGAGCATGGTGGCGACAGTAAAGAGGCTCAGAGAACACCACTGAATCCCTTGTTCACAGCCTCGGGTACTTTTGTAGGTTTTACCCCCACAGCCTGTGGGCAGTTTTGTTGAGCAGGCGTTTCAATGCCATGACAGAGGGTACCACGTCTGCTGCTGTTCATGTTTCAAACGCCATTGAAATGGCAGCAGCGGTATGAGAACCAGCACATTCTTGATCATGCAATACAATCTTCCTCAGTACGAAATCCTTGTCGACCCACTGTGCTGTCAGACTCAGCATGCTGATGGGGCTGACATCGCTGGTCCAAATGTCATCGTGACGCCCATTGCAAGTAGCATAATGAATTCCATTATCGTGGCGTTAATGGATTTTAACTTTTGAGTTTTCTCGCTGAACTCTTTCGAATGACTGCTCAACTTGAACTTGTTTAGTTGTTGGAAGTGTGTGCTTAGTATTTTTCTGCTTTTGTTCTGTGTAGCACTGTATTTTTCGTGGCGTCATTACGTCATCTACTTACATTATATATGTACGCACGTCAGCTTTGACATCGGTTTTGCACATCGGCGTTAAACTAGACATTGGGCTGATGTGTTGGATTTTTTGATAATTCCGATATGCTCACCGATATATCGTGCATCCCTAGTTTGAATTGTTCCCTGGCATTTAATGGATGCCTTCGTGTCACTGATAGGCCAGGGGTATAATTTAGTCTCTGATTTGAAAAGGCAAGGAGGACAGCAAGTGTACACTTTGGCCATCAATACCAGGGAAATTAAATGCTTTAAATGCAGACTTGCAGACAGACCTGTGCTTTATCTTTTTAAAGGTAATGTCTTGTTTCAGGTCTAATCTAGGTTGGCTTTATGGTTTTGTTGTACTCACTAAACCTAAAGAATATTGTCTCAAATAAAATAAGCTAAATGTCCATTTTTGCGGTCAACACAGAAGAAACAATTGAGCAGACAAATAGTTCCACAGACACGGATCAATCAGGTCTTGCACGCACAGTCAACAGGCCCCCCAGGGAGCGGCCCAAAATCAGTTTGGTGTAATCTACATTGAGCCAATTAGGACCTCCGTGGGGCTTCCTAACCCCTACGCGTCCCCAAGGACAGGACAGATGGCGCCCCACGTCGCCCCGGCTAATCATTATCGCCAGCTGGGGCCCGGCACGTGCTGGAGAGCGACCCCCGTGAGACCCCTCATTATAGGGGAAGAGGGGCATAATGACAGGCACGCGTGTAAAAAGAGGAGGAGGAGGGGGGTTAAATGGCACGGTCCATTAACTCTGTAACAGCTGTGTTAGTGTCACTGTCAGGCTGTAGTGGGGGGTGGTGCGGAGGGTGGGGGGCTATTACTCTATTCCTCACAGCAACAGATGCCCCTCACACCCCAGAAGGACACTAGATTAACTCAATTATTATTCCCACTGGGTGTAATGTCTTTGTGTAGATTTAAGACAGCAAATGTTTAATTGAGCCGTCATTTCAGAGTCAACTATAGTACCATACATCTGTCACAGTATTACTCCCCCTCTCCTCCCACTATAATAATGTTATTGGTCCAGCAAAGCACAGCTACTGTGGACTGTCTTAGCAGGTATTTCTGTGAAGACAGGAGTGATATGGTTCATTGGCTCCTACCATTATGACAACTTCCTCTCAGCTGTCAAGGAATGAGATCACAATAAGATCCGGATGGGTGATGTTTTGACTGTGCAAAAATGGGGAGATGTTACAAAAAAAAGTGGAGTCACAATTTTAGCTGCATTTATTCTTTTCACAATGTCCATGGCAAGGGATTGATTTGGGTTTAAAGATAACTGTACCGTGTAGGCAATTCAATGAAAAAATGTGCTTTCGATCAAGTATTTGAAATCTCTGCATTTTAACTCTGTCAAAATGGTGCCCTTTATATTTAAGATGGACAGGCAACCCTTATCATTTTCTTCATGTTATATGTTTTGGCTGGTGGGATATGAACTAACCATTTTCTATTCTTTATGATCCAATCAGGGTTCTCTGTTATTGGAGGAGTCAGCCAACAGCCCCGCCCCCAGCCCACAGAACAGCACCACCGAAGAGTTGCCCCTCCCTCCTCCCCTGCCCCCACTCCCCATCAGTAATCCCACCCCGGCACCCCCTCCTCCCCCACCTTTGCCCTCAGAAATGCCCACCTTCCAGTACAGCTCTTCCTCAAGCACCAACCAGCGACGCCCCTCCTCCTCTTCAGGAAGTGAGTCATCACTCCTGCGATCTTTCGAGTATTCTTTTTCTTAATTTTTCTTTCCTCGCTTTCACTTTCTCTCTATTTTTCACAACCCCTTTCTTTCTTTCTTTCTGGCATTGTGCTTCTTCTCTCCTCTTGTAACTGCAGTCCATTCTGAACATGTTCTTTTTCATGTTACATTTGCTCATTTCACAGATGGCAAAACCAGTGTCAATAGACTCCTTCTCCACTATCCCTGATGGTGCACTAATTCCTGGAAAGCTGAGTTGCGGCAGGCGCAAAACTGGAACAATGTTATCTCATTCTGTAGCCCGAGAGATGAGTCTGGCTTTACCGTCCCAGATAACTGATTACAAATGTATGCCCTCGCTCAGGGCTATCATTACCTTGAGTACCGGTTTAGTGTTCAGCAATTTCCTTAATTTCCCCCTCTCTCTCTCTTGACTGACTAGCACTACCTGACATGGTTGCTCTTTGCCCTGTCTGCTCCTCTGTTCTAGTTACAAAAAATCGTGGTTGTTTTCTATGGTTGGGGGAAATGTGATTTTAGCAATATGTTCAATTGTTCCATTCCAGAGCATTAGGGCGTTGCGTCAGCACTAGGATGTCAGCCGCTCTATAGTCAAAACCATAGAGATAAAACGTTATCATATTTGATTTGTCCTGTTGAATTTGACACTCATCTGTCTTCTATTACGGTCGTCTACTAACAAGCTCTCTTTTTCCTCCTTCAATTGTGTCAATGGTCCTATCCCTCTCTCCTCTCCTCTCCTACCCTCCGGAACACCTGCTGTCTGTCCCCTTCTCGCTCTCCTCCTCTTCTCTCTCTCTCCACTGCTGCCTATCTAAAGGTGTGGAGTTTCTGTCCCCTTCTCCTCAGCCTGAAGGCGGCCCACTTAGGCTGACAAAGAGTAAGTACTAGTGGCTTCAATTCAACTTTATTTATCCCCTCATGGGCAATTAAGGTGCGTCTCAAATCAACATCCTTGTCGTCCCTCTGGGCAGAAGACTTCTCTTTTAACCCATACAAACCATTTCCTTTATTTTCTTCCTCTCCTTTCTTTCACATCCACCTGCCATGGTTCTTCTCCCACCGTCTGCCTGCTGGAGGCTGTTGGTCATTGGCGACACAGTCGATTAGGCAGAAAACTACAAAACAAATAAGTGGTCAGCGGCTGTACCTTGGTTGGTTGATGCATGTAATAAATGGGCAATACATGGGTTATAAAGAGTTAATAAGAGTGAATTAAAGCTGTAATTATAGATGGGTGTGGAACAAAGAGACCAGAGAGCTTATTCAAATGAGGTGTGTGCAAAGTTTAAAGCGTCACAGAAAGACATACAATATAGAGCAGACATGATTCTGGTCAATAATATGGCAGAGAAGCATTGAACATACCCTTTCTGCATAACACATTTCTATCTGAATCTTCCGGAGTAGTTCCAATAAGCCCAGCAACACACGTTTCCTCCTGACAAGAGGGAGTTAAAGGGGAATCTCACCCTGGGGAATCTGGACTTGTGGTCATCATGTCTGAGGCATTTCTAGGACTGTGAGATGTTTCACACATACTTGCACAGGAGGAAGGCAGGTCAGTGCTTCCCCCGCAGAATGATGCCCCCAATGATGCCTTGCGGCGTATTGATGTAGTCCAGCTCTATGGCATTTGGCGAAGGCTGTTATAGAGACGTCTTTCAGCGATGTTCCTATCAGCAGATTCATTGTTAAATATACGAGCAGACATTTTTTTCAGTCTCTGAAAGACTACAACTTGTGACAGTGCTTCGTGCTCTGGCCCCTGTCCCTCTCCCAAGATGGGCCTTTTCGAAGAAGAGGCGGATACTTAACGACAATCCTTTGGGCAAAACTGAATGAACTGACCAGATGCAATGGCTTCAAGTGATTCCTCTCATCGACACAAATTCGAAGATGGAGCATCTATTAGCTACATGGTGACATTCAACCATACGGCCTCCCGGGTGGCGCAGTGGTTAAGGGCGCTGTACTGCAGCGCCAGCTGTGCCATCAGAGTCCCTGGGTTCGCGCCCAGGCTCTGTCGTAACCGGCCGCGACCGGGAGGTCCGTGGGGCGACACACAATTGGCCTAGGTGTCATCCGGGTTAGGGAGGGCTTGGTCGGTAGGGATGTCCTTGTCTCATCGCACACCAGCGACTCCTGTGGCGGGCTGGGCGCAGTGTGCGCTAACCAAGGTTGCCAGGTGCACGGTGTACCCTCAGACACATTGGTGCGGCTGGCTTCTGGGTTGGATGCGCGCTGTGTTAAGAAGCAGTACGGCTGGTTGGGTTGTCTATCGGAGGACGCATGACTTTCAACCTTTGTCTCTCCCGAGCCCGTATGGGAGTTGTAGCGATGAGACAAGATAGTAGCTACTACAACAATTGGATACCACGAAAAAGGGGTAAAATAAAAAAAAAAAAAAAAAAACACATTCAACCATACATGCTTCTACCTGAATATAGCAAAGATGATTTGAAACAAAGGGTTGGATTTAGCAAACATTAGAAGCTCAGCTATGGCCGATGCCAGCATGAGGGCAGATGACATAATACGATTTCTAGCTAAATAAAAATATTTTTCCTGCAAGCCACCTAGCTAGCTATCTAGCTAACTTTAGTTTATCTACTGAAGCCCATATTGTGTATTGCTGGCTAACTTACTACTGTGTTATTGTGGGAGGGAAATCAAGTTATTTTTCTGTTTATTAACATCAAGGTAGCTAGCTAACTAAGTTAGCTAAACAACTACCAGTAGCCATAGGTATGACCAAAAATAATGTTTTACAATCTGCAATTTTTTTGTTTCTATTGTTTAACCTATTCTCTTTTTAGTCGTAGATATGGCTAGCTACTAAATAGCAAACTACAATGTTACAACCAGCCACCTAAAACTTGGTTTACTAGCAAACATTAGCACATGACTGGAATTGGCTAACTAGTTAGCCTGACACCTGCTAACTTGTTATGTGCCACGCCTCGCATTTGTAACTTGTTAACAAACTTGTAACATCAACAACTGTAAATCATTTTACTATGTAACATAATTGATGAGGGTTGACATTGGTTATGATTATGACCGTGGATGCATTTCAATTTCACAAAATGGTATGCATGACGCAAGAGGATTCCAAACAGATGTAAATAACAAGTATATCCAGCAAGCTAGCTAGTTACGTTTACTAGCAAACAGTGAGGTGAAACAATAATAGAACAATTTACTGTTGTAAATCTCTATAACTGAAGCTGGTTTTACTATGAAAATATTTGTTTTATTTTCAATCTTTGACTTTTTTTAAGCATTGTTAGCAAGCAGTTCACTGTAAGGTCTACACCTGTTGTATTCGGAGCATGTGACAAATCAAATTAGATTTTTTTGTCTTGCCAACGTAGTGGTGCGCACACTAAATGATGTAGCACAGACGGGGACCACGCACTGCAAGATTCTTCACTTGGTTGTGAGGATTGTCGATACCATGTCTTGTGTGATTAGATTTAACATAGCTACAACAAACAGTGGCGTAAAGCAGCATCATAAACGTTTTCAGTCACATTCACGCTTGCCATACAGAATTGAAATGTCTAGCCAACACTTTGAATTGAATAACATTGCTTGTGCACTTCAGAGCTGTAACGATTTGACTCTTTGTTTAAAGGCAAGTACAAGCGTATATTAACAGTAAAATCTTTGAAATTGTTGCATGAGTTACAGGTCTTATGAAGAAATCAGTCAATTTAAATGCATTCATTGGCCCCTAATCTATGAATTTCACATGACTGGGAATACAGATATGCATCTGTTGGTCACATACATAAAGAAAAAGTGGGCCTCACAATGGGCCTTAAGGATCTCATGGTGGTATTTCTGTGCATTCAAATTGCCATCGATAAAATGCAATTGTGTTTGTTGTCCGTAGCGTATGTCTGCTCATACCATAACCCCACCACCACCATTGGGGCAATCTGCTCACAATGTTGACATAAGCAACCGCTAACCTACAAGACGCCATACACGTGCCCTGCGATTGTGAGGCCGGTTGGACGTACTGCCAAATTCTCTAAAACTATGTTGGAGGAGGCTGCTTATGGTAGAGAAATGAACATTCAATTCTTCAGCAACAGCTCTGGTGGACGTTCCTGCAGTCAGCATGCCAATTGCACGCTCCGTCAAAACTTGAGACAACGGTGGCAAATTTGAGTTGTCTTTTATTGTATGTTATTTATCCAAATATTTTCCATTACTGTTTTTTTTAATTTAACCTTTATTTAAACAGGGACTCACATTAAGATTAAACAGCTCTTTTACAAGAGAATCCTGTATACATTACAATTAAAACAGAATAATAAAACATACACGTGTATAAAACAATACAATTCAGCACACAATCACAAAATAAACATATTTTATAAAGCAATCACATTAAACTACATAGACGTCCTCAATCAATCATTTAAACTGCCTGAGTGGCACAAGCACATCTAACTGCTGTGAACTCTGTATATTGTTCCACAAATTAGGGGCAAAAAAAATAAATGCAGATTTTCCCAAATCTGTGGAGACTCAAGGGATCTCTAGTGTTATCCATTCCTGAGAACGGGTTTGGTAAGTTATGATTCTTAACTTAATTAATGAAGTTACATATGCAGGGAGTTTCTGTCAGATTGCTGTGTAAATAAATGAAAGAGAATGCAGCTCTCTTCTTACAGACAGAGGTCCATCCCACATTCTATACAGACTACAATGAGTCCTAAAATTGTCCCCTGTGATAAAACGTATTGCTGAAAGATTGACTGAGTCCAAGGTTTTACAACAGAGGTTGTGCCGCATGCATGTAAACAATATCCACACAAATCCAATACAGAGAGAAGCGTTGTTTGAACAATCTTTCTCCCATTTTTAATACTAAGGCATGATTTATTTCGATATAAAAAACTATCTTGGATCTTAGCTTCTTAGTCAGAATTTCTATATGTGTTACGAAGGACAACTTGTCATCAATCCAGACACCCAGGTACTTATACTGAGAAACAAGCCTAATTAGGGCTCCATTTGTAGCGAAATTATGCTGGTCCTCAGGGTCAACATTTCGTGACCTAGAGAACAGCAGGAGCTTGGTTTTACTTGTATTTAACACTAATTTAAGATCGAAGTGATTTCTGAAATGAATCGGTCACATTGAAGTTCACGAGTTGCCTGCTGCACCGAGGTGGCACCGGAATACAAAACTATTTCATCTGCATAGAGATGAATGTTAAAAGTATGAACAGTGTTTCCTATGTCATTAATATACAAGGTGAACAATAATGGACCCAAAATCGAACCCTGAGGAACACCTTTTTGAATCTAAAATTCAGATTTAAACCCGTCTATCAAGATGGCCTGAGTTCTGTCGCTAAGATAATTCTGAAACCATGGCTTTGAAATACATTCACATATATATATATATATATATATATAACCCACAGAGATAAAATGGTGATTAAATGCATTAATGATATCAATTTTGTCAGTAATGGGGCCAGAATCTAAATCCATTTCTTGGGGGAGAGAAGAGGAGACACAACCCTTCAGTGACGTAGCTGGGTTCCCAGTACATTTAGAGACTGTATTAACAACATAATGACCAGGCTTTTAACTAGTTTTCAGATTTCTGTGTGTAAAAAGAGTCTGTGAATGTAGCTTTGGCAAAAGCAGCATCTCTGTTGTGTATGACTTCAAATAGCTCTAATGCAAAATATGCAAACATTTTTAAAGTGGCCAGTGATTTCAAGTCCATGTGCAGTTGAAGTCAGAAGTTTACATGCACATATGTTGGATTCGTTAAAACTCATTTTTCAACCACTCCACAAACTTCTTGTTAACAAACTATAGTTTTGGCAAGTCGGTAAGGCCATCTACTTTGTGCATGACACAAGTCATTTTTCCAACAATTGTTTACAATTGTTTTCACTGTATCACAATTCCAGTGGGTAAGAAGTTTACATACACTAAGTTGACTGTGCCTTTAAACAGCTTGGAAAATTCTTGAAAATGATGTCATGGGAAGGAGATGCGTTCTGTCTCCAAGAGATGAACGTACTTTGGTGCAAAAAGTGCAAATCAATCCCAGAACAACCGCAAAGGACATTGTGAAGATGCTGGAGGAAACAGGTTCAAAAGTATCTATATTCACAGTAACACAAGTCCTATATCGACATAACCTGAAAGGCCGCTCAGCAAGGAAGAAGCCACAGCTCCAAAACAGCCATAAAAAAGCCAGACTACGGTTTGCAACTGCACATGGGGACAAAGATCATACTTTTTGGAGAAATGTCCTCTGGTCTGATGAAACAAAAATAGAACTGTTTGGCCATAATGACCTTCGTTATGTTTGGGGATAAGGGGGGATGCTTGCAAGCCGAAGAACACCATCCCAACCGTGAAGCACGGGGGTGGCAGCATCATGTTGTGGAGGTGCTTTGCTGCAGGAGGGACTGGTGCACTTCACAAAAATAGATGGCATCATGAGACAGGAAAATTATGTGGATATATTGAAGCAACATCTCAAGACATCAGTCAGGAAGTTAAAGCTTGGTCGCAAATCGGTCTTCCAATTGAACAATGACCACAAGCATACTTCCAAGGTTATGGCAAAATGGCTTAAGGACAACGAAGTCAAGGTATTGGAGTGGCCATCACAACGCCCTGACCTCAATCCTATAGAAGATGTGTGGGCAGAACTGAAAAAGTGTGTGCGAGCAAGGGGCCTACAAACCTGACTCAGTTACACCAGCTCTGTCAGGAGGGATGGGCCAATTCACCCAATTTATTGTGGGAAGCTTGTGGAAGGCGACCCTAAACGTTTGACCCAAGGTAAACAATTTAAAGGCAATGCTACCAAATACTAATTTAGTGTATGTAAACTTCTGACCCACTGGGAATGTGATGAAATAAAAAATAAATCATTCTCTCTAATATTCTTCTGACATTTCACATTCTTAAAATAAAGTGATGATCCTAACTGACCTAAGACAGGAAATATTTACTAGGATTTAATGTCAGGAATTGTGAAAACTAAGTTTAAATGTATTTGGCTAAGGTGTATGTGTAACGGATGTGAAATGGCTAACTAGTTAGCGGTGGTGCGCGCTAATAGCATTTCAATCGGTGACGTCACTTGCTCTGAGACCTTGAAGTAGTGGTTCCCCTTGCTCTGCAAGGGCCGCAGCTATTGTGGAGCAATGGGTAATGATGCTTCATGGGTGACTGTTGTTGATGTGTGCAGAGGGTCCCTGATTTGCGCCCGGGTAGGGGCGAGGGGACGGTCTAAAGTTATACTGTTACATATGTAAACTTCTGACTTCAACTGTATGTAGCTTCTAATGTACTCGTGATGGCTTTTTAACAGTCTGATGGCCTTGAGATAGTAACTGTTTTTCAGTCTCTCTGTCCCAGCTTTGATGCACCTGTACTGACCTCGCCTTATGGATGATATCAGGGTGAACAGGCAGTGGCTCGGGTGGTTGTTGTCCTTGTTGATCTTTTTGGCCTTCCTGTAACATCGGGTGGTGTAGGTGTCCTGGAGGGCAGGTAGTTTGCCAAGCCAAATGTATTTAGCCTCTTGAGGTTGAAGAGGCGCTGTTGCGCCTTCTTCACAACACTGTCTGTGTGGATGGACCCTTTCAGTTTGCCAGTGATGTGTACTCCGAGGAACTTGAAGCTTTGTCAATGTGGATAGGAGGGTGCTCCCTCTGCTGTTTCCTGATGTCCACGATCAGCTCCTTTGTTTTGTTGATGTTCGGTGAGAGGTTATTTTCCTGGCACCACACTCCCAGGGCCCACACCTCCTTCCTGTAGGCTGTCTCATCATTGTTGGTAATCAGGCCTACTGCTGTTGTCGTCTGCAAACTTGATGATTGAGTTGGAGGCGTGCGTGGTGACGCAGTCATAGATGAACATGGAGTACAGGAGGGGGCTGAGCACGCACCCTTGTGGGGCCCCAGTGTTGAGGATCACTGAAGTGGAGGTATTGTTTTCTACCTTCACACCCTGGGGGCAACTCGTCAGTAAGTCCAGGATCCAGTTGCAAAGGGCGGGGTTCAGACCCAGGGCCTTAAGCTTAATGATGTGCTTGGAGGGTTCTCGGGTTTTGAATGCTGAGCTATTGTTAATTAACAACATTCTTACACAGGTATTCCTCTTGTCCAGATGGGAGTGTGCGATTGCATCATATGTGGGGCGGTAAGCTAATTGAAGTGGGTCTAGGGTGTCAGGTAAGGTAGAGGTGATATGATCCTTGACTAGCCTCTCAAAGCACTTCATGATGGCGGAAATGAGTGCTACGGGGAGATTATCGTTTAGCTCAGTTACCTTAACTTTCTTGGGTACAGGAACAAAGGTGGACATATTGAAGCATGTGGAGCCAGCAGACTGGGAAAGAGTTTGAATATGTCCATAAACACACCAGCCAGCTGGTCTGCGCATTCTCTGAGGACATGGCAATGGATGCCGTCTGGGCCAGCAGCCTTGCGAGGGTTAACACGCTTAAATGTCTTGCCCATGTCGGCCACGGAGAAGTAGAGCCCACAGTCTTTGGTAGCGGGCCACGTCGTGGCACTGTGTTATCCTCAAAGCGCGAGAAGAAGGTGTTTAGCTTGTCCGGAAGCAAGACGTCGGTGTCCGCGTAGTGGCTGGTTTTCCCTTTGTCTTGTAGACCCTGCCTCATATGTCTTGTCTGAGTCGTTGAATTGCGACTCCACTTTGTCTCTGTACTGACGTTTTTCCTGTTTTATTGCCTTACGGAAGGAATAACTACTGTTTGTATTCGGCCATATTCCCAGTCACCTTGCCATGGATAAATGCGATGGTTCGCGCTTTCAGATTTGCGTGGATGCTGCCATCTATCCACGGTTTCTGGTTAGGGTAGGTTTTATTAGTCACAGAGAGCTAGCGTCCTTTAGGTTTTCACTCCAACACTAATCTAGTACAACTGATTCTAATAATTAGCTAGTTAATAAGCTGAACCAGGTTATTGACAACTGGGATTGGAGAGAACATCTACAGGAGGGTAGCTGTCCGTGAACAGGGTTCTCCAACCCTGTTCTACATGGTCTTATCCTGAGCCACACTGGCTGCATTTACACAGGCAGATATTTTTTTCAACTAATTGGTCTTAATCACATCAGATCTTTTTCGGAACTGATATGATTGGTCAAAAGAGCAATTAGTGAAAAAAAAGATCAGAATGAGGCTGCCTGTGTAAATGCAACCATAGTCCTTTATCTGGCTTTGGTACATTGGCAATTGTGTTTGGCATGGCGGGCTGAGGAAGCGGAGACTCTTTGTTCTTATGGCAATGGGCTTGTCCTGTCTATGGTGAACGGCCAACTGGATAAGACTTTGTCGAAAGTGGTTTCGAGCTTCTTAACCACCAACTGTTTGGTGCTCTAGTAGAACATTTGCTGGTACTGCACGTCTTCTGGAAAGACATGGTTGTGGTGTTGGCATTTTACACTTTTTGTGGAAGGGATGTAGGGCAACGCGCCTTTGTTGGTATATGTATTAATCAAATGGGACTGGCTAGCGTATTGTTAAGGGACAATGAGAGGACCGTGTGAGCTGCTTTTGAGAGGAAAGATCAGTCAACAAAGTGAATGGGCTGAGGGGGGCTAAAGAAGATGTGAAAAGTCTAAGGAAGGCTGTTCTAACACAGTATGAATGGTTGTGTATGGGAGATTGAGGATAAATGGCACCTCAATTACTGTCATACACAACAATTCATTTACTGTCTAAGCACAACTAAAAAACCCTTCCTCATCTCAAAGTACTGTATGTAAACATCCCCCCAGCCCATTGACTTTGACATATAGTTCTTGTCAATAGTAGACCTTGGCATGTCTTTTGTGTTTTGAGATTCTGCAGAGAGAAGAATGAGGTGGTTGTCATGTTTTTATATCTTTCAGTGTCCCTGGCTGGTTTTTGTCCCTCAATCTTCTTGTGCTCCATAACCGCAAGGTGTATTCGATCCCTAATGTTTGTGTGCCCAAAATGCCTCCACTTTGGGGTATTTGTCAGCAGATCACTGTGGAATAAATCCAGATAACCTGAGTTTTACAAAAAGAAAAGGTAAAAAGAGAAGAGGGGTAAACTAAATTGATTACATGGTCTGGAAGGTACTCTGTGGTCCTCGGGCTACCTAACCACCTGTAAACACATAACACTAACACTACTGCTTCTTGCTCTGACAGTGCAGTAATATCTAACAAACTACACAACATATACCCAATACACACAAATCTAAGTAAGAATGAATTAAGACTATATACATATGGACGAGCGATGTCAGAGCGGGACAGACTAATATGCATTAGAATAATATAGAAAAACAGTATATACATATGAGATGAGTAATGCAAGATATGTAAACATGATTAAGTGACTAAGATACCATAGAATAGTATAGAATACAGTATATACACATGAGATGAGTAATGCAAGATATGTAAACATTACGTGACCAAGATATTGTAGAATAGCATAGAATACAGTATATACACTACCGTTAAAGTTTGGGGTCACTTAGAAATGTCCTTGTTTTTGAAAGAAAAACATTTTTTTTGTCCATTTAAAATAACATCAAATTGATCAGAAATACAGTGTAGGTATTGTTAATATTGTAAATGACTATTGTAGCTGGAAACGTCTGATTTTTAATTAAATATCTACATAGGTGTACAGAGGTCCATTATCAGAAACCATTACTCCTGTGTTCCAGCGGCACGTTGTGTTAGCTAATCCAAGTTGATCATTTTAAAAGGCTAATTGATCACTAGAAAACCTTTTTGCAATTATGTTAGTACAGCTGAAAACTGTTGTCCTGATTTTAAAGAAGCAATAAAACTGGCCTTCAGACTAGTTGAGTATCTGGAGCACCAGCATTTGTGGGCTCGATTACAGGATCAAAATGGCCAGAAACAAAGAGCTTTCTTCTGAAACTATTCTTGTTCTGAGAAATTAAGGCAATTCCATGTGAGAAATTGCCAAGAAACTGAAGATCTCGTACAACGCTGTGTACTACTCCCTTCACAGAACAGCACAAACAGGCTCTAACAAGCATAGAAAGAGTGGGAGGCCCCGGTGCACAACTGAGCAAGAGAACAAGTATATTAGTGTCTAGTTTGAGAAACAGACGCCTTGCAAAACCTCAACTGGCAACTTCATTAAATAGTACCAGAAAAGCACCAATCTCAACATCAACAGTGAAGAGGCTACTCCGGGATGCTGGCCTTCTAGGCAGAGTTGCAAAAAATAAACCATATCTCAGACTGGCCAATAAAAAGAAAAGATTAAGATGGGAAAAAGAACACAGAGGAACTCTGACTAGTACACAGCATTGTACGAGATCTTCAGTTTCTTGGGAATTTCTCACATGGAATAACCTTCATTTCTCAGAACAAGAATATAGTAATGATATGTTGTGGCAGAGCCAGGGTGAAATTCCCCTTTTAATGTGGGGGGGTGTCAACGAGACTAAAGACTGTTAAATCACCACCCCCAGATGCAGTCTGCAGCAATAACCCTTAGAAATTAACCCTAAACGTGTTGCCAATGGTCCCCATTGCCGTCCCATTGTGATCATACTGCTGTTACATTGTGATCCCATTACCGCTCCATTGTGGACGGCTATTTACTGAGTAGTGCACCTGTCAGTAGTTATTTCACCTACTTATTGCCTTTCTGGCAAACACCCTATGTCCACACCCTCAGCCTAAACACAACCATGCACATAGTGTTCGCACACACACACACCAATCCACACCCGCCGTTCTTGCCTCTAGAGAAAATTCCACACCATGCAAACCTAAGCCTGTCTGCATTTGTGAACTGCTAAAGTTTAGCTTGTGCTCCTCAATGAAGATTTACTAGGACCAATTAGACGAAAGTAGGCCCAGAGTAATACCATCAGTTCTCAGGGGTTTCTATTTTATGGATATTTTGTCTATGGTCTTTGGGGATTTATATGTAAATATATGTATGAAACATAGTTAATCAGTCCAATTTAAAGACATTTGGTGAATGTGACGTGTAACTTTTAGTTTTTGAATGGATGATGGTCCGGGATGGTGTCTAAGAGCTGAAAGGTGCCTGCTTTTTGATCTCGCCTTATATCAATGGTCAGGCTGGCTCTGTGCGCCTGCGCCGGGGTAGGCGGGTGGTCAGGTTGCTCATTAGCTTGACTGACTGAGATCACTCTCTCCCACTAATCCACCCTCAGAGCCTCTTTGAGCATGGGGTGGTGCTGGACAAGGCAGGGTAAGGCAAACGGGAGAAGGGGAAGGGGGGGTGAGGCTGGATCTTAAAAATCCAGGCCCAGTTTGGCAAGCAGCTTGCTGTCAGCGCCAATTACCACTGATTCCTTTATATTTCTCCCTGGTCTTTTATAGATGGCTGCTCTCTTTTCTCTGAGGATCGAGATGGAGAGAGCGCAGGAGGGAGAGAGAGCGAGGGGGAGGAGAGGGAGTAAGAAGGGGTGGGTGATTGCATGAAGCTTTTCCCCGGGTTGCTCAGTCAGCCTGTTGCCGTTGCCTCCTGTTTCTGTTGCCTCGCAGCAAGTCTTGTTTTTGCCTCAGTCGGGTAGGAATGAATGAATGATCTAAAGTGAACTGGGTCGTCAAATTCAAAGGAGTTCCATACATAAATTCAGGTAATGTATCTATCCTACTGTTTTATTTATTTGTGTCAAGACTTATGCTTTGTCTGTCATTGGGATATTAAAGATTTGACCTTTTGGTGTCTTAGAAACGGTATGATGAGTCTGTAGTTATTAACTCGTGTACATTTGATCATATAGGTAAGAGTTTGACCTGCTGATTGAGCTGTCAGTCTGAGCCATTTAGCAGGTGATGTTGTTGTGAGGGTTCAGGCAGCCCTGTTGAATGTACCTTTTTAAGTGTTAATGTTATTTGAATACGTTTGTGGTATCTGATCAAATTGAGTTGTTTGCGCTTCATTTCTTTACATTGACTTTAAGAAGTGCATTTTCCATTTTTATAAATCACTTTAGTTGTTCAATATGGCTCATGGCAGCCTTTTGTTTTAACTAATATTCCACTTTTATGTCTGAATCTTAGTTTTACACAATGAGCTGTGCCGGAGCATCCCTAACCTGTGCATTTTGATTGTGTTCCGAATTGGTCATGTGAAATAATTTGCTGCTCCTTTCTCTCAATAGCAGCAAATTGGCAGTATGTCAATCTTATCTGACAGAGTAGAGATATTCTGCCAATTTGTATGATCTTTTTAGAGCCAAATAGCAAATTTTGTGTTTTTGTTTCATTTTCCAAATTTAAAATAGGAGGTTTTAATTTCTGTAACAATCTAATTAATGTTCCTGTGTGTTTGATTGTTTAGTGTTTTTAACAACTGACATAGGGGACTCTTTTCAAGGTTCAGCTCTTGGCTTTCCAGTGCTTTGAATTGAAGGGATGTTTTGGGGCTTCATTTTAAATAGTGCCAAAATGTTAGTGTCCTTTTCTTTATATTATCAATTAGAGCAAATATTCCGTCTTCCGCTCTGCGCGCATTATTTGGTACTTTCTCTGTTTTCTTTCCCTCCCAATGCTTATAATCATAATTGCAGGTTGAGCCCTAAACCTCACATCAATATAGTAAAATTGGTAAAATGACACAATTGAGTATTTTGCACCAGATTTGGATTGGAATATTTATTTTGGAGAATTGTATTTTTATGGAATAAAATGTTTTGCCAGACCAGAGGCACCGATTTTTAGTTCCCGATAGTTGTAGATTGGTCCAACATCGGTAGTTTGTTGATGTAGATGTTGAACAGGGTTGGACTGCACCGCTGTCTCACCCACACCCCTGGCCCCTCTTGTGCAAAAAACTCTGTTCTCTTAGTTTAATGCAACATTTGTTATTCACATAAATGGATTTAATGACGTTGTGTAGTCTACCCCCAGTGATGCTTTATAGGGTTTTATAATATAATCAAGGACCTTCCTCACAAAACATAATGCTCTAAGCAAAAAATGTTGTCTTTCTACCCAAACACAGAACATTCACACGCTAATAAACCAGCATGTTCATCAGAACAACAAAGGGAAAGTATTTGCACATTTTGTTGATTTTAAGAATGCTTTTGATTCATGCCAAATGGATAAAATGAAGCCTGGTTTGTTCTAAGGTAACTTTAATACGGTAGCTAGTGTAAGCCTAAGAGCGCCTTTCAGCTAGACCAGGGCTCTCCAACCCTGTTCCTGTTCCCTCCTGTAGTTTTTCACTCCAACCCCAGTTGTAACTAACCTGATTCAGATTATCAACCAGCTAATTATTAGAATCTGGTGTGCTAGATTAGGGTTGGCGCAAAAGCCTACAGGACGGTAGCTCTTCAGGAACAGGGTTGGTGTGCCCTGAGCTAAATCAGCATTTACGTAGCTACAGTCAGCACATTTATGTGAGGATGCAGAAATTATTTTGTTTACCAAGTTGTGTAGCCTAATTTATGCAGTAATATGAATGACAATATGATAACTTACTGAACATTTATATTCGTATGGGGGGGGGACTTTATCGATTTGCTAACGTTACTTGATCATGTAGCATGTTTGTTCGTTAGTTTTCTTAGTTAGCTAGCTAGCAGGAGTTAGCTGTGGATTGTCAGCTAATTTAATGTGTATGGACCGGAAAATTAACCCTTTGTCTGCACATGCTTGTGGATTGTCTGCATTAATCAAGAGTGTAATATGGTTTGGTTGCATTATTGCATTTTGTAATACGTTTTAGAATAAAAGTTGCTTGGGTTGTTAAATAGTTATATTACGGTCAACTTGAACTGCGGACCAAGAATGTCAGGTTGCCACGAAAGGTAAGGAGAGGATGTCATGTGAATTGAAAAGTAGACATCTGTTTAGTCACTCCCCTCCTCAGACTCTCCTTCATCTCTCGTAGTGGGAATAGAGCCGAAGACATCCTACAGCTCGGGAGTACTGTGTTTAAGCATTTCATTCCTGATGCTATCAGGGCCACATGCCTTTCCAGCTTCAAGGGGCTTTTCACACTAACCAACTTTGGCGACACAAACTAGGTCCAGGAGAGATACTTATGTAGTGTAAAGAGATGCTTAGAAAACAACAGGTGTAGACTAACAATGAAATGCTTACCTACGGGCCCTTCCCAGCAATGCAGAGAGAATGAAAATAAAATAATAGATAACACAAATAATAAATACACAATGATAATGTGGCTATATACTGTACACCGGGGAACCAGTACTGAGTCGATGTGCAGGGGTATGAGGTAATTGAGATAGATATGTACAGATAGGTAGGGGTAAGGTGATGATAATGATAAAAAGCAGCAGCTTTTTTTGTGACGAGTCAGAAAGGTTAGTGCAGATAGTCCAGGTAGCTATTTGGTTAACTATTTAGCAGTCTTGTGGCTTGGTGGTAGAAGCTGTTCAGCGTCCTGTTGGTACCAGACTTGGTGCTTGCCGTGCGGTAGCAGAGAGAACAGTTTGAATTGGGTCGCTGGAGTCTTTGACCATTTTTAGGGCCTTCTTCTGACACCGCCTGGTATAGAGCCACTGGATAGCAGGGAGCTTGGCCCCAGTGATGTACTGGGCCATACGCAGTACCCTCTGTAGCACCTTGCGATTGGATGCCAAGCAGTTGCCATACCAAGCGGTGATGCAGCCTGCTACCAATGGTGCAGCTGTAGACAATTTTGAGGATCTGAGGGCCCATACTGAATCTTTTCAGCCTCCTTAGGGGGAAGAGGCGTTGTCTTGCCTTCTTCACAAGTGTGTTGGTGTGTGTGGACCAGGTTAATTCCTTAGTGATGTGGACAGAGAGAGAAACTTGATGCTCTCGACCCGTTCCACTACAGCCCTGGATGGGGGTGTGCTCGGCCTTCCATATCCTGCAGTCCATGATCAGCTCATTTGTCTTGCTGACATTGAGGGAAAGATTGTTGTCCTGGCATCACATTGCCAGGTCACTGACCTCCTCTCTATAGGCTGTCTCGTCATCAGTGATCAGGCCTTCCACCATCGTGACATCAGCAAACTTAATGATGATGTTGGAGACGTGTGAGGCCACGCAGTCATGGGTGAACAGGGAGTACAGGAGGGGACGAAGCACGCACCCGAGGGTCTCCCGTGTTCAAGATCAGTGTGGCCACCTGGGGAGGCCGTCAGGAAGTCCAGGATCCAGTTGCAGAGGCATGTGTTCAGTCCCAGGGTCCTGAGCTTAGTGATGAGTTTGGAGGGCACTATGGTGTTGAGTACTGAGCTGTAATGAATGAACACCATTCTCACATACATAAATATAGTGCCTTCAGAAAGTATTCACACCCCTTGACTTTTTCACATTTTGTTGTTACAGCCTGAATTGGGACGGCAGGTAGCCTAGTGGTTAGACTGTTGGGCCAGTAACCGAAAGGTTGCTAGATTGAATTCCCGAGTTGACAAAGTAAAAATCTGCCCCTGTCATTCTGCCCCTGAACAAGGAGATTAACCCACTGTTCCTAGGCCATCATTGTAAATAAGAATTTGTTCATAACTGACTTGCCTAGTAAAATAAAGTTTAAATAAAAAATGAAATTGAAAATGTATTCAATTGCAATTTAAAAAAAATGTTGTCACTGGTCTACACACTACCACAATGTCAGTGTAATTTTTACAAATTAATATAAAACATTAGGCTAGCTAATATTAGGCTCTAACTAGAAAAGCAAACTGCTCTGGGAAACCTATAACAACGTCAACTAGGCAGCCAACTAATGTTAGCTAACAGTACACTAGCTTGAAATCAAACCACTTTGTCAAATTTAGAAACGTGTAATATCTGAAAATGTAGTTAGACTATCTTACCTGTTTACATCAACATGCATCATGGACGCGTCGCCCTTTTAGGAATCCCATTCCACGGTTGCCCTTAGTTTGAAGATGTAATCCGGAGACAGGTGTTTTCTCCATCTCTTTAACTATCATATTCTATATCCACTGATTTCAAAAAATATGATCCTCCAGAAAGTGGAGAGCAACACTTATGTAGCTCCACTACGCAATACATTTTTTTATAAAGCCACGTTTAACAGGATTACCAACAGACCGACAAGCTCAAATAGACAGACGTCTTCAATATGGCAGACCAATCCGAACTTGTCTCTTGGCATGTCCAGCCCACTCATTATCTCAGCCAATCATGGCTACTGGGAAGATTCACCCCTTTTTCTGTGGCTTAACCAACAAGGCTCGTAATGTAACAATTGTATTCGTATTTACAGATGGCATACAAGTTTTTATTAAGGCACATGAAAGTTCACATGTTCAAGAAGACATTTCTGCCAAAAAACGCATTTTGCAAAAAAAAATGTTTACGTTCAAACGTCACTTTTGTGAAGTCGTGACTTGCGACATATGCCTAGTTTCCTGAATCGGGTCACAAATGTGGAAAAAGTCAAGGGGTGTGAATACTTTCCGAAGGCACTGTTCGTGCTCCAGGGTGTCTGGTATGATGGTGTTGTGAGCCATGTAATCTATCTGGCCCCGCCTTGTGAATGTTAACCTGTTTAAAGGTTTTACTCAAATCAGACATTTAAGAGCGAGATTAGATGTCCAGAACAGCTGGTGCTCTCATGCATGGTTCAGTGTTGCTTGTCTTAAAGCAAGCAGAGAAGGCATGAAGGCTTTTGGGTTTCCCTTTGTAACCTGTGATAGTTTGCAAGCCCTGCCACATCCGACGAGTGTCAGAGCCTGCGTAGTAGGAGTCGATCTTAGATGTTTGATGACTTGTCGTAGGTTTTTTCCTTATAAGAGTCCCAATTGGTGTCCCGCTCCTTGAAAGACGCTGCCTTAGCTTTTAGATCAATGCGGTTGCTGCCTGTAATCCACGGCTTCTGGTTGGGATATGTACGTACTGTCACTGTGGGATGACTTTGTTGATGCTCTTATTAATGAAGCCAGTGCTCAAACCGAGGTTAGTGGTTGCTGATGTCGAGAAGCTGTTTTCTGTCATAGGAAATGATGGCAGAGACATTATGCACAAAAATAGTTCAGATAATTAAGATAGATAAAGATAGATTAAAAAAAATCACACAAAATAGCAGAATTGGTCAGGAGCCCATAAAACTACCGCTATCCACTGCAGCACCGACCTTAAAAACTCTGAGACGTAACCCACACTACCCTCTGAGTGTTAGTGTAAAGGAAAAGGCTCTCCCACACCACATGTCCCTGCAAGAACAACCTTAATACCAGAAGACAGCATTTTTGCTCTGTTTGCCAAATAAAAAATGAAAAGCTTTTAAAATATCCACACATTTGTGAATCATTACATTAATCAAGTGTGTAACGCTATGTACAATATGGTTTCAATGAGAAGCTCCTGTAAAGTTTGAATTGCTATCCTTATTTTTTTTGTCTATATACTATGTTATTTATGGTATGCTAATAGCTGCACTCATGAAGCAAGGATGTGGCTTTGGCCACACCACCTCCAAGGCTAGTGTAAACAGAAAATTAGAACATTTGATGTTGAAGAGAAATAGATCTCACTAGACATATTTTACTCATGTAAATCCACCCTAAGGCTTTGTAATTTATTTGAAAATTCAGCTTGTGTAATTTGATAGTCAATTGGAAGTGTTTAATTGTGTTTTCTAGGGAGCTGAGTTTTACTGGATATTTATTTGGTTTAAATTCAGGTGTTATTATTCCATAGAGATGATCTTTCCAAATGTAGCCATTTTGAATGATCATTCTTCTATTTTCCATTCAGACCATTTCTCCCAGAACTGGTTTCTATCAATAGAGTTTCAGTGTTTTCAAAATGTTTCCATTTCTTCCATCTTAGGTTATGTTTGTATTCTTTCAATGTGTCACAATTATTCTTGCTGAACATCTGTATCTTGTGGTTGGTAATGTTTTGTCTTGGATAAATATTTAACATTTTTTCCTTGAGCTTACAATTACCATCCAACCATTTCTCTTTTTGAGGTTTTCAATTAGAATTGTTTATTTTTTGGTCTATTGCATAAATGTGCTTTTGTGGCTGCTTTATGATAAATCTAATGAATGTATTTCTTGCTCGCTCTCTCTCTCACTTTTCCCTCCGTTCTTTTGTCCTCCCCAGGCAACAAATCCTTCAACATGATGTCCCACACCAGAGACAACACGGAGTTGCTGGCTGAAATAAAAGCAGGGAAGAACCTGAAGCCCACCCTTCACAGTAAAGGCTACACAACAGTCTTCTCCAACAGCGGCCTCCCGGGCAATAATGTATGTGGCTTCTACACTGTCATAACGTGACTATTATTAAATGTGAAGACTGTTATGTGATCAATTCTCTGTGTAATTATTCCGTGATTTGTTTAATCACGGAATAGTAATTAACTAGGAATTCGGGGCACCACGGGAAAATGTTTAAAGAGCCTCTTTTTCCCAAATGTAACTCTCCAGATATTTTCATATATTATCGATTAGTCACTTATTAATGTATTATTACCTCATCAGTCATATTCTGAATGTCGCAAACCCTTGGCTATCTGCACAAACCCTAACATAGATCATGAATCAGGGATAAACATTTTTTTTTCACCTTTATTTAAAATTGGCTTATTTATTGACTAACTAAATAAACACACGTGCGATATGTCCTACGTTGTTTACTAACATGATGCAAAGAAAAGTCCCTAGTAGACGAAACCGATATGACAGCTTGGTAGACTAAGGAAAGGGGTGGGGACAGCTCAAGAACGGGAAACTCAGTGGACCCACGTACATACAGTTGATAACTACACTCGCTAATACTTTGAACATGTACACATGTACTCATTCGAAAAGAAATTGCAATTGACATATTTATGAGTGTATGCCTGTGTTGTACCTCTCTTTAATCGCCGGTCCGTCTGCTAGAGAGTCAGTAGATAGAAAGTCTCTGGTTTGTCCATCAGAGATCAGTCTTTCGTAGTTGTAGCTCGTTATATTGGATATGTCAGGCGTACCATTCGGTCGTTCGATCGGTTGCATTTACCAGTCTAAAGTACTTAAACAGCTGCAGACTGAATAATTGGTCTTTAGTTTGTAGATTTCAGCATGGGGATGATCCCTACGTTCTCTGATCTTGTCCTTAGGTAGATTTGTAGTTTAAACCATTTTGCAACATCCGGCTCATGCCTTAGTCTGCTTGGTCAATAAAGTAGTAGCCATTTCAACGTGGGGACCCCGTCCCTGCGTTCTCTTGTCTAAATGTACATTTTTGTCACAAGTCCTTTTATTAACTCTGTGGGGCGTTCCATGACGTTTGGGTATAATATCTGTGCTTATGACTGTGGCCACTGACTGATCATACGTTACTATGAAAAACCATTCTCATTTAGAAGACTAAGATCACATTATCATCTTTCCAAAAGTATTCTTATACTTAATCATGTATTTCATACAATAATCCATAATTGAGAAGTGTATACAAACAAAGATACAGTAATGTGGGTCTCTTGTCGTTCATGAGGTCACCAAATGAAACAAATTCAACATTCATTCTTTGCTTCCCCACCACATTCTCAAAAATAGACGTTTTGATGGCTTCTTTGTTCCACTGTGAAATCCTCTCTCCCCATACTGCATGTCCAAAGGGGGAGAGGGTCTCTTCAAGGAATTTACGACCTGTCGTTAAGTCATATAACTGTGGAGAGAGAGAGATAGGGGGGCACCTATGATCCTCCCCCAAGGGCAGTCATGACAACATCAACACTAGATAGATAACTAGATATGGTCATTGTAGCAGACACTTTTATCCACACACCACAGAATATACAATCATATTGTATGGGTCAAATCCTAACTCCAATTTAAGTAGAATTTTCACTTTGTCATGCTTTGGTGTCAATAGGAGACAAAGTGAAAATTTGACTTAGGTGAAAATCATAACTTCCACCAAAAAGGGTTCTTCAAAGGGTTTGCCTATGGGGACATCCGAAGAACCCTTTTAGGTTGTAGATAGTACCCTTTTTTTCTAAGAGTGTAGATGCAAAGTTCTGTTTTGGTTGGTGATATAGAGAAGTTTTTTTGATATGTTGCTGAGGATACAGTAGTATTAGCAAAGCAGTTTGACTCAGTCAGTAATATGTGTTGGAGGTCATATGGGATCACCGGTCCTTCTTAAAGAGACATTACAACAACATTCTATCATTTGGTCTGTTGACCATAAGGCATTTTCAAAGAAACTGTGCCATGCTACTGTATCTACTTGCCAAAGCAGGAGTTAGCAGATGTAGAACAGTGGTACACACCCCCTTTGACATTGCTCAATAGTTCTCCTCTTACTACTGACTGTGGGAATCCATGGCAGAGGACAGAAATATTAATATCAGTGACATTTCACCTCATAGACAGTTGTATAAGTAGTCAGACCTGAGTATGAGGAGAGACTAACTTTGTATACATCACCAATTTGGACTATTTTGGGTAAGTGAAATGAAAAAAATTACTTATTTCAATAAATTCTAAAAAATATATATAACGGAAAAGTGGTGAGTGCAGATGTATTCACCCCCTTTGCTATGAAGCCCCTAAATAAGATCTGGTGCAACCAATTACCTTCTGATGTCACATAATTAGTTAGATTGCACACAGGTGGACTATTTAAGTGTCACATGATCTGTCACATGATCTCAGTATATATACACCTGTTCTGAAAGGTCCCAGAGTCTGCAACACCACTAAGCAAGTGGCACCATGAAGACCAAGGAGCTCTCCAAACAGGTCAGGAACAAAGTTGTGGAGAAATACAGATTAGAGTGGTTGTTTTTTTAAATATCCAAAACTTTGAACAGCCCACTGAGCACCATTTTAAATCCATTATTACAAAATGGAAAGAATATGGCACCACAACAAAACTCACATACCTGGCAAGCAGGGCATTAATCAGAGGAGCAGCAAAGATACCAAAAATGACCCTGAAGGAGCTGAAAAGCTCCACAGTGGAGATCCATAGAAGTATTAGGCACCATTTTAAATATAAAATTCTCGTTAATCCAGCCAACGTGTCTGGTTTCAAAAAGGCTTTACAGCGAAAGCTCCACAAACGATTATGTTAGGTCACCACCAAGTCACAGAAAAACACAGCCATTTTTCCAGTCAAAGAGAGGAGTCACAAAAAGCAGAAATATAGATCAAATTAATCACTAACCTTTGATGATCTTCATCAGATGACACTCATAGAACTTCATGTTACACAATACATGTATGGTTTGTAAGATAAAGTGCATATTTATATCCAAAAATCAAATTTGACATTGGCGTGTTATTTTCAGTAGCTCCAAAACATGCGGTGATTTTGCGACATGAGTCACATGAATTCACAGAAATGCTCATCATTAACATTGATAATAGATACAACTATTATACTTGGAACTTTAGATAAACTTCTCCTTAATGCAACCGCTGTGTCAGTTTTTTTTTTTTTTACTTTACGGAAAAAGCATACCATGCAAAAATCTGAGTATGGTGCTCAGAGCCCAAACCAGCTAAAGAAATATCCGCCATGTTGTATAGTCAACATTAGTCAGAAATAGCATTATAAATATTCACTTACCTTTGATGATCTTCATCAGAATGCACTCCCAGGATTCCCAGTTCCACAATAAATGTTTGATTTGTTCGATAAAGTTCATCATCATTTATGTCCATATACCTCCTTTTGTTAGGGCGTTTGGTAAACAAATCCAAGCGCGCGTGCAAGCCCAGCGGGTCGGACGAAAAGTCCAAAAGGTTATATTACTGGTCGTAGAAACATATCAAACGAAGTATAGAATCAATCTTTAGGATGTTCAACATAAATCTGTCCGAACCAGAGAATCTGGTTGTCTGTAGAAAAGCAATGGAACGCGAGCTAACTCTCACATGACCGCGCGTCACGAGCCCGTGGCTCTCTGCCAGACCTCTGACTCATTCCCCTCTCATTCAGCCCCCCTTCACAGTAGAAGCCGGAAACAACGTTCTAAAGACGTAGGCCGTAGGAAGTGCAAGATGACCAATATCCCACTATCTTCAATAGGGGCTGAGTTGAAAAACAACAAACCTCAGATTTCCCACTTCCTGGTTGGATTTTTTTCTCAGGTTTTTGCCTGCCATATGAGTTCTGTTATACTCACATACATCACTCAAACAGTTTTAGAAACTTCAGTGTTTTCTATCCAATACTACTAATAATATGCATATATTAGCATCTGAGACTGAGTAGCAGTCTGTTTACTCTGGGCACGCTTTTCATTCAAAAGTGAAAATGCTGCCCCTATCCCAATGAAGTTATAGAAAAAAATAAGCAAACACGTTTGGTGTTCGCCAAAAGTCATGTGGGAGACTCCCCAAACATAGGGAAGAATGATGAAACTAAAATTCAGCTTTTGGCCATCAAGGAAAACGCAATATCTGGCACAAACCCAACCCTTCTCATCACCCCGAGAACAGCGTCCCCACAGTGAAGCATGGTGGTGGCAGCATCATGCTGTGGGGATGTTCTTCATCGGCAGAGACTGGGAATGTTATGTACTTGAGTGAAGACCCAAAAGCGGTTTAAACAGAAAACAGAGTTCTTTAATGAAAAACAGGAATGGCATAAATCCTCTTCCAACGTTGTCAATGGAACAAAAAGAACGTTAGTATAATGCAGGATGCACCTGCCAGGCAGACTCCGACAGGATAGGACAAGGTGGAAGCAAACGAGACGACAGCTTGCTTCTGGCATCAAAAACACAAACAAGAATCAGACACTGAAAGTAGCAGGAACAGAGAGAGAAATAGAGACCTAATCAGAGGGGGAAGAGAGAACAGGTGGGAAAGAGTGAATGAGCTAGTTAGGGGAGATGTAGAACAGCTGAAGAATGAGAGACAGAGAAGGTAACCTAAAAAGACCAGCAGAGAGAGACAGAGTGAAGAGAAAGGACAGGAACAGACATAACAAGACATGACAGGGAAACTGGTCAGAATATAAGGAATGATGGATGGCACTAAATACAGGGAAATTCTTGAGGGAAACCTGTTTCAGTCTTCCAGAGATTTGAGACTGGGATGGGAGGTTCACCTTCCAGCAGGACAATGACCCTAAGCATACTGCTAAAAGCAACACTCAAGTGGTTTAAGGGGAAACATTTAAATGTCTTGGAATGGGCTAGTGAGAGCCCAGACCTCAATCCAATTGAGAATCTGTGGTATGACTTAAAGATTTCTGTACACCAGCAGTGCCCATCCAACTTGAAGGAGCTGGAGCAGTTTTGCTTTGAAGAATGGGCAAAAATCCTAGTGGCTAGATGTGCCAGGGTTATAGAGACATACCCCAAGAGAAAAGTAGCTGTAATTGCTGCAAAAGGTACTTCTACAATGTATTGACTTTACAGTGTTTTTTTATGGTCTTATTCCTTGCTTGTTTCACAATATAAAATATTTTGCATCTTCAAAGTGGTAGGCATGTTGTGTAAATAAAATTATGCAAACCCACCAAAACATATTTTAATTCCAGGTTGTAAGGCTACAAAATAGGAAAAATGTGAAGGGGGGTGAATACTTTTGGAAGCCACAACTAAGACTAGAGGTTAGTGGCACAAAGGTGCCTCATCTGAAATTGTAAAGGCTGCTGTGTTGGCAAGTATTTGTATCCCCTTCTGGGTTTTAATGAAAAACAATACGCCTATGATATCGTTCATTGCTTCTGTGGCGATGAGTTTTTATTGCTATTATGTAATGTCAGTCAGTGGCCTCTGATAAAAAGATTATATTCTGGAACAAGGGGTTTTTCAGGCATCAGAAGGATCCCAGATTGAGTGCTAACAGTGAATTTACCTGTGAAACCTCATTGAAGTGACGAGACACACTCGGCAACATGAGACTTTCATTCCACATGATCAACACACTGTATGTCAGGGATCATCAACTAGATTCAGCCTCGGGCTGATCTTTCTTCTTGAGCAGATAATTATGTAATTATGTTCTCAATCTGGGAACACAATTACAAATAATTTGTAGACTGTAAATTCACCACGAGAAACTCAAACAGATATGTTGGAACATACTTTAAAAAAATAAATAAAACCAAGCTTACATCTGGTATATGATCATGTCTCTTTATTATGTGGAAGAATACTCTGGAACAGATTTCCTTAAATTAAAATCACTTGGAGCTGATTTCCTGGTGTTTTTACAGTATTTTATGCCCAACAAAGAAAAACATTTAAAAGTACAAAAGTTTTGCACAGCCATTTGCACTTATCACAATATGACCATTTAACGGTTGGTCAAATGGTGACTCACTGATGGCTGAACAAACATGTCACTCCATGGTGGTTTTTAATACTTTTGACTGTTCACTCTGTCATCGTGGAGAAGAAGTGAGGAGTGCTAACTTGATGACTCAACCCATTGTTCTCCCCCTCAGAGCTGGCATGGCCTTCACCGTCACGCTTGCTTGCATTACACTGAATTAGCCCAAAGCTTCCACTCAGTGAAACCAATGAGTAAGCAATTCAATATGAGTGGTGCTCTGTGCGGTTGTTATTTGCAACGTGTGACACACCGAAGCAACTTGTTAGGTTCTCCTTTTATTCTATAGGCAGTCAGTCTTGTTTCAAATACATACGTACATAACCAAAAGTATATGGACATCTCATTCCAAAATCATGGGCATTAATAAGGAGTTGGTCCATCCTTTGCTGCTATAACAGCCTCCACTCTGGGAAGGCTTTCCACCAGTTGAAAATTGCTGCAGGGACTTGCTTCCATTCAGACACAAGTATTAGTTGGGCACTGATGTTGGACAATTAGATCTGGCTCGCACTTGAACCATGAAAAACAGATCATTATTCCTCCTCCACCAAACTTTACATTTGACACTATACATTTGGGACAGGTAGCGTTCTCCTGGCAGCCAGATAGTGAAGCATGATTCAGGCGTTTCCACTGCTCCAGAGTCCAATGGTGGCGATCTTTACACCACTCCAGCCGACACTTGGCATTGCGCATGGTGATCTTAGGTTTGTGTGCGGCTGCTCGGCCATGGAAACCCATTTCATAAAGCTTGCGACAAACACTAATTGTGCTGACGTTGCTTCCACAGGCAGTTTGAAACTCGGTAGTGAGTGTTGCAACCGAGGAAAGGCGAGTTTTACGTGCTTCAGCACTCGGCGGTCCCGTTCTGTGAGATTGTGGGGCCTACCACTTCACAGCTGAGCCGTCGTTGCGCCTAGAGGTTTCCACTTCATAATTACAGCACTTACCGTTGATTTGACAAACTGACTTGTTGGACGGCCTCCTATGGCGGTGCCATGTTGAAAGCGACTGAGCTCTTCAGTAAGGCCATTCTACTGCCAATGTTTGTCTATGGCGATTGTATGGCTGCGTGCTCGATTTTATACATCTGTCAGCAACGGGTGTGGCTGAATTAGCTGAATCCACATACTTTTGTATATATAGTGTGCCTTGGTTTCTGTCATTCCTCAATGTTGCACATCCTGTGTAGTTCACGCAACTGAGCCTATTTAGTTCATTCCTGCTTGACCTTAATGAACAATGAAGCTTTTGAACTTTATTCCTCTCTTTCTGCCCCCCCCCCAGGGAGAGAGCCCCATGTCACCGCCCCAGACCCACACGGTCAGCCCGTCGTCAGCCAAGCCCACGTCTCCGCCCTCCGCCGCCAGCGCCAACTCCCCACCCGCCGCCCTCAGCCCTGTGGGTACCAGCACGCCCCGGACCCTCTCCACCTCCAAGAGCAGCGAGCAGCACCTCAATAGGAACGTCAGCGGGGCAGCAAGCCTGAAGGGACAGACCCGGAAGGGTAGCCTGGCGGACGTGGAGGCCCTAGTGCCCACACACGACGAGCAGGGCCGAGCCACCCCTGAATGGAAAAGGCAGGTGATGGTGCGCAAGCTCCAGGTGAAGATGCAGGAGGAGGATGAACACAAGCGCAAGGTAGGTGTGAATGGAGGAGGTGTGAGAGAAAGGAGTGTGATGATAAACATTTACAATTTCAGCTCTTTTTTTGTGCTGCTGTCACAGAACGGGTACTGAGGGGAAAACAAGGTCGAAGTGGTTAAAAGGGTTGGGCTGAAATGTGGTTTGGTGGGTTTGTTTTGTGTTTAAATGGGTTTACTTAACTAACATATGGAATTGTTTTCAGATGGTCATACCTTTTTTTATTTAGCTATTTTATTTTGAATTTAAGTACCCTAAAAGGGATACCCCCCCAAAAAAATATTGAAATATTATTTCATAAACATTGAATAACACATTCAAAATTGCAAATTAAGTTTCTGTCCTAATCTAGGAGAAATAAGAAAGCTCAGGGAGTATTTTAGTTTTTTTGGGACACATATTTAACCTCTTATTTTTGTTGGCACAAAACTACCTCGATCCTTCCATTCGTTGTATGGGTTACCTTCAGACGAGTCCCATGACACTTATGGGGGTTGCAGAGCAAAACACCATTGTGTTCGTGAGAGTCTCCCCTTTCCATTGAGTGGTCATAATAGTTGGTAAACTATTCTGAAGTTAGATGTTTTTGTGAGAGGACTGAATTTTGGGATGTCTCATGGTCTGAAAAACACCGCTGTTGCTTGGCCACCTTCCACCGCAGATGATGAAAGGCCAACAGAGGCAGATGCAGTGGATTGAAACGCAACCTGATACCTGATGGATTTTTAAATGATGTCTTGGTTTGGACTGAGTAAGAACATTGTAGTTGTAGTGCTTTTCCTATCCTTTTCATGTTTTATTGGTGTTGCAATATCTGATTGTTGATTTGATCTATTTCTGGCTCTCATAAGAAGTCGGCCTACAGGTTGTAGTCAGATGATTGATTGGTTGGTTTTGAGGACTTTTATGCGAGCAGTCTTTAATTTTTCACTTTTAAGCTTTTATACCCATGTTTTGTGATTAGAATGAATTATGTATTTTTTTAATGATCATTAGGTTGGTATGTAAAGTTGAACTCTCTGATCTGCCTGGCTGCTAGCTATTAGTATCTGTGCCCTTATTATCTGATACTATTACCTGTCGGAGCTTGACCTTAAAGGATGCTGTACATTGGCAGCAGTTCTATCATAATACGAGTAACACACTTGCGTCTTTGTCACGTAGAGTAGGCCAGAAGGCTATACTGGAAAACTTAACCTCTATCAAAATAAAAAAAGATGGCGGAGCCACAAATGTGCTTCAGGGTGTTTATTTATATAGTGATTCCGGAACAAAAACTACAGTACTGCCATCAAACCTATACCTTATGGGACAGCTAAACACACTGCTGCCCCATCCACAGCTCAATCCAAAATGGCCTCCCCTTGAACTGAAAGAGAGGCTCCTTTTTGTAGGGCTAGCCCCTCCCCTCAGAACAATTAACATTGCAATATCTGTTTGTAAACAATATCACCACATAACATTTACAAAATTACATCACTACTGACTCTCTTTTAATATGTCCATTTACATTAATGAGCCATTTGGGACAGGCACTACAAAGTCAGCCCAATTCCCTTTGTTCTGGTCCTTATCCAGCATACCCGGAAGCTACAGAGATGGAGAGAGAGGGACAGAACAAACAAACAACACGCTCATCCACAACATCTAAGTAAAATACATATTGCTTATATTAAATATGAACATTGACAAGTGTGAAATGTATGTACTAAGACAGAAGTTAACTTGTGTGTCGACCCACATTGTTACCTTATCTGATAATGGAGCAGGGAGGAGTGATGAATGTGTGCGTGGGTTAAAGTACCAAATGCTGCCCCCGGCCAGTGACGGACTTCTACGTCACAGTCTTGAACAATAAACATGATTGACAGGTTAGAACCCTGAAGCCTATTTATTCCCCAGGGAAAATGCCCCTTAAGCAGTTTGAGAGCTTCTTTGCCATTGCCCTTCTTTAAGTGCTATTACTAAGGTAGTCCTATCAGGAATTTGCAATGTGTTTGTTTATTTATATAATCTATATTTGATGTAAACGTGTCAGTGTCCGATTGCTTTGTTATGACTGGAATGTTAAATAGGATTTCAGAGTCTTAACAGTCAGTACTTGTTCCATCCAAGATGGTAGACATTGACTACTGTACTAATATAGTGACAGATGCCTTAATTAAGCCCATGAAGGACCCATACATGTTATGTTGATGGAACAATTTCCTTATTTATCAATGAGTACATTCTAAAAGTGTTTCCCAACTCAAGTCCTCGATTATCCCCAACAGCACACACTTTTGTTTTGTTCTGGCCATAATTGATTTTTACATACACGTGTATTTACTAATATTGATAAATAATTATTTGTTAACAGTTTATAAGCAGACCTCCAAAAAAGTTTATCCCATAAACCCAGAGCCATGTTCAGGCAGCAGTTGTGTGCTGGTGATTTTGCCACCCTGCTTTCATAAAGGAGAAGGCTGTGCCCTGAATCTCAGCTAATCTAGGAGTTATGAAGCGTGTACTGAGGCAGTGCACCACTGAATCCATGTAAATCATTTGTGATGAAGTTTGACCATGCACTGTGTGTGTACAGTACACCAGGAAGGGCAAGCTGAAGGAACCTCCCCCTTCCCTCCTCTTGTGTTATTCTTTGCTGTCCCTTGACCTCTGTTCTAGTTTGCGGCCAGTGGACATTGCCAGCCTCAGGAGTGACACTACTCTCACGTCCACAATGCCATCCTGGGCCCTTTCGGAGAGCTGATGATGGAGGACGACCTCATCCGCATTGAGAAGCAAATTGAGAACCTGCAGGTCATGCACAAGATGACCGAGGGGAGAAGGAGCTGGAAGAGTTGGAGCGAGAGCTTCAACACTCCTTCCCGTGTCTGCCACCCTCAACCAGGAGCACTTCTCCATTAACCCACAAAGTCCACGAGCAGGTGGAAGATCTACCAGCCTGGTGCAGCAAAATCTCAGCCATGCTCTTGAGCAGCGTTATCCTCCTATCCACTCTCGGAGGAAAGTCAATAGACCTCTTGGATTTGATATCTCCCGGATAAGCTCAGGAGGAAGTGAGTAATAATAGGATGGGCCAGAGGGTCCGCTGGTGTCATTGGTCAATCCCAGTCGTTCTCCACCAGGGAGAAGGAGATCAAGCAGTGTGATGTCTCTGTGAAAGAACTGAAGGCCAACAATGAGATTCAGAAACTGTCCTAGTTTGCCTACGACAAAACAAACCGGGTATACATGCACAAGAGGTCCCTCCCTGTGGTGAGCAAGTCCAGTTATCACCCCGAGACTATTCAGAAGGACTGGATTCTGTGCTCCAGTCTCCTAACAACAAAGTCCTTCCTCCAGTCCAGGAATCTCTACCTCTAGTGGAGGAAACTGTAATCACACCATCTCATGCTCCTCTTACATACCAGTCTTACAAAGTGATCCCTTAGTCGGATCAGTTCAACCAGGTTCTGTCTACAGACCTTATACTGACCAAGGAGCAGCTGATCCGGAGCCTGGAGGTGCAGACAGACATGAGCTACGACCGGGAGTGCATAGAGATGAAGAATGAGCTTATCATCTTCCTGTTGCTGGAACACTGGAGAAAGTACACCTTCTGAGTCCTACAGGCCAAAGTACACAGACGGGGAAGTCTAGAGGTTGGTCTGGATGACGATAACTGGTTTACCCCTGAGATGGACAGAGACATGCAGAGAGAGGATGACAAAACACTCCTCTTCCTGAAGTCCAGGCAAGTGGTGGTGAAGCTGATTGGCCACTGGAGGACAATCATGAGCCAGGTGCCCACACGCCAGATCCGCCAGCTCAGCCAGTCCCAGATGATCTACTGGTCAGAGCACTTCCTTCCACACATGAATAAAGCATCGGTCAGTTACGAAACCCTGACCCTAGACCTCTTTATGCTGGTTTACTTCCAACTCCTAGAGATGACCATGTCACGCAGCGAGCGCAAGTTCTGACACCTGCTGTGCTGCGAAATGTTCGACCGTATCGGACAGCTGCAGCTGGGAGCTGAAACGCCAGTTCCACCGCAAGGTACTGGACATTGAGTGAGGGAAGCGGGACTGGGTGGACTGCTTCGAAGACATTAAGAAAACTACTGTTCATGAAGCTGTGCAAGACTCGGTAGTACAGGTTGTGACAGTAGAGACGACAATACATAGTGTAGAGCAGGTTGTGACAGTAGAGACAACAAGATTGTAGTACAGGGTGTGACAGTAGAGACAACAATACATAGTGTAGTACAGGGTGTGACAGTAGAGACAACAATACAGAGTGTAGTACAGGGTGTGACAGTAGAGACAAGAATACAGAGTGTAGTACAGGGTGTGACAGTAGAGACAACAATACAGAGTATAGTACAGGGAATGACAGTAGAGACAACAATACATAGTGTAGTACAGGGTGTGACAGTAGAGACAACAATACAGAGTGTAGTACAGGGTGTGACAGTTGAGACAACAATACAGAGTGTAGTACAGGTTGTGACAGTAGAGACAACAATACATAGTGTAGGGCAGGTTGTGACAGTAGAGACAACAATACATAGTGCAGGGCAGGTTGTGACAGTAGAGACAACAATACAGATTGTAGTACAGGGTGTGACAGTAGAGACAACAATACAGAGTGTAGTACAGGGTGTGACAGTAGAGACAACAATACAGAGTGTAGTACAGGGTGTGACAGTAGAGACAACAATACAGAGTGTAGTACAGGGTGTGACAGTAGAGACAACAATACAGAGTGTAGTACAGGGTGTGACAGTAGAGACAACAATACAGAGTGTAGTACAGGGTGACAGTAGAGACAACAATACAGAGTGTAGTACAGGGTGTGACAGTAGAGACAACAATACAGAGTGTAGTACAGGGTGTGACAGTAGAGACAACAATACAGAGTGTAGTACAGGGTGTGACGGTAGAGACAACAATACAGAGTGTAGTACAGGGTGTGACAGTACAGACAACAATACAGAGTGTAGTACAGGGTGTGACAGTAGAGACAACAATACAGAGTGTAGTACAGGGTGTGACAGTAGAGACAACAATACAGAGTGTGGTACAGGGAGTGACGCAGGACATTGCACCTGCTCCAATTCAAGTCACCATTAATGTATACCCAGAGAAGAGCCCAATGAGGTCTCAAGTCAAACTGATCTATGAACTGAGAGTCACTTCCTGTTGAACGCGACACGAGGGAGAGCTCGGTTTGTTGTTTAGAAAGTATATTGGGTTAGTTTCTTAGTAGCTAGCTAACTTTTTAGTTTGGATCCCACGTTGCAGTTGGCATCAGTTGCTGGGGCTGCTAGTATCTGTCCAGTGGTACCCTCCCTTCTCCAGACGATTTCTGGTGATATGAAGAGGATCTGTGTCTGCAGCACGTATCTTACGAATCGTGTGCTCGGTTCTAGGCCCTCTCCTCTTCTCTCTATACACCAAGTCACTCGGTGCTCTCATATCCTCACATGGTCTAACCTATCATTGTTATACTGATGACACTCAACTACTTTTCTCCTTCCCCCATTCTGACACCCAGGTGGCGACACACATCTCTACGTGCCTGGCAGATATCTCCACTTGGATGTCTGTCCCACCACCTCAAGCTCAATCTCGACAATACAGAACTGCTCTTCCTCCAGGGTAAGGCCTGCCCGCTCAAAGACCTCTCCATCACAGTTGACAACACCACTGTGTCCATATCCCGGAGTGCAAAGAACCTTGGCGTGACCCTGGACAACACCCTGTTCTCTGCAAACATCAAAGCAGTGAGTCACTCCTGCAGGTTCATGCTCTACAACATCTGTAGAGTACAACCCTACCTCACACAGGAAGCGGCGCATGTGAAAATCCAGGCATTTGTCATCTCTACTGCAGCACTCTGTTGGCTGGGCTCCCCACTTGTGCCATCAAAACCCTGCAACTTATCCAGAACGCTGCAGGATGCCTGGTGTTCAACCTAGCCACTTTCTCCCATGTCCTCCTGCTCCTCCGCACACTCCATTGGTTTCCAGTCAAAGCTCTTCTCTGTCCTGGCACACCAATGGTGGAACCAGCTTCCCCCTGAAGCTAAGACAGCAGAGTCCCTGCCCATCTTCCAAAAACATCTGAAACCCTACCTCTTCAAAGAGTATCTTAAATAATCACACAGCACCCCCTCACATCCCCTTCTCACCCCGGCCGGACACAGGCCTATTCGAGTCCAACAAATGGGCCTGTGCAGGATCCTGTGAAAGCTGAAAGTGTAGCACAGGAGAGTGTTCCCAAATACACAGTTCAGACTTCTGAGCAGGATTTGGCTTTGAACACTGGGCAGGATACTGTTCATGAAGCTGTGCAAGACTCCGTAGTCCAGGCTGTGAAGTGGAGACCACAGTACAGAGTGTAGGGAAGGGTGTGATGCAGGACATTGCTCCAGTTCAATTTACCATAGTCACACCGGTACATGAATTTCCACCCAGAGAAGAGCACAATGAATACTCAACCAAACTGATCTATGAACTGAAAAAGTACAGCAATCAACAGATACAGTGCCTTGCGAAAGTATTCGGCCCACTTGAACTTTGCGACCTTTTGCCACATTTCAGGCTTCAAACATAAAGATATAAAACTGTATTTTTTTGAAGAATCAACAACAAGTGGGACACAATCATGAAATGGAACGACATTTATTGGATATTTTAAACTTTTTTAACAAATCAAAAACTGAAAAATTGGGCATGCAAAATTATTCAGCCCCCTTAAGTTAATACTTTGTAGCGCCACCTTTTGCTGCGATTACAGCTGTAAGTCGCTTGGGGTATGTCTCTATCAGTTTTGCACATCGAGAGACTGAAATTTTTTCCCATTCCTCCTTGCAAAACAGCTCGAGCTCAGTGAGGTTGGATGGAGAGCATTTGTGAACAGCAGTTTTCAGTTCTTTCCACATATTATCGATTGGATTCAGGTCTGGACTTTGACTTGGCCATTCTAACACCTGGATATGTTTATTTTTGAACCATTCCATTGTAGATTTTGCTTTATGTTTTGGATCATTGTCTTGTTGGAAGACAAATCTCCGTCCCAGTCTCAGGTCTTTTGCAGACTCCATCAGGTTTTCTTCCAGAATGGTCCTGTATTTGGCTCCATCCATCTTCCCATCAATTTTAACCATCTTCCCTGTCCCTGCTGAAGAAAAGCAGGCCCAAACCATGATGCTGCCACCACCATGTTTGACAGTGGGTATGGTGTGTTCAGGGTGATGAGCTGTGTTGCTTTTACGCCAAACATAACGTTTTGCATTGTTGCCAAAAAGTTCAATTTTGGTTTCATCTGACCAGAGCACCTTCTTCCACATGTTTGGTGTGTCTCCCAGGTGGCTTGTGGCAAACTTTAAACGACACCTTTTATGGATATCTTTAAGAAATGGCTTTCTTCTTGCCACTCTTCCATAAAGGCCAGATTTGTGCAATATACGACTGATTGTTGTCCTATGGACAGAGTCTCCCACCTCAGCTGTAGATCTCTGCAGTTCATCCAGAGTGATCATGGGCCTCTTGGCTGCATCTCTGATCAGTCTTCTCCTTGTTTGAGCTGAAAGTTTAGAGGGACGGCCAGGTCTTGGTAGATTTGCAGTGGTCTGATACTCCTTCCATTTCAATAGAATCGCTTGCACAGTGCTCCTTGGGATGTTTAAAGCTTGGGAAATCTTTTTGTATCCAAATCCGGCTTTAAACTTCTTCACAACAGTATCTCGGACCTGCCTGGTGTGTTCCTTGTTCTTCATGATGCTCTCTGCGCTTTTGACGGACCTCTGAGACTATCACAGTGCAGGTGCATTCATACGGAGACTTGATTACACACAGGTGGATTGTATTTTTCATCATTAGTCATTTAGGTCAACATTGGATCATTCAGAGATCCTCACTGAACTTCTGGAGAGAGTTTGCTGCACTGAAAGTAAAGGGGCTGAATAATTTTGCACGCCATTTTTTCAGTTTTTGATTTGTTAAAAAAGTTTGAAATATCCAATAAATGTCGTTCCACTTCATGATTGTGTCCCACTTGTTGTTGATTCTTCAAAAAAATACAGTTTTATATCTTTATGTTTGAAGCCTGAAATGTGGCAAAAGGTCGCAAAGTTCAAGGGGGCCGAATACTTTCGCAAGGCACTGTACATTTAAGCGCATCTTTGCCTTCTGGAAGGAAAAGGCTGAACTGTTTATCTGACCATCAGAGTTGGATAAGCAAAAGATATGTGGAATACTCTTTACACAAAGTGTTAGGCTAAAAGCAGACAGCAATGCCACGAAGGACGTGGTCAAAGAAACTAACTTCAGTGGTGTATGCTAGGGAGAGAAAGCTAATCTGGGTTGTAGCTTTGAGGTCTCAGGTAACACGTGGTTTTAGTAAGGAAAGGAGCATCCAGTGTGTGATTGGATGTGTGGCTGTCAATGCACTTTTTTATTTGCATATCAGTGGTCGACAAGACAATCTGATGTAATGATAGAAGAGGGCTCTAAATGTGCTTCCAGTAATGATTCCCTGAATTCTGAAAAAAAAAGTCTGCAGTTACTACATCAATTGTTGGGCTGTTAAATAAATGTTATTGCCGTTGATTCTTGAATAATAAAGCTTGTAAATTTTAGCTTAAATGGTCGTACCCCATCAGAACCCAAAATTTCAGCTTGTTTTACTCCAATGTTTGTAAATAAAGTAAATTCAAACAAACACTATACTGTGACTTCAAAACATGATGGTCAGTGCTTGCATCCATAGCTCTGTCTATGACTTTGAGTGGTTCAATTTGAGTGGTATTTCTCAAGCCCCATCCCTCAGTTGTTTACCAAAGCAAGTGGCAGGTTGACCGCTTTGTTTATGTTTCTTATGTTTTATTGGTTTGTAGTTGTTTGAAATCCAAAGACCGATCCTAATGTTGGAGAATGTTGTGCTGGAGGTGGTTTGTCATTAAAAACATTATAGAACATATTGTACTTAGGCAATGCAAGCTATGTAACATAATTTGATCAAACCTGAGTATTGCTGAATTTTTTAAAAACTTCTTAGGGATAGGGGGCAGCATTTTCACTTTTGGATAAATAGCATGCCCAAATTCAACTTCCTGCTGCTCATCCCCAGAATATTAGATATGCATGTTATTAGTAGATTAGGAAAAGAAAACACTGACGTTTCTAAAACGGTTTGAATCATGTCTGTGAGTGTAGCAGGTAAAACATTCAGATTTTTTTGTTGAGGTCACTGTCTATTCAATTAGTTTTCATTGGGAAACTAGATTTGGAAGGGACTTGTTTGCAGTTCCTACTGCTTCCACTAGATGTCACCAGTCTTTAGAAATTGGTTGAGGTTATTCCTTTGTGTAATGAAGAAGTACGGCCATTTTGAATGTGTGTCATTTGAAGTGACCTTTTTGAGAAGGCGCATGACTAGAAAAGTAGCGTGAGTTTGTCTTCCTGTATTGAACACAGATTTTCCCGTCTACAATTTATCGATTATGAACGTTTAACAATACCTAAAGTTGTATTACAGAAGTAGTTTGAAATGTTTTGGCAAAGTTTACAAATAACTTTTGGGATATTTTGTAGTGACGTTGCGCAAGTTGGAACCGGTGTTTTTCTAGATCAAACGCGCCAAATAAATGGATATTTTGTATATATATCGATGGGAATTAATCGAACAAAAGGACCATTTGTGACGTTTATGGGACATATTGGAGTGCCAACAAAAGAATCTCGTCAAAGGTAAGGCATGATTTATATTTTATTTCTGCATTTTGTGTGGTGCCTGCAAGGTTGGAATATGCTACTCTCTCTTTGTTTACTGTTGTGCTATCATCAGATAATAGCATCTTATGCTTTCGCCGAAAAGCCTTTTTGAAATTTGACATGTTGGCTGGATTCACAACGAGTGTAGCTTTAATTTGGTATCTTACATGTGTGATTTAATAAAAGTTAGATTTTTATTTCGTGCTCTGCATTTTCCCTGGCAATTGGCCAAGTGGGACGTGACTGTCCTGCCTATCCCAGAGAGGGTAAACTTTGAAAATGTCAAATATTGTAGAGAACAGTTGGGTGCAGACAAGGGCCAGGAACATTCCAGTATCGCAATATTTTTTCAATGGCAAAAATGAAAAAGTTAAGCAGACCAAAAGTCTTCGGTCCTTTAAAACCCTGCTCTATATTGTGTGCTATAGCTTGGAAAATAAAAGATTTTCCTAAAGTTAAAATCTGCTTAGTGTTTTGTTTCCTTGAAATGATAGTAACAAGTATCGCAATACTGATATCATCCTTGCTCTAAGCCTGACCCTCCAAGACACTGCACCCTTGGCATGCTGGAGCAGCATTCTAATGACATTTATACTGATATCATCCTGACCCTACGCCTGACCCCCCAAGACACTGCACCCTTGGCATGCTGGAGCAACATTCTAATCATCCTGAACCCCCTAAGGAACTGCACCCTTGGCATGCTGGAGTAGCATTCTAATGACATGTATACTGTTATCATCCTGACCCCCCCAAGAAACTGCACCCTTGGTATGCTGGAGCAACATTCTAATGACATTTATACTGATATCATCCTGACCCCCCAAGAAACTGCACCCTTGGCATGCTGGAGTAACATTCTAATGACATGTATACTGATATCATCCTGACCCCCCAAGAAACTGCACCCTTGGCATGCTGGAGTAACATTCTAATGACATGTATACTGATATCATCCTGACCCCCCAAGAAACTGCACCCTTGGCATGCTGGAGTAACATTCTAATGACATGTATACTGATATCATTCTGACCCCCCCAAGAAACTGCACACTTGGCATGCTGGAGCAACATTCTAATGACATTTATACTGATATTATCCTGACCCCCCAAGAAACTGCACCCTTGGCATGCTGGAGTAACATTCTAATGACATGTATACTGATATCATCCTGACCCCTCAAGAAACTGCACCCTTGGCATGCTGGAGTAACATTCTAATGACATGTATACTGATATCATTCTGACCCCCCCAGAAACTGCACACTTGGCATGCTGGAGCAACATTCTAATGACATTTATACTGATATTATCCTGACCCCCCAAGAAACTGCACCCTTGGCATGCTGGAGCAACATTCTAATGACATTTATACTGATATCATTCTGACCCCCCCAAGAAACTGCACACTTGGCATGCTGGAGCAACATTCTAATGACATTTATACTGATATCATCCTGACCCCCAAGAAACTGCACCCTTGGCATGCTGGAGTAGCATTCTAATGACATGTATACTGATATCATCCTGACCCCCCAAGAAACTGCACCCTTGGCATGCTGGAGTAGCATTCTAATGACATGTATACTGATATCATCCTGACCCCCAAGAAACTGCACCCTTGGCATGCTGGAGTAACATTCTAATGACATGTAGCCTGATATCATCCTGACCCTACGCCTGACCCCCCAAGAAACTGCACACTTGGCATGCTGGAGTAGCATTCTAATGACATGTATACTGATATCATCCTGACCCCCCAAGAAACTGCACCCTTGGCATGCTGGAGTAGCATTCTAATGACATGTATACTGATATCATCCTGACCCCCCCAAGAAACTGCACCCTTGGCATGCTGGAGTAGCATTCTAATTACATGTATACTGATATCATCCTGACCCTACGCCTGACCCCCCAAGAAACTGCACACTTGGCATGCTGGAGTAGCATTCTAATGACATGTATACTGATATCATCCTGACCCCCCAAGAAACTGCACCCTTGGCATGCTGGAGTAACATTCTAATGACATGCATACTGATATCATCCTGACCCCCCAAGAAACTGCACCCTTGGCATGCTGGAGTAACATTCTAATGACATTTATACTGATATCATCCTAACCCCCCAAGAAACTGCACACTTGGCATGCTGGAGTAACATTCTAATGACATGTATACTGATATCATCCTGACCCCCAAGAAACTGCACCCTTGGCATGCTGGAGTAACATTCTAATGACATGTATACTGATATCATCCTGACCCCCAAGAAACTGCACCCTTGGCATGCTGGAGTAGTATTCTAATGACATGTATACTGATATCATCCTGACCCCCCCCAAGAAACTGCACCCTTGGCATGCTGGAGTAACATTCTAATGACATGTGATATCATCCTGATATCATCTGGAGTAACATTCTAATGACATGTATACTGATATCATCCTGACCCCCAAGAAACTGCACCCTTGGCATGCTGGAGTAACATTCTAATGACATGTATACTGATATCATCCTGACCCCCAAGAAACTGCACCCTTGGCATGCTGGAGCAACATTCTAATGACATTTATACTGATATCATCCTGACCCCCAAGAAACTGCACCCTTGGCATGCTGGAGCAACATTCTAATGACATTTATACTGATATCATCCTGACCCCCAAGAAACTGCACCCTTGGCATGCTGGAGTAACATTCTAATGACATGTATACTGATATCATCCTGACCCCCAAGAAACTGCACCCTTGGCATGCTGGAGTAACATTCTAATGACATGTATACCTGATATCATCCTGACCCTAAGAAACTGCACCCCCAAGAAACTGCACCCTTGGCATGCTGGAGTAACATTCTAATGACATGTATACTGATATCATCCTGACCCCCCTGACCCCCAGAAACTGCACCCTTGGCATGCTGGAGTAGCATTCTAATGACATGTATACTGATATCATCCTGACCCCCAAGAAACTGCACCCTTGGCATGCTGGAGTAGCATTCTAATGTATACATATCATCCTGTATACTGATATCATCCTGACCCTACGCCTGACCCCCAAGAAACTGCACACTTGGCATGCTGGAGTAGCATTCTAATGACATGTATACTGATATCATCCTGACCCCCAAGAAACTGCACCCTTGGCATGCTGGAGTAACATTCTAATGACATGCATACTGATATCATCCTGACCCCCCTGAGAAACTGCACCCTTGGCATGCTGGAGTAACATTCTAATGACATTTATACTGATATCATCCTGACCCCCCAAGAAACTGCACCCTTGGCATGCTGGAGTAACATTCTAATGACATGTATACTGATATCATCCTGACCCCCAAGAAACTGCACCCTTGGCATGCTGGAGTAACATTCTAATGACATGTATACTGATATCATCCTGACCCCCCCAAGAAACTGCACCCTTGGCATGCTGGAGTAACATTCTAATGACATGTATACTGATATCATCCTGACCCCCCAAGAAACTGCACCCTTGGCATGCTGGAGTAACATTCTAATGACATGTATACTGATATCATCCTGACCCCCCAAGAAACTGCACCCTTGGCATGCTGGAGTAACATTCTAATGACATGTATACTGATATCATCCTGACCCCCCCAAGAAACTGCACCCTTGGCATGCTGGAGTAACATTCTAATGACATTTATACTGATATCATCCTGACCCCCCCCCAAGAAACTGCACCCTTGGCATGCTGGAGTAACATTCTAATGACATGTATACTGATATCATCCTGACCCCCAAGAAACTGCACCCTTGGCATGCTGGAGCAACATTCTAATGACATTTATACTGATATCATCCTGACCCCCAAGAAACTGCACCCTTGGCATGCTGGAGTAACATTCTAATGACATGTATACTGATATCATCCTGACCCCCAAGAAACTGCACCCTTGGCATGCTGGAGCAACATTCTAATGACATTTATACTGATATCATCCTGACCCTACGCCTGACCCCCCAAGACACTGCACCCTTGGCATGCTGGAGCAACATTCTAATGACATTTATACTGATATCATCCTGACCCCCCAAGAAACTGCACCCTTGGCATGCTGGAGTAGCATTCTAATGACATGTATACTGATATCATCCTGACCCCCAAGAAACTGCACCCTTGGCATGCTGGAGTAACATTCTAATGACATGTATACTGATATCATCCTGACCCCCCAAGAAACTGCACCCTTGGCATGCTGGAGTAGCATTCTAATGACATGTATACTGATATCATCCTGACCCCCCAAGAAACTGCACCCTTGGCATGCTGGAGTAACATTCTAATGACATTTATACTGATATCATCCTGACCCCCCAAGAAACTGCACCCTTGGCATGCTGGAGTAACATTCTAATGACATGTATACTGATATCATCCTGACCCCCAAGAAACTGCACCCTTGGCATGCTGGAGCAACATTCTAATGACATTTATACTGATATCATCCTGACCCCCCAAGAAACTGCACCCTTGGCATGCTGGAGTAACATTCTAATGACATGTATACTGATATCATCCTGACCCCCCAAGAAACTGCACCCTTGGCATGCTGGAGCAACATTCTAATGACATTTATACTGATATCATCCTGACCCCCCAAGAAACTGCACCCTTGGCATGCTGGAGCAACATTCTAATGACATTTATACTGATATCATCCTGACCCCCCAAGAAACTGCACCCTTGGCATGCTGGAGTAACATTCTAATGACATGTATACTGATATCATCCTGACCCCCAAGAAACTGCACCCTTGGCATGCTGGAGCAACATTCTAATGACATGTATACTGATATCATCCTGACCCCCCAAGAAACTGCACCCTTGGCATGCTGGAGTAGCATTCTAATGACATTTATACTAGTGTATTTTTAGGGTGCTGTTTCACCTCTGTATGAGTTCAACTTCTACATGAGATGCACTGTGCTGCCATTAGTCAGAGATGCATACAGTAACATCATATAGGTTTGACAAATATTCCCCTGATACTCACAATGGACTATCAAACCAATTGCTTCTTACATATACAATTATTGACTATGAAGATGGCTTTATTATCAAGAAGGATGATCACTTTGCCGTCTACAAAACGTTAACCAGAACAGAGCCATATTTTCCTCGGTCTCACATGGTGCTGGTTGTTGCATGAGCTCTACGATGAGGAAAGTAGGTCTCCAGTGATCGTTTCAACTGGGTTACGCAATGGCTTAAACGCTATCATTTTCACCCAGTCTGTGACCTTATCAGGATGTAAACAATGCACACCTTTCAGAACAGATTAGGAGCTTGTTGAATAATGATAGCGGGGTTTGTATTCAATGGAAATGAATCATGATTTTTTTTACTGTGTTGTTTTTCATCTACACTTTCACATGTTCATATATTCACATTATCAAATAAACCTTTGGATTGTTGATAATACATACAGTTATATCTCATCACACTTTTGAAATGTTTTAATACACTACATAACCAAAAGTATGTGGACACCTCATCGAACATCTCATTACAAAATCATGGACATTAGTATGGAGTTGGTCCTCCCCTTTGCTGCTACAACAGCCTCCACTCTTCTGGGAAGGCTTTCCACTAGATGTTGGAACATTGCTGCTATAACAGCCTCCACTCTTCTGGGAAGGCTTTCCACTAGATGTTGGAACATTGCTGCTATAACAGCCTCCACTCTTCTGGGAAGGCTTTCCACTAGATGTTGGAACATTGCTGTGGGGACTTGCTTCCATTCAGCCACAAGAGCATTAGTGAGGTCAGGCACTGATGTTGGGCAATTCGACCTGGCTCACGGTCGGCGTTCCAATTCATCACAAAGGTGTTCAATGGGGTTGAGGTCAGGGCTCTGTGCAGGCCAGTCAAGTTCTTCCACACCATTCTCGACAAACCATTTCTGTATGGACCTCGCTTTGTACACGGCGTATTGTCATGCTGAAACAGGAAAGGGCCTTCCCCAAACTGTTGCCACAAGGTTGGAAGCACAGAATCGTCTAGAATGTCATTGTATGCTGTAGTGTTGACATTTCCCTTCACTGGAACGAAGGGGCTTAGCCCGAATCCTGAAACTGCCCCTAGACATTTCCACTTCACAATAACAGCACTTACAGTTGACTGGGGCAGCTACAGCAGGGCTGAAATTTGACGAACTGACTTGTTGGAAAGGTGGCATCCTATAACGGTGCCACATTGAAGGTCACTGAGCTCTTCAGCTGCCCCAGTCAACTGTAAGTGCTGTTATTCTACTACCCAATGTTTGTCTATGGAGATTGCATTGTCTGAACAATGTGTAGACATGGGGCACCCTCCTGAATTACCCCCAGATGTTAACTTTCTGCCTGTAGCATAAAATGTGTTCTTCAAGAATCTCCTTTAGAGCGTGACATGGGTTATTTTTCTTTTTAATTGGACGTTTTGAGCCTTTTTATAAAAGTGAAGCCGCTCCGAATACCCCAACCAAAAACATCCCTCTGTTTGTTCTCTGCACCGTCTCCATCCCTCCAACATACCCACATCTACAGACCTGCCTACCCACCACACTTGCTTAACCTATTCACCTGATGTGATTCCAAAACAACAATAACAAGCAAACATGACACACGACAATTATTCAACATGCAGATCACATTTCATAAAAAATTTGACATTGGTCTTTGGGAGAAGTAATTGGTTAATTACTTCCCCCAATAATTGGTTATGTCAACCTGATTAGACACAGATACCATTGTTTTATAATAATAATAATAATAATAATGAGCAAATAAATAGTAATAGCAAGTTAGAGGAAACACTAAGGTGGGGATCAGCTCATCTGGAGTTGAGTACTGGGGTGCAGTTTATGTTGAATGATTTTAATCTTGTCTTTGGTGGATGCTGTAATTTATTCCTTTATGACGTAGCCATTGGAAAACAGAAAATTGGTTTCTGTTTTTCCAGTTGAGTAATATTGTTTTTTTGCTGATTGCTAAGGCGATGAAAAAGGACTGATGATGTTTGGGAGGTAGGTCGGATGATGAGACATCTCCAAGAAGGTAGAGGGATGCTGTGACCCGAAAGGGTGTTATTTCTTTCCACAACTGAAGGGTGGTTGGACAGAGCCAGGAAAGTAGTTCTCTGGAGTGTTGTGACTAGTGTGAGCAGATGTGTGTGTCAATGCATCCAATTGTGTGCATTTTGTGTTGAGAGTTATGTGCTCTGTGGTTTGTGTTGAGGGTTATGTGCTCTGTGCATTTTGTGTTGAGGGTTATGTGCTCTGTGCATTTTGTGTTGAGGGTTATGTGCTCTGTGAATTTTGTGTTGAGGGTTATGTGCTCTGTGCATTTTGGGAAAAAAGTATTTGATCCCCTGCTGATTTTGTAAGTTTGCCCACTGACAAAGAAATGATCAGTCTATCATTTTAATGGTAGGTGTTTTTGAGAAACAGGTTTAGTGAGAAACAGAATAACAACAACAAAATCCAGACAAACGCATGTCAAATTTTATAAATTGATTTGCATTTTAATGAGGGAAATAAGTATTTGACCCCCTCTCAATCAGAAAGATTTCTGGCTCCCAGGTGTCTTTTATACAGGTAACGAGCTGAGATTAGGAGCACACTCTTAAAGGGAGTGCTCCTAATCTCCGTTTGTTACCTGTATAAAAGACACCTGTCCACAGAAGCAATAAATCAATCAGATTCCAAACTCTCCACCATGGCCAAGGCCAAAGAGCTCTCCAAGGATGTCAGGGACAAGATTGTAGACCTACACAAGGCTGGAATGGGCAACAAGACTATCGCCAAGCAGCTTGGTGAGAAGGTGACAACAGTTGGTGCGATTATTCGCAAATGGAAGAAACACAAAAGAACTGTCAATCTCCCTCGGCCTGGGGCTCCATGCAAGATCTCACCTCGTGGAGTTGCAATGATCATGAGAACGCTGAGGAATCAGCCCAGAACTACACGGGAGGATCTTGTCAACGATCTCAAGGAAGCTGGGACCATAGTCACCAGGAAAACAATTGGTAGGACTGAAATCCTGCAGCGCCCGCAAGGTCCCCCTGCTCAAGAAAGCACATATACATGCCCGTCTGAAGTATGCCAATGAACATCTGAATGATTCAGAGGACAACTGGGTGAAAGTGTTGTGGTCAGATGAGACCAAAATAGAGCTCTTTGGCATCAACTCCCCGTGTTTGGAGGAGGAGGAATGCTGCCTATGACCCCAAGAACACCATCGCTACCGTCAAACATGGAGGTGGAAACATTATGCTTTAAGGTTGTTTTTCTGCTAAGGGGACAGGACAACTTCACTGCATCAAAGGGACGATGGACGGGGCCATGTACCGTCAAATCTTGGGTGAGAACCTCCTTCCCTCGTGTCGCGGAGTGGTAGTGGATTCCTCCTTCCCCCGACGTATGCGCCGAACCCTCTTACGTGCTAGGGGTGTTGTCCCCGGTGTCCCTGCCGTCTGTTGTTTAAAAAACACTCACCGTTGGTAGAGGAGCCAGTTAGCGCTGTCTGTGGATAGTTGGTCTGCAGAGGGATGAGAAAGCCATGAGAAAACTAGTTTAGATCAGTCATGGAATTAAGTGCTGAAAACAAATTGGCTCCCTATTTAAAAAGAAGATGAACAGGCTATGAAGGAAAAATACTGGACTTTTGGTGGAGATAAATAATAAATAAATAATAATGTGATATTGTTAAAACGATACAATATATCGGCCAAAATAATATTTATCCCGATATGTAACTATCAATTTTTTCCCACATCACTACTGTACTGGCGCTTTACGGTTTTGTAAAAGGTCAAAGGTCATGCAAGGCTCCCCATACCCAATTAGCCCTTTAATTCAAGCTACAGCATAATTTGATCCATGCAGTAAGACTAAATAGAGTAGGAGTATAGTACACTTTTTTTTTTTTTTGCTTTGTCGCACTACTAAAGTACCACACCACAAAAAGCCAGTCAGTCGATGTGGGTATTAACATTCGTCAACCAACATTGTTCTACTGCAACAGACACTGCAATAATGACAAGCACAGTCCGATGATGCTGTGACACACCGCCCCAGACCATGACGGACCCTCCACCTCCAAATCGATCCCGCTCCACAGTACAGGCTTCGGTGTAACGCTCATTCCTTTGACGATAAACGCGAATCCGACCATCACCCCTGGTGAGACAAAACCGTGACTCTTTCACGATGAGTGGTTATTGAAAGTGAGAGAGCTGGAAAGATATTTCAAAAACATTGAGGAACTATTGTCATTCTTAATGGATGTAAAAACAGACCTTGTTTGCTTGCTGTTTGAGGTGAAGAAAACATTACTTTGAGAAGCTCCACAGGTCATTAGTGGTGATGAGTTAAGCCAATCAGAAATACTATCAGCCCCAAATGGGCACATTTCTATGCCTACATTTGTGCACAGGCCAGGTAGCCTATAGGCCTACTTCTATGCGTGCCTGTGGAGCAGTGTGATTAAATTCCTGCATAAAATGGGTGTTATGCCACCACCTGGTGGATTAGTGTGTTTACAATGTCTAACACAGTGATAAAAGTATGGAATTCTGGGTAATCCACTGCAGATTTATGGATGAGTTGAAAATTGAATGGTCCCGTGATAGAAATGTATAAAGTTGAAATTACATCATAAAATCCACATTTTACATAATACATCAGCAATTTATGTTATTCTTAACTAATGTTGTTGGTTTAGCGTCAAATAAGCCACCCTTTAAATGTTATTTGCCATGTGGGTTTTATGCTAGCTAAAGTTCCCTCTGAAGTTGGTAGCTATCTCGAGAATGCATCTTTAGGAGTGCTGTTTATATCCCGTCTCACCACTCATCCATACTGTGTGTGGGCCATGATTGCAGGTATTTGGACAAATGTGTAAAGTATATGTATAAATGTATGTGCACCAGCTAGCAGTGTATTAGCCTGGTTTTGTTAGCTTAGGAAAATGTGGTACTTTCTAGGTGTATTATATTTCTTCGCCACAAGAGAGTGACATTGAGTCATTTTTCAGTTAAATTTTACATCTTTTGAATACTAAAATGGATGATAGTTTATTCTGTTGTGAATGAGATTACATGGAAACAATATATATTTTTATTATAGTAAATTAGGAATGATTAGATATGATTAAATCCACTATACGATGACAATGTTCTTTTGTCTTTTGTCAATTGCTGTGGGAGTGCTGTTTTATATCCCGTCTACTACTAATTATTCATCCATACTGTGTTCCATGATTGCAGCTTTAAAAATAAAATAACTATCCATCCATTACTCCTTCCTGTGTTGACTCACGGACTTGAGGGACGGGACCAATAAGTGTTTATACAGGATGTACCTACTGCCAACCAGTCATGTCAAGCTATACACACCCTTCCGCATTGTTACAGAATTTGGGAGGCGCATGGTGAGGCGGTACAGTTGCGTCCATACCCTCCATATGGAGCCTCCGACCACATTTTAGATTCAAGCATAAATTTACTTTTAGTCTAGGCCTCCAGAATGGATTAGTTCACTGATTAGTTCACTGAGATGGACACAGACACATACAGTACCAATGGACACAGCTACTCGTTCCAGGGTTTTTCTTTATTTCTACATTGTAGAATAATATTGAAGACTATGAATTAACACATATGGAATCATATAGAAACTAAAAGTGTTTAACAAATCAAAATATATTTTGGATTCTTCAAAGTAGCCAACCTTTTCCTTGATGACAGCTTTGCACACTCTTGGCATTCTCTCAACCAGCTTCATGAGGAATGCTTTTCCAACAGTCTTGAAGGAGTTCCCACATATGCTGAACACTTGTCTGCTTTTCCTTCACTCTGCCTTCCAACTCACCCCAAACTAGGTTGAGGTCAGTGTGATTGTGGAGGCCAGGTCATCAGATGCAGCACTCAATCACTCTCATTTTTGGTTAGATAGCTCTTACACAGCCTGGAGGTGTGTTGGGTCATTGTCCTGTTGAAAAACAAATGATAGTCCTAAGCGCAAACCAGATGGGATGGTGTATCACTGTAGAATGCTAAGTGTTCCTTGAATTCTAAATAAATCACTGACAGTGTCACCAGCAAAGCACCATCACACCACCTCCTCCATGCTTCACGGTGGGAACCGTGGAATGAGTAGGTGTGTCCAAACTTTTGATTGGTACTGTATATATTTTTGTTACTACTCGACTAAAACAATCTCGGTCGACCAACAGCCTAACAATCAACCAGTCGACTAATTGTGGTCAGCCCTACCTCCCACTCACAAGGCAGGCAGTACGCTTGACCTAATCTTCACTATATGCTGTTCACCTAATATTCTCACTGCAACCCCCCTCCAGGTATCTGATCACTACTTTGTTTCCTTTTCTCTCCCCCAACCCTACCCACTCAGCCCCGACCCAGATGGTCATGTGCCGCCGTAATCTTTCTCTCATCCAGTACTCTCTCCTATCCTATCCTCTCTCCCCCAACCCTACCCACTCAGCCCCTACCTAGATGGTCATGTGCCGCCGTAGTCTTTCTCTCATCCAGTACTCTCTCCTATCCTATCCTCTCTCCCCCAACCCTACCCACTCAGCCCCGACCCAGATGGTCATGTGCCGCCGTAGTCTTTCTCTCATCCAGTACTCTCTCCTATCCTATCCTCTCTCCCCCAACCCTACCCACTCAGCCCCGACCCAGATGGTCATGTGCCGCCGTAGTCTTTCTCTCATCCAGTACTCTCTCCTATCCTATCCTCTCTCCCCCAACCCTACCCACTCAGCCCCGACCCAGATGGTCATGTGCCACCGTAGTCTTTCTCTCATCCAGTACTCTCTCCTATCCTATCCTCTCTCCCCCAACCCTACCCACTCAGCCCCGACCCAGATGGTCATGTGCCGCCGTAGTCTTTCTCTCATCCAGTACTCTCTCCTATCCTATCCTCTCTCCCCCAACCCAACCCACTCAGCCCTGACCCAGATGGTCATGTGCCGCCGTAGTCTGTCTCTCATCCAGTACTCTCTCCTATCCTATCCTCTCTCCCCCTACCCAGATGGTCATGTGCCGCCGTAGTCTTTCTCTCATCCAGTAATCTCTCCTATCCTATCCTCTCTCCCCCAACCCTACCCACTCAGCCCCTACCCAGATGGTCATGTGCCGCCGTAATCTTTCTCTCATCCAGTACTCTCTCCTATCCTATCCTCTCTCCCGTCTGCTAAATCCTTCTGTCTCCTGACTCCGGCTCTTCAACCGTACTCTCTTCACTTTCCGCATCCTTTGTTTCTCACGGTTCACTTTCGTCCGCGACTTTCCCCTCCCACTCCGTGGCTGATCGACTGCGTGATAACAGTAGGGCTGCGTGCAGCTGAGCTGAAATAGAGGAAACTTTTAACTTCTGGAGGGCCTATTATCCTTCCACTCACTCTCCACCTTCTCTTCATCTGTATCTGCTGCTCTAACCTCCATCCCTGGGGAAACCATTCTCCACTTTTCCATACCTCATTAACCATCCACCACCTCCCTCTCTGCTGACGACTTTGTTAACCACTTTGGGAAAAAAGGTTGACGACCTCATTCACTCTGCCTACTGAGCCCACTGATCCAACTCAAACAGAACTACCCTACACCTTGACCTCTTTCTCCCTTCTCTCTCCAGATGAAATCCTGTGACTAGTGATGTTCAGCCACCCAACAACCTGCCAACTTGACCCCATCCTCCCTTCTCCAGACCATCTCTGGAGACCTCACTTCCCTCATCAACTCATCCCTGACCACTGGCTGCGTCCCCTCTGACTTCAAGATGGCCAGTCGCTCCCCTTGTCAAGAAACTAACACTCGACCGCTCTGACGTTAAACTACAGACCCGTGTCCCTTTCTTTTGTTTCCAAAACACTTTATCTCTGACCAACTCTCTCATTATCTCTCTAAGAACGATCTTCTTGACCCTAACCAGTCAGGCTTCAGGGCGGCTCACTCAACTGAGACCGCTCTCCTCTGTGTCACAGATGCTCTGCAAAGCTGACTCTCTCTCCTCTGTTCTCATCCTCCGACATCTTTCCGCTGCCTTCGACACCGTGAACAATTAGATCCTCCTCTCCACCCTCTCACGCTCTGCATACGCCAGGATTGCACACTACCTGGAAGGTTGCTCCTAACAGGTGGTGTGGAGAGGATCTGTGTCTTCATCATGTGCTCTCACTACTGGTGTCCACTAGGGCTTGGTTCTAGGCCCTTTTCTCTTCACACCAAGTCACTCTGCTCTGTCATATCCTCACATGGTCTCTCCTATCATTACTATTTGGATGACACTCAACTATTCTTCTCCTTCCCCCCCTTCTGACACACAAGGTGGCAACATGCAACTCTGCGTGCCTAGCAGACATCTCGGCTTGGATATCGGCCCACCACCTTTGCGCAACCTCGACCAAACAGCTGCTCTGCCTCCCGGGGAAGGCATGTCTGCTCCAAGACCTCTTCATCACGGTTGACAACTCCAAAGTGGTCCCCTCCCAGATTGCAAAGAACCTTGTCGTGATCCTGGACAACACCCTATTGTTCTCTGCAAACATCAAAGCAGTGACTCGCTCCTGCAGATTCATGCTCTACGACATCCATAGAGTACGACTTTTCAATGCTAGCATGACTAAGTTTTCTCAATTTAACTCACCAAGTGCATCGTTTGGCCATGTTTTTCACTTTTGGGTCCGTTCCATCAATCCTAATGCACCAACCCGTATGGTAAAGAATTATGAAAATCCAATAAGAATCTTGTATGGCAGAAGATGAGTACAAAAATTGATGAAGTAATCTAAGTATCTGTCCAGTTTTTCCTTATGTCATTGGCATATATGTGTTAACTTATTTGCCATATATGACATGCATGATTTAATTTCCTACATAGATATGGTATGACATGAGACATATGAGCCCTCTCCCCTGTTCTCCCTCCTTTTCCCCTTCCTCCTCCTGCTGCTCCGCCCTCTCCCCTGTTCTCCCTCCTTTTCCCCTTCCTCCTCCTGCTGCTCCGCCCTCTCCCCTGTTCTCCCTCCTTTTCCCCTTCCTCCTCCTGCTGCTCCGCCCTCTCCCCTGTTCTCCCTCCTTTTCCCCTTCCTCCTCCTGCTGCTCCGCCCTCTCCCCAGTTCTCCCTCCTTTCCCCTTCCTCCTCCTGCTGCTCCGCCCTCTCCCCTGTTCTCCCTCCTTTTCCCCTTCCTCCTCCTGCTGCTCCGCCCTCTCCCCAGTTCTCCCTCCCTTTCCCCTTCCTCCTCCTGCTGCTCCGCCCCTCTCCCCTGTTCTCCCTCCTTTTCCCCTTCTTCCTCCTGCTGCTCCGCCCCTCTCCCCAGTTCTCCCTCCTTTTCCCCTTCCTCCTCCTGCTGCTCCGCACTCTCCCCTGTTCTCCCTCCTTTTCCCCTTCCTCCTCCTGCTGCTCCGCCCTCTCCCCTGTTCTCCCTCCTTTTCCCCTTCCTCCTCCTGCTGCTCCGCCCTCTCCCCTGTTCTCCCTCCTTTTCCCCTTCCTCCTCCTGCTGCTCCGCCCTCTCCCCAGTTCTCCCTCCTTTCCCCTTCCTCCTCCTGCTGCTCCGCCCTCTCCCCTGTTCTCCCTCCTTTTCCCCTTCCTCCTCCTGCTGCTCCGCCCCTCTCCCCAGTTCTCCCTCCCTTTCCCCTTCCTCCTCCTGCTGCTCCGCCCTCTCCCCTGTTCTCCCTCCTTTTCCCCTTCTTCCTCCTGCTGCTCCGCCCTCTCCCCAGTTCTCCCTCCTTTTCCCCTTCCTCCTCCTGCTGCTCCGCACTCTCCCCTGTTCTCCCTCCTTTTCCCCTTCCTCCTCCTGCTGCTCCGCCCTCTCCCCAGTTCTCCCTCCTTTCCCCTTCCTCCTCCTGCTGCTCCGCCCTCTCCCCTGTTCTCCCTCCCTTTCCCCTTCCTCCTCCTGCTGCTCCGCCCTCTCCCCTGTTCTCCCTCCTTTTCCCCTTCCTCCTCCTGCTGCTCCGCCCTCAAGGCGTTTTTTTTTATTTTTTCAATAAGGGTGACATTTTGTACGTCAATGTCAGACAGTGCAAGTGCTTTGAAATGTGTATGTCCCATGTATATGAGACCTTCTAAGCTAAGCCTTCTATGTCTTGTATTTTTTTTATACAAAACATTTCTGTTCTGTCTAAATGTTGAGTGAGCTACATCTGGTGTGCTGGGTGAGCTACATCTGGTGTGCTGGGTGAGCTACATCTGGTGTGCTGGGTGAGCTACATCTGGTGTGCTGGGTGAGCTACATCTGGTGTGCTGGGTGAGCTACATCTGGTGTGCTGGGTGAGCTACATCTGGTGTGCTGGGTGAGCTACATCTGGTGTGCTGGGTGTGCTAAATCGAGTCCACCTGCTGTATCTTTACCAACCCAGAGATTCAAGGGGAGGAAAATTATGTGTAGTGAGTAGACTCAGCCAAATCATGGGGAAACAAAAATATAATTACTTGACCCCCTGGAAAGAATTAACAAAAAAACTGAGCAAACTAAAATGCTATTTGGCCCTTAACAGAGAATACACATTGGCAGAAACACTGTGACTGACCCAAAATTAAAGAAAGCTTTGACTATGCACAGCCTTGCTATTCAGAAAGTTTGCCGTAGGCAGACCTGGCTCTCGAGCGGACCACCAGCTATATGCTCACTGCCCACAAAATGAGGTGGAAACTGAGATGCACTTCTTAACCTCCTGCCAAATGTATGACCATATTAGAGACACATATTTCCCTCAGATTACACAGATCCACAAAGAATTTGAAAACAAATCCAGTTTTGATAAACTCCCATATCTATTGGGTGAAATACCACAGTGTGCAATCACAGGAGCAAGGTGTGACCTGTTGCCACAAGAAAAGGGCAACCAGTGAAGAACAAACACCATTGTAAATACATATTTACTTATTTTTTCTTTTTTACTTTAACTATTTGCACAACGTTACAACACTGTATAAAGACATTTGAAATGTCTTTATTCTTTTGGATCTGTGTGTAATATTTACTGTTCATTTTACATGCCAATAAAGCCCCTTGAATGAACTGAATGAGTAGGTATGAGGCTCTTGGAGAATCTTAATTGAATACTCCTCACGTCCTCTCTCATCACCTCCTTCTCAAACCCATTGGAGGAGAAGGTCACAGGGGTGGAACCTCTGGCTTTCTCATCCAATGGGTTTTGAGAAGGAATCTTAAGAGAGCTGACACGAGAAATTCTCCCTCTGAGTGGATTTTATCAATTGGGTTTTTGTTTCACCTCTAATCTAAATGTCCATATTTTATCATGGCAAGAAAGGGCACCATGTTCAAAGGACCATTTAACAATCCATATTTCAATATCTTACCAAGTTCAGCTCACACGTGTTTATATACAATAAGACACAGTATTGGTCTCTGCCTATCAGTTCATAGTATATTAGCTCAAGAGTACTGCCTTGCAACATGAAGACTTCAAGGAATTTCCATGCATTCCCTAAACAGCAACCGTTCTTGTTACTCGTCCAGGTATGTATGGATGCCTTCTGACTGCGGCCCCCCCCGCCTTTTATATGGTGCAATTAGCATACAACCATGTACATCTACAATGGCTGCTGTGCTGTTGTATAGGTAGCATTAAACTGCCTTTGTCTCACTTTCTTTGCATGTCTATCAAATTACATCACATATTTTTACTCCCATTCTAGAGTTTCCAGGGGAACCATAAGAAATGCAATGTGTAGAGAGCTAAGCTTACAAGGATACTGTTGGCTAGGGCCAGTGAAACGCTGTGGGGTGAGAGGGATGCGAGGGATAATGGATCTGCAGCCAGGTGAAAATGAGAACTCCAAGATGGCTCCCATCCTCTAATTAGGACCTGAAAGAGATGGGTTTCAGGCAGTGTGTGTGCACTGTCCACAACCTGTCTGCAATGAGCTGGGTTTCAGTCACTTAAAACTGGCTCTCCAAATCTCATTTTATTTGTCACATGCGCCGAACACAACAGGTGTAGACCTTACTGTGTAATGCTTACTTACGAGCCCTTAACCAACAATGCCGTTCAAGAAATGGAGTTAAGAAAATATTTACAAAATAAACTGAAGTCCAAAATAAAAAGCAACACAATAATGAAGCTATATTCAGGGGGTTCAGCTTAGTTGAAAGTGGGGTAAAGTGACTGCAGAGATCACAAACAGCAAGTAGCAGCAGTGTACAAACAAAGGGGGGGGTCAATGTAAATAGTCTGGGTGGCCATTTGTTTAATTGTTCAGCAGTCTTATGGCTTGGGGGTAGAATCTGTTAAGGAGCCTTTTGTACCTAGACTTGGCTCTCCGGTATCGCTTGCCGTGCGGTAGCTGAGAGAACAGTCTATGACTTGGGTGATTGGAGTCTTTGACCATTTTTTTGTCCTTCCTCTGACCCCGCCTGGTATATAGGTCCTGGATGGCAGGAAGCTTGGCCCCAGTGATGTACTGGGCCATACGCATTACCCTCTGTAGCGCATTACGGTCGAATGTCGAGTAGTTTCCATACCAGGCGGTGATGCAACCGGTCAGGATGCTCTCAATGGTGCAGCTGTAGAACTTTTTGAGGATCTGGGGACCCATACCAAATCTTTTCAATCTCCCAATGGGGAAAAGGTTTTGTCGCGCCCTCTTCACGACTGTCTTGATGTGCTTGGACCATGATAATTTGTTGGTGATGTGGATGCCAAAGATCTTGAAACTCTCGACCCGCTCCACTACAGGCCCGCCTTTTTCCGTAGTCCACGATCAGCTCCTTTGTCTTGTTTACATTAAGGGAGAGGTTGTTGTCCTGGCACCACACGGTCAGGTCTCTGACCTCTCCCCTACAGGCGGTCTTATCGTTGTTGGTGATCAGGCCTACCACTGTTGTGTCATCAGCAAACTTAATGATGGTGTTGGAGTTGTGCTTGGCCACGCAGTCGAAGGGTGAACAGGGAGTACAGGAGGAGACTCACCCCTGAAGGAACCCTGTGTTGAGGATCAGCGTGGCAGATGTGTTGTTACCTACCCTCACCACCTGGGGGCGGCCCGTCAGCAAGTCCAGGATCCAGTTGCAGAGGTGTTTAGTCCCAGGGTCCTTAGCTTAGTGTGGGTACTATGGTGTTGAATGCGGAGCTGTAGTCAATGAACAGCATTCTCACATAGGTGTTATTTTTGTCCAGGTAGGAAAGGGCTGTGTGGAGTGCGATTGCATCATCTGTGGATCTGTTGGGGTGGTATTCAAATTGGAGTGGGTCTGGTGTTGATGTGAGTGTTGATGTGAGCCATGACCAGCCTTTCGAAGCACTTCATGGCTACCGAGGGTGGTAGTCATTTAGGCAGGTTACCTTCACTTTCTTGGGCCCAGAGTCAGCTGATAAGGACTAGACCTGGGTTCAAATTTTATTCGAAATTGCTTTAGCTTGGCTGGAATGCCAGATGGGTGAGGTTTGCAGTTTTGTGACTACTCTATTTGATACCTTGCACCACGCAAGCTCAACAAAGCAACAGATAATGTATTTGAAATGTTTTTGAAATGGTATTCGATGCCAGCACTTCACAGTGTATGTTTCAGCCATACTATGTAAGCATCATGAAGGGTCCATAACCAGGTGCTTCACCTTTGTGAGCTACATCATTGGAGAAACAACAAAGGATGGGAAAAGTGTCAGTTCCTTGGAGGCTAATGGGACTGTAGTAGTGGAGTTGGGCAGGGACACTGTTTAAAGTGTGGGCCCCATTGTGACGGGCTCTTGTGCGTTTGGTCCTCTGCAGGTGGATGAGGAGGTGGCGCGCCTGGCGTCCATGCCAGGATGGCGAAGGGACATCATCAAGAAAAAGCTTGATGAAGAGAAGTGAGTGAGAGGCGGTGCTACCCATCCCATTACTCTAGCTTACACTGTTACTCCATCATCTCTTCAATGGTCTCTGATTTGTCCTCCCTTCTGTCAATTTCTCCAGTTGTTTGTCTGTTTGCCTTGGTTAATGTTTTTTTTTTATCTTCTCTTTTCCCCCTCAAGTTGTGTTGCGTGGGTTGATTAAAAAAAGTCATGTAGATCCTGAAATATTTAGAGCATATTGTATAACTGTAAGCTACTGTATAACCACTATACACATTATTTCCTGTAGTCGTTAAGTAACGTTTTGAATGCCATGTATTAATACTGTATTTCCTTAAATTCCCTTTTGTGCCTAACTTCTCCGGGTCGGACAGGGGGCGAAAAAGGTAAGAAAACATTCTATAAAATGTTCATTTATAATATGCCACAAACTATTATCATGATCTTGGTTTCCATCCAATTTGCAACAGATTTTAAATGCAAATATTCTAAAATCCACATAAAAACAATATGTGCATTTTCCCACAACCTACAAAAGGTTGTGTGTATTGCGGAAAAAAACAACTTTGGCAGTTCAATTCCAACGTACCGAATAACAATGTGTTAAATAGAGAATGTGCAATGTATTTTTGGATCAAAATTCAAAATACATTTAATCTTGATGTTCTGATGCCGTTTGGGCAATTTATAGTATTGCTTTTTTTGTGGAGTAATGCAGCTGTTTTTCTACGTGACTTTTGTTTTATTTGTGCTTCCCAGACTGTGTTTTTGTGTGTGTGTGTGTATATATATATACACACACACAGTGGGGAGAACAAGTATTTGATACACTGCCGATTTTGCAGGTTTTCCTACTTACAAAGCATGTAGAGGTCTGTAATTTTTTTATCATAGGTACACTTCAACTGTGAGACGGAATCTAAAACAAAAATCCAGAAAATCACATTGTATGATTTTTAAGTAATTAATTAGCATTTTATTGCATGACATAAGTATTTGATACATCAGAAAAGCAGAACATAATAATTGGTACAGAAACCTTTGTTTGCAATTACAGAGATCATACGTTTCCTGTAGTTCTTGACCAGGTTTGCACACACTGCAGCAGGGAATAAATAGGAAAACCTGCTAAATCGGCAGTGTATCAAATACTGTACTTGTTCTGCCCACTGTATATATATACAGTGGAGCAAAAAAGTATTTAGTCAGCCACCAATTGTGCAAGTTCTCCCACTTAAAAATATGAGAGGCCTGTAATTTTCGTCATAGGTACACTTCAACTATGACAGACAAAATGAGAAAAAAAAATCCAGAAAATCAAAAAAATATATATATATACACACACACACACACACACACACACGGGTCAAAAGTTTGGACACACACTCATTCAAGGGTTTGTCTTTATTTTTACTATTTTCTACATCAAAACTATGAAACATATAGAATCATGAAGTGACCAAAAAAAGTGTGAAACAAATCTAAATATATTTTAGATTCTTTAAAGTAGCCACCCTTTGCCTTGATAACAGCTTTGCTCACTCTTGGTATTCTCTCAACCAGCTTCATGAGGTAGTCACCTGGAATGCATTTCAATTAACAGGTGTGCCTTGTTAAAAGTTAATTTGTGGAATTTATTTCCTTCTTAATGCGTTTGAACCCATCAGTTGTGTTGTGACAAGGTAGGGGTGGTATACAGAAGATAGCCCTATTTGGTAAAAGATCAAGTCCATATTATGTTAAGAACAGGTCAAATAAGAGAAATGACAGTCCATCATTACTTTAAGACATGAAGGTCAGTGGATATGGAACAGTTCAAGAACTTAGACAGTTTCTTCAATTGCAGTCACTTAAACCATCAAGTACTATGATGAACCTGGCTTTCATGAGGACCGCCACAGGAAAGGAAGACCCAGAATTGCCTCTGCTGCAGGATAAGGTCACAGAGTTTGAGTAACAGACATCTCATTCCCACCGTGAAGCATGGAGGAGGTTGTGTGTTGATGTGGGGTGCTTTGCTGTTGATTTATTTCGAAATCAAGCTGCACTTAACCAGCATGGCTACCACTGCATTCTACAAAGATACGTCATCGCATCTGGGGTTAGTGGGACTATCATTTGTTTTCAACAGGACACTGACCCAACACACCTCCAGGCTGTGTAAGGGCTATTTTACCAAGAAGGAGAGCGATGGAGTGCTGCATCAGATGACCTGGCCTCCACAATCACCCAACCTCAACCCAATTGAGATGGTTCGGGATGAGTTGGACCACAGAGTGAAGGAAAAGCAGCCAACAAGTGCTCAGCATATGTGGAAACTCCTTCAAGACTGTTGGAAAAGCATTCTAGCTGAAGCTGGTTGAGAGAATGCCAAGAGTGTGCCAAGCTGTCATAAATATTTTGATTTGTTAAACACTTTTTGGGTTACTACATGATTCCATGTGTTATTTCATAATTTTGACATCTTCACTGTTATTCTACAATGTAAAAAAAAAGTTAAAATAACATCCCTGGAATGAGTAGGTGTGTCAATATTTTAGTGTGTGTGTGCGCGTGTGCATTCAGAAAGTATTTAGACCCCTTGACTTTTTTTTTTACATTACAGCCTTATTCTAAAATTGATTCAATTGTTTGATTATCTCATCAATCTCTGCACAATACCACATAATGACAGACATTTTTAAAAATTTCAGACAAATTTTTACTGAAATATCACCTTTAAGTAATTATTCAGACCCTTTACTCAGTACTTTGTTGAAGCACGTTTGGCAGCGATTACAGCCTTGAATCTTCTTGGTGTGACGCTACAAGCTTGGCACACCTGTATTTGGGGAGTTTCTCTCATTCTTCTCTGCAGATCCTTTCAAGCTCCGTCAGGTTGGATGGGGAGCGTCGCTGCACAGCTATTTTCAGGTCTCTCCATAGATGTTAGATTGGGTTCAAGTCCGGGCTCTGGCTGGTCCACTCAAGCACATTCAGAGACTTGTCCAGAAGAAACTCCTGCATTGTCTTGACTATGTGCTTAGGGTCATTGTCCTGTTGGAAGATAAATCTTCACCCCAGTGCACTTTGGAGCTGGTTTTCATCAAGGATCTCTCTGTACTTTGCTCAGTTCATATTTCCCTTGATTCTGACTAGTCTCCCAGTCCCAGCCACTGAAAAACACCCCCACAGCATGATGCTGCCACCACCATACATCACCGTAGGGGTGGTGTCAGGTTTCCTCCAGATGTGACACTTTGCATTCAAGCCAAAGAGTTCAATCTTGGTTTCATCAGACCAAACTTAAAGCAGGCCGTCGTGCCTTTTACTGAGCGGCTTCCGTCTGTTCACTCTACTATAAAGGCCTGATTTGGTGGATTGCTGCAGAGATGGTTGTCCTTCTGGAAGGTTCTCTCATCTCCACAGAAGAACTCTGGAGCTCTGTCAGTCATCTCCCTGACCAAGTCCCTTCTCCCCCGATTGCTCAGTTTGGCCGAGCTGCCAACTCTAGGAAGAGTCTTGGTGGTTCCAAACTTCTTCCATTTAAGAATAATGTTCTTGGAGACCTTTAATGCTGACAAAAAAAATTGGTACCCTTCCACAGATCTGTGACTCGACACAATCCTGTTTCGGAACTCTACGGACAATTCCTTCAACCTTGTGGCTTGGTTTTTCCTCTGACATGCACTGTTAACTGTGGGACCTTTTTATATAGACAGGTGTGTACCTTTCCAAATCATGTACAATCAATTGAATTTACCACAGGTGAACTCCAATCAAGTTGTAGAAACATCTCAAGGATGATCAATGGAAACAGGATGCACCTAAGATAAATTTCAAGTCTCAGAGCAAAGGGTCGGAATACTTATGTTTATATAATAAAAAACAAACATTTTTTTTAAATAAATTAGCAAAAATGTCGATACCTGTTTTTGCTTTGTCATTATGCGGTATTGTGTGTAGATTTGCTGAATTTTAACGAGGCTGTAATGCTTCTTAAATAAGACTAACGGGGGGACAAGTGAAGATCTGAATACTTTCCAAAGGCACTGTGTATGTGTGTGTATGTTGTATTATACAGAGCGCATTTGGAAAGGAGACCTAGGTTTCACTCTGTCTTCCCTGGCAAAATAAAGGTTCAATAATACAATACAAATGATTGAATCCGTAGCCCAATAAACAGCATGCTTTCCCGAGTCGTAGTGGGAGCACCACACAACATATCATTGCGTGACTCCATGTTTACTTCGATATGATGGTTATTATATCAATATTTGCGCATTTACACCACCATTTATCTCATAATACATTTTACCGAGACAAAAAGATCCCACATTGTCTAGCGTGTTTTGCTTTGTCAACATTTGGAAAGTTTACCAAAAAAATGAGCTGTTTTCCATTATCCCTGTTGTGACATTCTTTACCCGACACGTACTTTACTCACATGAAAAGGTTGCATGGGAATCCTGGTCAGTAGTGATGCCATATAGCATGCAGAGTTTAGGTTTCACATGGACTGAAAAGATCATATCATACATCCCCCTGCAGAGTTCTAATGAAGCAGTCAAACTCTCATATAATACATATTCGTAAGACATCACATACAATGGATCAACTAGAGGCAAGCATGGCATTATATTGACGTATCAGCCCTCAAATGTTGCTGCCTTTTTGATACAATAGGACTCTATAGGTCATTAACAATCAGCAATCAGCGTTAGGTGACTAACTCATTGATCCTGCTCATTGTAATACGACACGTTGTTAAATCCTCCATAAGGCAGACGTCTCTTAACCTGGTATGTATTTAGAAATGACACCTTAAAAGTATTCATTGTTACCAGACCAGGGTCAAATACTTGAGCTTTGGTTTGCCCGGTACAGTGGGAACCAATAGAATTGTCCCAAAAGTGTAAACTCCCAGCTAATTTAAGCCCATCTCAAACATTTACATTTGACTGTGGTGACCTAGCCTAAAATCCAGAATCTGTTTTTTGCTTACATTCCACTCATTGTACTCCGTGTCATGACAGACGAGGAGAGGTGAGCTAAACAGACTGGTGCCCAGGGTAATAGTGACCTTTTTATTTACTCAACAGGGCCAAACCGAGCGAGCTATACTGGTAACGCATGCACCATAGTTACCATGTAAAAATAACATATCAGAGACAGCACAGTAGAGTTCGGGTTGGCCCAGAATCAGGCAATTGTTTCTTAATACAAGCTGAAACAGTCACACATTGAATCACACTGACACCTTGTATTCACCTTCCCTCTTATTGGTGCACTCAGAAAAGAAGAGGAGCTTGCAAACAAGGCAAAGGAGAGCGGGGAGAAGAAAGAGCAGGAGCGACTACGGACCATGGGTTACAACGAGAGCAAGTTGGCGCCATGGCAACGGCAGATCATCCTGAAGAAAGGAGACATTGCGAAACAGTAGATAGTGCCTCCCCGTCCAACCCTCTTCCCCTTCAATGTCAACCAACCAACCCCCAACCACTACCAAAATCCCCTCCCATACCCAACCCTCATCGCACCCCACCCCAACCAAGTTTCCACTAGATTACACAGCCACAAAGTCAGATTCCAGAGCCACAAAGGCAGATTCCAGAGCCACAAAGGCAAAATTACCTACAAAAAATGTGCATTGTGGCATTAATTTAAGGTTATTAGGGTTAGGTTGAAAATAAACGTGAAATTATAGAAATAGGCAGAGTTTAGCCATAATTTGACTTTGTGGCTGTGTTAACTAGTGACGACCCACCAAACAGGACCATGCCACCTCCCAACATGCTTTGCAGCTCTGCCATCCTGAAATGGTGTGGCCGCACCAAGGTCCCGTGGACAAAAACTGTACGTATCGCAGCGTTAGCGGTGTCTGATTCAAAGGACAACATGAGCACATTGAATAGATGCTCCTACACCTTTTTGTCCTGTCAAAACATTTGGCTAAATTACTGTACGTATCGCAACTGTATGAGACCCTTAGACTTGAATCACATACATAGCTTTACTTTACATTATTTAACATGACTCTGTAGGAATTTCCCACACACTTGAACAACCTTTCTCAATGTTGATCTGTTGGTCTGTCTTGTTGGCCATTGTGGGAAAAGTTGTCATTGCTATAGGTTGAGCAGTTTGTCATAAATAGAAAAACTGTCCACGATCTGTTTTCTCTGCATTTGATTCACCCACACTTACATTGATAATTGAGCTCTAAAACTAGACTGTTGTATTCTACTGTAGGTTTGCTTTTAGGATGGAAAATGTCATGGTTAACATAATAAGCAATGGCATTTTGATACTGTATATATCATCTCCATGTATTGCACAAAGACCTATATAGAACCAGACCATTCTACTTAATGATGCTATTTTTCATTGAGCCCATCTGAACTTCCAGAGATATTGTTGAAACAGGAAATAGATAAAGTCCCTCTTGTATCTGTTATTTTGTACATTAATATCATATGGGTAACTGCAACCATAAGTCATTTAAAATGGGTTTATTAATATTGTTAGTTGTGGATGACGTAATTAAAGTAAAAAAATAACACTGAACAAAAATTATAAAAGCAACATGTAATGATTTCCATGATGTTACTGAGTTACAGTTCATTTCAGGAAATCAGTCAATTGAAATGAATTCATTAGGCCCTAATCTTTGGATTTCACATGACCGAGAATACAGACTGGTCACAGATACCTTTAAAAAAAAGTAGTGGATCAGAAAAGCTGTCCGTATCTGGTGTGACCACCATTTGCATTGTGACACATCTCCTTTACGCTGTTGATTGTGGCCTGTGGAATGTCCCACTCCTCTTCAATGGCTGTGCGAAGTTACTGGATGTTGGCGGAAACAAACCGCTGTCACGCCAATCCAGAGCATCCCAAACATGCTCATTGCGGTGACATGTCTGAGTATGCAGGCCATGGAACTGGGACATTTTCAACTTCCAGGAATTGTGTATAGATCCTTGTGACATGTGGCCGTGCATTATCATGCTGAAACATGAGGTGATGGAGGAGGATAAATGGCACGACAATGGGCCTCAGGATCTCGTCACGGTATCTAAAATGCAATTGTGTTCGTTGTCCATAGCTTATGCCTGCCTATACCATAACCCCACCGCCACCATGGGGCACTTTGTTCACAACGTTGACATCAGCAAACCGTTCACCCACACGAAGCCATGCATGCTGTCTGCCATCTGCCCGGTACAGTTGAAACCGGGATTCATCCAGGAAGAGTACACTTCTCCAGCATGCCAGTGGCCATCGAAGGTGAGCATTTGCCCACTGAAGTCAACTGCAATCAGGTCAAGACTTTGGTGTGGACGACGAGCAGGCAGATGAGTTTCCCCAAAAAGGTTTCTGACAGTTTGTGTAGAAATTCTTTAATCTTGCAGGTAAAGAAGCCAGATGTGCAGGTCTTGGGCTGGCATGGTTACACGTGGTTGTGAAGTCGGTTGGATGTACTGCTAAATTCTCTAAAACGACATTGGAGGAGGCTTACGGTAGAGAATTGAATGTATCTGGCTACAGCTATGGACATTCCTGCAGTCAGCATGCTAATTGCACACTCCCTCAACTTGAGTCATCTGTGGCATTGTGTGAGAAAACAGCACATTTTTAGATTAGCCTTTTATTGTCTCCAGCACAAGGTGCACCAGTGTAATGATCGTGCTGTTTAATCAGCTTCTTGATATGCCACACCTGTCAGGTGGATGGATTGTCTTGGCAAAGGGAAAATGCTCATTAACAGGGATGTAAATAGTTTTTACATTTATTTAACTAGGAAAGCTAGTTAACTTTGTAAACACGTGTGCACAACATTTTAAGAGAAACAAACTTTTTGTGCGTATGGAAAATGTCTGGGATGTTTTATTTCAGCTCATGAAACATGGGACCAACACTACATGTTGCTTTTATACTTTTGTTCAGTTTGAGCATCTTTTTGTACTTTTCAATGCCCTTATTGTGATCACGGTGAATTGTTTGTGTTGCATGTGTCTTATGGATGTCATAATTGACTGTGTTGTCCAACCAAAAGCACATCTCTTGTTATCCAAGAGGCTTGAACACTCCACAATCATGCTAAAACACATAACATTTAGCAAATCGCTATGAGTTCAACAAGCAAACATGTTTTCTTTTATCGATGTGTAAAATATTAGGAGCACAAATCATAACAGAAGTCTCATCAGCACACTGAATATTGCAAAAGTCCCACAAATATATCAGTGTCCTTTATCTGGCTTTCACCAGTAAACCTTGGAATGTAATATTTTATGAGCAAAAATTATCATCCTCCCTCATCTTAAACGGCACCAACCGACACTGAATTGGTTTCGTAGGATGATGTGCACTAATGCTGTGGCTGGAGCTGTTGGTCCTCAGAAATGTGCCAGACGTGTCTTTCTGAATGTGTACATAAAACATACAGTATATGGGCATCCCCAATGTCTGAAAATGTGCTACAGGTTTACTTCATATGTATTGGGTGTACATTTTTGCAAGTGTATCAAACATAATATATAATGAAATGCATGGTCCTTGTTGAGAAACTATTTGGAAATATTCAATTCATTGGATGGCATATTGATGTGACAATGTAAAACTAAGTAAACGGCATTGCCATTAGAAGATTTTCAATGCATTTAATACTGTATATAGTAACCCTCAATTTGTTGTTTCCATATTACAGTTCTCAGCCTTGCTTACATAGATTGTTGGTAAATGAATGTAAAACTATATTTTCAGATTGTCAAAAGGAGTCTAACCTTTTGTAAATTGATTTATCTACTGCTTATCGGGTCTGGGAAAATTAAGGCAGCAATACAATTTTAAAAACATTACAATGTAATGTGTTAAAACAAATCAAAATATATTTTATATTTGAGATTCAAATAGCCACTCTTTGCATTTATGACAGCTTTGCACACTTGGAATTCTCTCAACCAGCTTCATGCATTTAAATTAACAGGTGTGCCTTCTTAAAGGTTAAAAGGCTGACTACACCATTCGCGTGTGCGAGCGTTGCAAAATACATTTAGAAATCTATGTTATTCAATTATTGCGGCAACGAGCGTCTGCGTTGCCAAGGGCTAAAATAGAAATCAGTTCTATTTCTGACGCAGATTGCGCTGCAAGTCCTGCCTCTCCCAGCTCCTCATTGGTTTACAGAAGCAGGTACCCACGTGCCATCTCCTCATTGGTTATACCCACGTGAGTGACTGAAAGACGAACGAGCTTAGTGGCGGTAATGTACCTAATTTATGAAAGTTGCCAATTGCAATATAGTCAAGAGAAGAAAAAGCCTGGAAAGAAGAGATGACTCAACGATTCAGTTGACCGTTTTATGTATGAATTAATTGGCGGAGTAAAGGACATTGTGCATTTCAGGTAAAATATCAACTCAATGTTTATATCCCAGGACAAATTAGCTAGCAACAGCAAGCTAGCTAAATAGGACAAATTAGTTAGCAAGTGCAAGCTAACAAGCTAAATAGGTCAAATTAGTTAGCGAGTGCAAGCTAACTAGCTAAATAGGACAAATTAGTTAGCGAGTGCAAGCTAACTAGCTAAATAGGACAAATTAGTTAGCGAGTGTAAGCTAACTAGCTAAATAGGACAAATTAGTTAGCGAGTGCAAGCTAACTAGCTAAATTGCCATAAATGTTCAATGCTTTTTTTTTCAACGCAGGCGCTCGTTAGCGCAATAATTGAATAACAGATTTCTAAATGTATTTTGCAACGCTCACGAGCGGTGTGGTCAGCCTGTGAACCAAAACATTTCTCTGAAATTCTGCTGGACAATTGCCGAACAACTGAACATTATGTCACACTAAGTTGTTTGCAAGAGAATCTCTTTCTTCGAGTTGGACAGGTACTGTACTTTTATGAATAGTTTTTAATTACGTTTTGTCAAGAGGGAATAACACAGCAGTCGTCGACCGTGGGGCGCTACACTCACACCCCTTTCTAATCGACTTAATGGTGGCGTTTTCAGTGTGGGTATATGCAATTGTTTTGTTTAGAGGGGGCACCACTGGTTCAAAAGTGATGTTGCAAAATTCATACATGTATTTTCTGGGGCCTCATTTATAAACCTTGCATAAATTTCACACAATTTCTGCCTGCGCCATTTCTGAAAGTCTGCCCATGCCATACAAGCGCAAGTTTCCTGTTATAAAAACCAGACCGTGTCATAAAACTATGTGAAGGAGCATTAGAACGCTGCCTGAAAAAGACCTTCCATTCACTTTTTATGGTGACAATAACGCCCTTATTTGCTATCTAATGTGGAACTATTGGCATTAGGCCATGGCATGCAGAAGACTAATTGTTGTTTAATATTTAGTTTATCAATAGATTATTGGGTTTCTATACCCTGGCTTGGTATAGGCTCAGATTAAATATGCAACTATCTCACACCAATACTGTAGCATACCCATACTGTCAAACATTTCACATAAACTACTGGTCTATTTTGTTGGCAGGATGATAAATCTTTAGCAGTAATTTATTGCTGTATCTGGAAAAGGATAAATCAGAATGAGCTTTTTTTAAGGTTGTCATCCATATATTTATTTACAAACCTAGGAGACTGAATTTGAATATCCACCCTCCGGGAAGTATTGAGTATTTGTGCCGCCATCGAAACGGCCCCTCTCAACACATATTGATCTCCAATATAGGCAATGAAAGCCTGATATCTTATCTGATATCATGTACCACCTCATGATGCCAAATATGGAAAAGATACAACCAAGAGCAGCACAATCTAAACTAGCAACAGTCACAGCAAATGACCATTCTTATTTCATCAATACTATCAAGTACAAGTATATTAAGGTTATAATATTGTGGAGAACAATCTAATGAATAATTATATAAATGGAGGATCTTCAGAGGAGGAAGGGGAGGACCATCCTCAGTGAATTTCAGAACAAAATCTAAATAGTGAAACATTCAAGTTATTCTTTTTAGATAAAACTATGTTAAATATATTCACGTCACCAACTAATGTATTAAAATACAGTTTTGCAGTGAAGGTCTACAGTAACCTCAACAGCATTCGATAAGGTGGCACACCATGGTGTAGCTTCGGTCCTCCTCTGGGTACATTGACTTCAATACAAAACCTAGGAGGCTCATGGTTCTCACCCCCTTCCATAGACTTACACAGTAATTATGACAATTTACGGAGGACATCCTCCAACCGATCAGAACTCTTGCAGCATGAACTGACATGCTCATAAAAAAATTATCGTCCTCCCTCATCTTAAACGGCACCAACCGACACTGAATTCGATGTAATTTATGACATAGGGCAAAGAAAAATTGACATTTTACCCTCTTGAATTGCTCTGTTTTCTCTACATTGTACATCAATGTGAAATCCTTTTTTTTATCTCACAAAATTAGTGCCTTTTTTACTCCTGTATGAAAAGGACTGTCAGTTATTGTATGACTCCTTCGGGAATATGAACTAGAGGTCGATCGATTAATCGGAATGGCTGATTTAATTAGTGCTGATTTCAGGTTTTCATAACAATCGGTAATCTGCATTTTTGGACACCGATTATGGCCGATTACATTGAACTCCACGAGGAGACTGCGTGGCAGGCTGACTACCTGTTATGCGAGTGCAGCAAGGAGCCAAGGTAAGGTGCTAGCTAGCATTAAACGTATCTTATAAAAAACAATCAATCTTAACATAATCACTAGTTAACTACGCATGCTTGATGATATTACAAGTTTATCGAGCTTGTCTGGCGTTGCATATAATCGATGCAGTGCCTGTTAATTTATCATTGAATCACAGCGGGTGATTTAACAAGCGCATTCACGAAAAAAGCTCTGTCGTTGCACCAATGTACCTAACCATAAACATCAACGCCTTTCTTAAAATCAATACACAAGTATTTATTTTTAAACATGCATATTTAGTTAATATTGCCTGCTAACATGAATTTCTTTTAACTAGGGAAATTGTCACTTCTCTTGCGTTCCGTGCAAGCAGTCAGGGTATATGCAGCAGTTTGGGCCGCCTGGCTCGTTGCGAACTGTGTGAAGTCCATTTATTCCTAACAAAGGCCGTAATAAATTTGCCAGAATTGTACATAATTATGACATAACATTGACGGTAGTGCAATGTAACAGCCAAATTTAGACTTAGGGATGCCACCCATTAGATAAAATATGGAACGGTTCTGCATTTCACTGAAGAATAAACGTTTTGTTTTCGAAATGATAGTTTCCGGATTTGACCTTATTAATGACCTAAGGCTCGTATTTCTGTGTGTTATTGTATTATAATTAAGTCTATGATTTGATAGAGCAGTCTGACTGAGTGGTGGTAAGCTGCAGCAGGCTCATAAGCATTCATTCAAACAGCACTTTCCTGCATTTGCCAGCAGCTCTTCACTGTGCTTCAAGCATTGTGCTGGTTGACTTCAAGCCTACCAACTCCCGAGATTAGGCTAGCAATACTAAAGTACCTAAAAGAACATCCAATAGTCATAGGTCTATGAAGTACAAATGGTATAGAGAGAAAAATTCCTATAATAACTACAACCTAAAATGTCTTACCTGGGAATATTGAAGACTCATGTTAAAAGGAACCACCAGCTTTCATATGTTCTCATGTTCTGAGCAAGGAACTTAAACGTTAGCTTTCTTACATAGCATATACTGCACTTTTACTTTCTTCTCCAACACTTTGTTTTTGCATTATTTAAACCAAATTGAACATGTTTCATTATTATTTGAGACTAAATTGATTTCATTGATGTATTATATTAAGTTAAAATAAGTGTTCATTCAGTATTGTTGTAATTGTCATTATTATAAATATATTTGTATAAATCGGCATCGGCTTTTTTTTGTCCTCCAATAATCGGTCTCAGCGTTGAAAAATCATAATTGGTCGACCTCTAATATGAACCCATCACAGCCAGAAAAGGTGAGGAGTTTGTTATACAAAATAGGAAAAAGATTCATATGTCGATTATTTTAGATTCTAAAAATAAAACAGATTTTCACTCTTCTCCCTAACAGCAAATGGGTGCATTCTTGTTCATATGTTTTACAGTTTAAAAAAATAACCTTTTCATCGTATCCTCGATTTGCACAAAATACTTACTTGCCAGCTTGCAACAGAATATTTCAGCCACTAGCAGATATGCGTACACATGGTCCAAAGTTTGCAGGGAGGTGAGCACATTCTCACGCCAAGTTACTTTTTTATACATTGATAAATTCCTGTTTGCGTAAACTGACGCACACACATTTTGAGGTATATTTTGTATGTACACACGTAAATGAGGCCCCTGGACATTACACCTGACTGCACTGATCTCATGACCTGGTCATACTCTGGATCCTATTCGTAAGCTATGAGCCTAGGGCTAGGGCTTTTATTGTCGGGTAATGTGAATTGGAAACACTCCTGGCCTAAGGTGTATCAAACCCTTTCAAACCTAGTTATTATTCATCCTGAATCTGATATCAAAACACCTAGAGACTACTTCAATGGACAACATACTCTGTCGTTTAGTGGACTTATTTTCCGTTGCAAAACGCTTTTCTATGACGTGAAAGAGTGAATGTCTTGTATGACTTTTTATTGTATTTTATAACTGAATCAAATGGTACTAGTTATTTTACTGTAGTTATTGTACTCTGCCTGCTGGACCCGTGAGGCAAACTGTCATATCCAGGATGGATGTACTCCACCCCTCCTGCCCACTGACTGCACATGTTCATAACCTGTAATTACACAGATGGAAGGGGTTTCATCACCCACTTGGAGACTTGAACGCAGAACTTCACTCAGAGAGCTGTGCATGCCAGTGTGTTAGACAGCCACATCTTTAGATTTGGGCAAATAGACTATAGAAATGCCACTCTACTTCTGGTTAGGCAGCTGAAGTTGTACACTACACAGAACAGATTTTGATTTGTTAGGTAAAGTGTAGGCCTGCTGTCTTTAGAAGCACATCAATATGATATGTACAGTAGAAAATGTATCAAGCTGGGCGGCATTTGTGCAATGTCCACGTGTAGCCTACACCTCAACGATAAGTTATAGCCAGTCATATAATATTGTTCTAGGACAGCTGAGCTGACTGAAGACCACGGGCATTCAACTCGCAGTAGTTGATATCGGTTCCACGGTTTCATGTATTTGTGCCTAACTGTTTTCTTGCCAAACATCATTATTTGGAAACGGTATATTGATGATATTTGTGTTCTATGGAGGAGTGATGCCAAACAGCTCCAGGCGTTCCATGCTTTTCTTAACTCCTGTTCTGATCATTTGAGATTTACTATGCAATCTGATACACGTCAATTCAGTTTTCTTGATCTTCTGATCTTGTGAGAAGATAATGTTCTATACACTGATCTTTACAAGAAGCCTACTGATCGTAACAGTTTGTTGAGGGCTGACAGTTGTCACCCACTTCCCTTGAAAAATAGTTTGCTCTACAGCCAATTCTGTCAAATCAAAAGAATTTGCAAAAAACAATCAGATTTCGACAGACGCAAAGAAAGTTCAAGGAGGAGGGCTACAAAACTGATCAGATTAATATTGCTATTGAGAAAATTCAAAACAAAACATTACCTTTTTCAAGGTCAGTCTCGCAAAAAGAAGCATTCCTGTGTTCTAACTACCCACTATTCAAAGCGTTCTGAACAAATTAAGGGAATCGTTCACAAACATTGGCACATTCTAAAATCCGATGATAGTCTCGGTAATGTGTTTTTGGACCTTCCCTTGGTTGTATACTCGCGGGGCAGAAGTCTGAGACCAATTGGTACACTCTGATTTACCACCCCAAGATATTCCTGAACAATGTGCTCAATGTATTGGCACTTATAAATATAGATCCTTCAAACACCCACAAACAGGGAAATCGATCCCAATCAAAGGTGTTATTATGTGCTCCACTAAGGCAGTTATTTATCTTATAACTTGTCCTTGTGGTAACAAATTGTGGGTAAAACAAAGCTCGAATTAAAAGTACGTATCTCAGAGCATCGTAGCACCATTAGGTGTAAAAACTTTACTTACCCAGTTGCGGCCCACTTCTTGGAGGCAAGCCACTCGATTTCGTCTCTGCGTTATATTGGCATCGAACATGTCACCATCCCTAGGAGAGGGGGTGACCTTGATAATTTTTTGTTAAAACGAGAGGTTGCCTGGATCTTTAACTTAAAGACCCTTGCTCCCTTCGGTCTCAACGTAGACTTTAATCTGAAGCCATTCTTGTGATTATTGTGACTGCCATTGTAATTGTTTGTAAGCTTGTGTAGTCAAAAATGAATTTATGATCATATGCTATCCATTTGTTTTTTGTATGGTGTTCTTTGTATGCCATTTTAATATTTGATAATTAACCAATGATATTAGGCCACTCTTGGCCATGATTACAGACACCTGTGTCTTTTGACACTACATAAACGAGTCATCCCGCAGTGTTTGATTATACCCTGATGAAGACAGCTTGGCTGTCGAAACGTTGGTAATTAAATGTTTGCATCCGAGCTCCTAGAGTGTGCGGCTCTCTTATTTTCAAACATGTATTTACATACCTTGATGAAATGTTGAAACCTGCCAATATGACAACCAAATTCAAAATGTTAACTAAGAGGAGATTGCATATCAAACACTAGGCTAGAAGCTAGCTATCTCCTCTTAGTTAATATTTTGAATTTGGTTGTGATATTGGCAGCTTCACCAGCAACATACTACTTAGCTAGCTTCTAGTCTAGTGTTTGATATGCAATCTCCTCTTAGTTAACAGTCAGTGTTGACGAGCGTCCTGACGAAGACAAACTTTTCTAGCTATGCCAGGCAATATCGGGGATCATCAGCTCATTGTTATGGCTGTATCGAAATGTCTGTCAATATAACGATACATAAAGGATGAACGACTGGGTTGCATCTGTAGCAACCAAAAGATGAGAAAGTATGAATTTGCTTATAAAATATAAACATTTTATTTATTTTTTGGTAACGGCAAATGTTTGCTTTAGTATTGTTTTCTTTGGCAACTGTGGTATAAGCGGGATAAACGACTACGTTCTGTACACTCGGCTCCGCCGTCCATTACTTCCACGGTAATGTACATAACGTTGGCGTTCATCCCTTACATAACACCTACCAGCCAGCTGGAACAGTAATAATGGTCTGACTAGGAGATTATTTTAAACTAATAGGCTATAGTCTATAAAGGCCAGCAATTTGAGATGTCATCGGTGTACAGCAGAGCAGGCGCACTTACCAGAGAAATGCAGATGGTCTGTACATGACCATGGAGATGACGCAGCAGGACAAGGGAGTGAAGTCCTCTTGCAGAGCTCATTTCTCCACGGTAATGTACAGACCGGAAGCATTTACCCACTTATACCACAGTTTCCAGTATAAATACATCAGACAACATTTTATATTTTTATAAGCAAAGTCTACTTCGTCCTTTCTGTTCCGTTGCCATGCTCAGTGACAATGTTCTGAACCCTTGCTCGATGGCTACAGCCATAGCAATGAGCTGATGATGCCATAGCAGCGGAAGGGGACCAGACGGAATGCATGTTCTTCACTCACCACAAACAAATCAATGCTAGCTAGTTAGCCAAGTGTTTTACCTTGTTGGACCTGTGTTTACAATGTATCCAATTTCAGTTTGTGTGGTTGATGGTTTAGCTTTCTTTGACTTTGTAGCAAGTACGGTCTGCATTTATAGGCAGGTGCGTATTGTGTCACGATTGCAAGGTGTCCGGATACATTTTCCAACAGTCATCTGGTTTTAATGTCCATTCTGGAATGACCTTCTAGACAACCAGAAACTACTATTCAATGATGTGGTATAATACATTTAAGTGTATATTCATTATGAAATGAACATACAGTTACACAACAATCTACCTTTATGGTTCAAGTCTGCCGAGCTCACATTTTCGGAGGCACGTAGTTTTATCCCTCAAGGATGTATGTAAAGCAGTATGGATTTATGAATGCAGTTTACTTGTGCTCAGGTCTGTGTTGGACATCTCGCTCTCTTTGTCTTGTATAATGCTCCCACTGTAGAGGGCAGGCGTGAGTGATGGGTTGATTGTCATGTTATTCCATTTGGAACGGTTAACTGGAGTCTGATTAATCAGGCTGGAATTGGTAGGGTATATATAGCCTGAAACATTGGACAACAAAATTGTGTGAATGTTGAAAAAATTATGAGGACATGCTGCACATAGAAGGGCACCTATCGGTAAAACACCCAGTCACTACAAAGATACAGGCATCCTCCCTAACTCAATTGATGGAGAGGAAGGTAACTGCTCAGGGATTTCACCATGAGGCCAATGGTGATTTTAAACCAGATAGAGTTTAATAGCTGTGATAGGAAAAAAATGAAGATAGATCAACAACATTGTATTTACTCCACAATACTAACCTAAATAATAGTGAAAAGGTGGAAGCCTGTACAGAATAAAAATATTCCAAAACATGTATCCTGTTTGAAATAAGGTACTAAAGTAATGCTGCAAAAAATGTGCCAAAGAAATTAACTTTGTGTCCTGAATACAAAGTATTTGTTTAGAGCAAATCCAACACATCGCTGAGTACCACTCTTTATATTTTCAAGAATGGTTGTGGCTGCATCATGTTATGGGTATGCTTGTCATCGACACGGACGAGGAAGTTTCTTAGGATAAAAATCAAATGGAGCTAAGCACAGGCAAATTCTTAGAGGAAAACCTGGTTCAGTCTGCTTTCCAGACACTGGGAGAAAATGCAGGGCTAAATATACACAAGTTACTTACCAAGACGACATTGAATGTTCCTGAGTGGCGTAGTTAGTTTTGGCTTAAATCGGCTTAAATCTATGGTAAGACTTGAAAATTAACAACCAACTTGACAGAGCTTGACGAATTGTACAACCCAGGTTTGCAAAGATCTTTAAAAAAAGGGCATGGATCAGAAAACCAGTCAGTATCTGGTGTGACCACCATTTGCCGTCAGTGGGACACTTCTCCACAGAGTTGATCAGGCTGCTTATTGTGGCCTGTGGAATGTTGTCTCACTCAATGGCTGTACGAAGTTGCTGGATATTGGCGGGAACTGGAACACGCTGTCATACACGTCGATCCAGAACATCCCAAACAGGCTCAATATCTGGTGAGTAAGTAGGCCATGGAAAAACTGGGACATGTTTCAGATGCCACAAATTGTTTAGAGATCCTTGCGACATAGTGCTGTGACAGCAGTGGATGATGGTGGCGGATGAATGGCACGACGCTGGGCCTCAGGATTTCGTCACGGTATCTCTGTGCAATCAAATTGCCATCGATAAAATGCAATTGGGTTCATTGTCTGTAGTTTATGCCTACCCATACCATAACCCCACCGCCACATAGGCATTCACAGGGTTGACATCAGCAAACCACTTGCCCACACAATGCCATACGTCTGTGGTTGTGAGGCCGGTTGGACCTACAGCTAAATTCTCTAAAACTATGTTGGAGGCGGTTTATGGTAGAGAAATTAATATTAAATTATCTGTCAACAGCTCTGGGGGACATTCCTGCAGTCAGCATGCCAATTGCACGCTCCCTCAAGACTTGTGGCATTGTGTGACAACTGCACATTTTAGTGGCCTTTTATTGTCCCCAGCACAAGGTGTACCTGTGTAATGATCATCCTGTTGAATTAGCTTCTTGATATGCCACACCTGAGAGGTTTATGTGAGTATGGGAAATTTCTGGGATCTTTTATTTCAGCTCATGAAACATATTGTCAAAGTGGAATTTTAATTCATAGAAATTAAAACACTAATATACAGTGAACAAAAATATAAACGCAGCATGTAAAGTATTTTGTGTAGATCAAAAAAAGCAGGGAAAGGGGAGAGAGAATAGGGAAGTGAGGAGAGTGATGGAGATGGGAGAGAGGGAAATGAGAATGTGAAAAGTCAAGGGGTGTGAATACTTTCTGAAAGCACTGTACCTACCAGCTCTCTACAACCGGTAGAGTTTAAATGAAATTTGATTCAACATTGACTCAAATGATGTCAATTAGCCTATCAGAAGCTTCTAAAGCCATGCCATCATTTTCTGGAATTTTCCAAGCTGTTTCAAGGCACAGTCAACTTAGTGTATGTAAACTTCTGACCCACTGGAATTGTGATACAGAGATTATTTCACTTATAATTCAGTCTGTAAACAATGGTTGGAAAAATGACTTGTGTCATGCACAAAGTAGATGTCCTAACCGACTTGCCAAATCTATAGTTTGTTAACAAGAAATGTGTGGAGTGGTTGAAAAATGAGTTTTAATGACTCCAACCTAAGTGTATGTAAACATCCAACTTCAGCTGTACATCGCTTCTGTGTTTTCTACTTTTTAAAACACTTGTTTTCGTTTTGGACAACGCTGTTAGTACTGTTCTGAACACATCATGTTGGTTGGATTTTACCGTCTCCTGGAGCCAACTTTGGCAGGCTAGCCCCGGCCTAGCTCCGAATAGCTAGGTTACCTGGCTGTCACCGGCAAAACTTATGTCACAGGACGGGTGTTTCTGACCTATGTATATGCATGTCAGATTCCTCTGATTTGGAGTCAGATTTGGAGATGAACGGTGAAGCCATGAATTGTGAGACCTGTGATATGTTTGCCGTAGTGAAACAGGAAGAATTTACTAACTTACACTTGTGAACAGTGTCAACAATTCATTGTTATCATTTTCATGCTACTACCAAAAATAGGTTGTGGTGTTGAACTCTGCTGCAATCTTCTCTGGCTACACTGCTGGTTGAAATACTGTAGTAATGTTCCTCTATGGATTTGGAGTACATTGGGGGGGGTGTACATTTATCCGTTTCAAATTATAAGTTTATAAAATCTATGTGTACGCTGTCTGTCACGCGGGACTGGGTGTGTGAGGTAAGAATCAGGCGCAGAGAGCAGAGTTCCAAAGGGAAAAGTGCACTTTAATATGGCACCAAAATACAATGCCCAAAACACAGGGTGCGAGAAATACTGACCAACCCAAAACACAGGGTACACGGTCCAGAGCACGAACACACCCAACGACACAGCACATAACACGAAACTAATCCTGCACAAACAAGGGCAGGTTTACTAGCCTTAAATAAGGAAGCACATCAGGAAAACACAATTAGTGCAACTAATAAGACAAAACAAACAGAAAAAGGAAAAGGGATCGGTGGCGGATAGTAGGCTGGTGACGACGACCGCTAAGCACCGCCCGAACAGGCAGGGGAGCCAACTTCAGTGGGAGTTGGCTCCCACAGCGCGCCGCCACCGGCCTCGAGGGCAACCCGGAGGGCGAGGCGCCGGGCGATCTGGGTGGAGGCGGTGGAAGTCTCTCAGGAGTGAAGGGTCCAAAATGTCCCCCACCGGTACCCAGCACCTCTCCTCCGGACCGTACCCTTCCCAGGCCACGAGGTACTATAGGCCCCCCACCCGGCATCGATGTCTGCCTCGGTCTGGCTCTGATGCCATGGGGCCAGGACTGGCTGGTAGCCCGATACACACTGGAAGGGAGACATGTTCGTTGAGGAATGGCGGAGGGAGTTCTGAGTGAGCTCAGCACAAGGAACATACCTCGCTCACTCACCTGGCCGGTCCCGGCAATATGACCTCAGAAACCTATCCACATCCTGGTTTACTCGCTCCACCTGCCCATTACTCTCGGGGTGGAAACCCGAGGTCATGCTGACCGAGACCCCCAGTCTCTCCATAAACGCCCTCCAAACTCTGGACGTGAATAAGGGGCCCCGATCAGAAACTATGTCCTCAGGCCCCCGTAGTGTCGGACGACATGGGTAAACAGGGCCTCCGCAGTCTGCAGGGCCGTAGGGAGACCGGGCAACAGGATGAGACAGCAGGACTGAGAAAACCGATCCGCAGCGACCAGGATCGTCATACTTCCCTGGGATGGGGGAAGGTCGGTGAGGAAGTCCACCGACAAGTGTGACCACGGCCATGGTGGAATGGGGAGGGGCTGTAACTTCCCTCTAGGCAAGTGTCGAGGAGCCTTGCTCTGAGCGCACACCGAGCAGGAGGAGACATAAAAGCTCACGTCCTTAGCCAGCGTGAGCCACCAGTATCTCCCCCAAAGACTCCACACTGTCCTCTTGATGCCAGGATGACCCGAGGAGGGTAGAGTATGAGCCCAACATATTAATTTATCACGGACCCCCTCGGCACGTACTGAGCCCCTGCTGGACACTGAGCGGGGCAGGCTCTAACCGTGATGCCCTCTCTATCTCCGCGTCCACCTCCCATACTACCGGTGCCACGAGATATGAAGGTGGAAGGATGGGGGTCGGCTCGACGGACCACTCCTCGGTATCATAGAGGCGGGACAGCGCGTAAGCTTTAGTGTTTTGGGAGCCTGGCCGGTACGAGATGGTGAAGTGAAACCGAGTAAAGAACATGGCCCATTTAGCCTGATGGGGATTCAGTCTCCTCGCTGCCCAGATATACTCGAGATTATGATGGTCAGTCCAGATGACAAAGGGGTGCTTAGCCCCCTCAAGCCAATGTCTCCACACCTTCAGAGCCTTGACTACAGCTAACAACTCCCGGTCCCCCCCGGTCCCCCACGTTTCGCTCCGCCGGACCGAGCTTCCTCGAAAAAAAAGCACAAGGGTGGTGCTTTGGTGGCGCGCCCAAGCTCTGGGACAGCACGGCCCCTACCCCAGCCTCGGAAGCGTCCACCTGATGCGCCAACACGGGCGCATTGGTGAACAGCTCCTTCAGACGACTGAAAGCTCTGCCCGTCTCTGCTGACCAACGCAAGCGCACCGGTCCTCCCTTCAGCAGTGAAGTAATGGGAGCAGCCACCTGACCACAACCCAGGATAAACCTCCGTTTGAAATTGGCAAACCCTAAAAACCGCTGCACCTCTTTCACAGTGGTCGGAGTCGGCCAATTACGCACGGCTGTAACACGGTCACATTGCATGACCACCGCGGAGGTGGAAATACGATAACCCAGGAAGGAAACAGCCTGTTTGAAGAACACACATTTCTCAGCCTTGACATACAGGTCATGCTCCAGCAGTCGCCCAAGTACCTTACGCACCAGAGATGCGTGCGCCGCGGGTGTAGCAGAATAGATCAGGATGTCATTGATGTACACTACCACTCCCTGCCCGAGCAGGTCTCGGAGAATCTCGTCTACGAAAGATTGGAAGACAGCTGGAGCATTCTTCAACCCGTATGGCATGACGAGGTACTCATAATGGCCAGATGTAGTACTAAATGCAGTTTTCCACTCATCTCCTCCCCGGATACGCACCAGATTATACGCACTTCTCAGGTCCAGTTTTGTGAAGAAGCGCACCCCATGAAATGATTCCACCGCCGTAGCGATGAGAGGTTGTGGGTAACTAAACCCCACTGTGATAGAATTTAGACCTCGATAATCAATGCACGGATGCAGACCTCCCTCCTTATTCACAAAAAAGAAGCTCGATGGAGACGGTGATGCGGAGGGCTGAATGTACACCTGTCCCAGCGATTCAGTAACATATGTCTCCATAGCCACTGTCTCCTCCTGGGACAATGGGTACACGTGACTCCTAGGAAGTGCAGCATTCTCCAGGAGGTCTATCGCGTAGTCCCCTCGACGATGGGGCAGTAATTGGGTCGCCTTCCTCTTACTGAACCAAATCGGCGCATTCAGAGGGAATGCGCACGGTGGAAAACTGGTCTGGACTCTCCACCGTAGTCGCACCACCGGAAACTCCTATACACCTGCCTGGACACTCCTCTGACCACCCTCTAAGAGCCCCCGGTCACCATGAAATCACCGGGTTGTGATGAGCTAGCCAGGGAATTCCCAACACCACTGGAAACGCAGGTGAATCGATAAGGAATAGACTAATCCACTCCTTATGACCCCCCTGCGTTACCATGTCCAGTGGCAACGTGGCCTCCCTGACCACTCCTGACCCTAATGGTCGGCTATCTAAGGAGTGCACGGGGAAAGGTAGGTCTAATGACACCAGGGGAATCCCTAGCCTTAACGCGAGCCCACGATCCATGAAGTTCCCAGCTGCGCCTGGATCGACTGGCGCATTATGCTGTAGAGAGGGAGAAAACCCAGGAAAATAGGTTAACACAAACATATGACCGACAGGAAGCTCTGGGTGAGTCTGGTGCTGACTCAACTGGGGTGACCGAGTAGTGCTCCGACTCCCAGACGTGCTCCTCCAGCACCGTTTGGCCGTGTGTCCTCGCCGACCACAACTGGTGCAGGAGGAAACTCTTCCGCATGTCTATGAGTTCATCCAAGTTGAGGGTGGTGTCCCGACACGCTAGCTCCCTGCGGACGTCCTCCCTGAGGCTACATCGGTAGTGGTCTATCAAAGCCCTGTCGTTCCACCCCACTCCTGCGGCCAAGGTCCGGAACTCCAGGGCAAAGTGCTGCTTGTTCCTCGTCTCCTGTCGCAGGTGGAACAGCCGTTCACCCGCTACCCAACCCTCTGGTGGGTGATCGAACACAGCGGGTGAACTAGGGGTAGTGATCCCTCGCCGAGTCTGGGTCATTCCACACTGCGTTAGCCCACTCCAGGGCTCGTCCCGTCAGACAGGAGACGAGGACGCTCACGCTCTCCTCCCCTGAGGGAGTAGGACGGACGGTCGCCAGGTATAGTTCCAGTTGGAGGAAACCCTGACACCCAGCCGCCGTCCCATCATACTCCCTAGGGAGCGCAGACGCAGGGCACCAGAGCCGGATGCTGAAGCAGGGGTTGGTGGTGCTGGTGGAGGGGGTAATGGAGATGAGGTGGGAAGGCCACTCCTCTCCCATCGGTCCATCCTCTCCATCATCAGATCCATTGCCGATCCTATTCGGTGGAGAATGGTGGTGCGGCTGCTCCTGCTGATTCCATAATGACAGGTGCGGGATTCTGTCACGCGGGACTGGGTGTGTCAGGTAAGAATCAGGCACAGAGAGTTCCAAAGGGAAAAGTGCACTTTAATATGGCACCAAAATACGATGCCCAAAACACAGGGTGCGAAAACTACTGACCAACCCAAAACACAGGGTACACGGTTTCGGTGCACGAACACACCCAACGACACAACACGTAAAACAAAATAAGGGCGGGTTTACTAGCCTTATATAAGGAAGCACATCAGGAAAACCCAATTAGAAACAGGTGCAACTAATAAGACAAAACAAACAGAAAAAGGAAAAGGGATCGGTGGCGGCTAGTAGGCCGGTGACGACGACCGCCGAGCACCACCCGAACAGGCAGGGGAGCCAACTTCGGCGGGAGTCGTGACACTGTCCCTAAAATTAAACAACAAAAAACTGTGAGAAATAGCTATAGAGTTAACCTCTTCAACCTCTGGGGGCAGTATTTCATTTTTGGATGAAAAACGTTCCCGTTTTAAAAAAGATATTTTGTCACGAAAAGATGCTCAAATATGCATATAATTGACAGCTTTGGAAAGAAAACACTCTGACGTTTCCAAAACTGCAAAGATATTATCTGTGAGTGTCACAGAACTGATGCTACAGGCGAAACCAAGATGACATTTCAAACAGGAAATGCCCCGGATTTTGAATGCGCTGTGTTCCAATGTCTCCTTATATGGCTGTGAATGCGCAAGGAATGAGCCTACGCTTTCTGTCGTTTCCCCAAGGTGTCTGCAGCATTGGGACGTATTTGTAGGCATATCATTGGAAGATTGACCATAAGAGACTACATTTACCAGGTGTTCGCCTGGTGTCCTCCATCGAAATTATTGCGCAATCTCCAGCTGCATGCACGTTTCCATTTGGTTCAGAAGAGAAAGGCAACTGCCACGAATGATTTATCATCGAATAGATATGTGAAAAACACCTTGAGGATTGATTCTAAACAACGTTTGCCATGTTTCTGTCGATATTATGGAGTTATTTTGGAAAAACGTTCGGCGTTGTAATGACTGAATTTTCTGTTTTTTTTCTTAGCCAAACGTGATGAACAAAACGGAGCGATTTCTCCTACACAAATAATCTTTTTGGAAAAACTGAACATTTGCTATCTAACTGAGAGTCTCCTCATTGAAAACATCCGAAGTTCTTCAAAGGTAAATGATTTTATTTGAATGCTTTCTTGTTTTTGTGAAAATGTTGCCTGCTGAATGCTAGGCTTAATGCTATGCTAGCTGTCAATACTCTTACACAAATGCTTGTGTAGCTATGGTTGAAAAGCATTAAAATCTGAGATGACAGTGTTGCTAACAAAAGGCTAAGCATGTGAGCCAATATATTTATTTCATTTCATTTGCGATTTTCAAAAATAGTTAACGTTGCGTTATGGTAATGAGCTTGAGGCTATAATTACACTCCCGGATACGGGATTGCTCGTCGCAAGTGGTTAATAATACCTTCAGTATAAACAGGAACAGAAAACAAAAAAGAAGTGGGCCTCCATCCCCAACCTTCCACCCCATTCCCCCAACCCCACACAGCCAGCATGTCTCCATCTAACTCCCTGAGGATCAATATTGGATATATGGGCATGCCATTTCGATTCCCACTTACATTGTTTTTAAATTTTGCGCCAAATATAAATTGTGTGAGCAATAATAAGACCAAAGCGTAGTTAACATTGTTTAAGAGATATATCAGTGATGACCATGTTGTCTTTGGCATCATTAAAGGTGAAGACTGTTATTTTATCAAATAAATTCTCTGTAATGTCTATCGATGTCACCGCATGAAGAGGAATAAACAGACTCACCCCATCGCGACGTCCCCCAAAGGCTAACTCTCTAGCCCTTGCTATCTCCTTGCTTGCTATTTCGGCCTGCTAACTGCCAGCTTGTTTAGCCCCGGTCCGCTAACTGCTACCTTGTTTAGCCCCGGCCTACTAACTGTTAGCTTGTTAGCACAGGCCTGCTAACTGTCTGAATCGCCGCTTCCCAAACACTCACTGGACCCATATTTACTCTATCTCTTTTCGATTTTTAATTTGTTTATACCTTCCGGTAACCTGCCTCACCCAATGTGATACGAAAACGCAATTATTTTTAATTTTTAGAACACACTCAAGAACCTCCAGAAGTTAACCAGCTAACTAGCTACAAGCTATTTAGTCATTGTTAGTTTTTTTAACCTGGATAACACTCACCAATCCAGCTTCCCTGCCCCCTGGACACTGATCACTTGGCTACATAGCTGATGCACGCTGGACTGTCCATTAATCACGGTACTCCATTCTGCTTGTTTATGTTTTATCTGTCGGCCCTGTTGCCTAGTCAACGCCATTTTACCTGCTGTTGTTGTGCTAGCTGATTAGCTGTTGTTGTCTCACCTACTGTTTTAGCTAGCTTTCCCAATTCAACACCTGTGATTACTGTTTGCCTCGCTGTATGTCTCTCTCAAATGTCAATATGCCTTGTATACTGTTGTTCGGTTAGTTATCATTGTTTTAGTTCACAATGGAGACCCTAGTTCCACTCTTCATACCCCTGATACCTCCTTTGTCCCACCTCCCACACATGTGGTGACCTCACCCATTACAACCAGAGATACAACCTCTCTCATCATCACCCAGTGCCTGGGCTTACCTCCGCTGTACCCGCACCCCACCATACCCCTGTCTGCGCATTATGCCCTGAATATATTCTACCATGCCCAGAAACCTGCTCCTCTTATTCTCTGTCCCCAATGCTCTAGGCGACCAGTTTTGATAGCCTTTAGTCGCACCCTCATACTACTCCTTCTCTTTTCCGCGGGTGATGTGGAGGTAAACCCAGGCCCTGCATATCCCCAGGCACCCTCATTTGTTGACTTCTGTGATCGAAAAAGCCTCGGTTTCATGCATGTCAACATCAGAAGCCTCCTCCCTAAGTTTGTTTTACTCACTGCTTTAGCACACTCTGCTAACCCTGATGTCCTTGCCGTGTCTGAATCCTAGCTTAGGAAGGCCACCAAAAATTCAGAGATTTCCATACCCAACAATAACATCTTCCGTCAAGATAGAACTGCCAAAGGGGGAGGAGTTGCAGTCTACTGCAGATATAGCCTGCAAAGTAATATCATACTTTCCAGGTCCATACCCAAACAGTTCGAACTACTAATTTTGAAAATTACTCTCTCCAGAAATAAGTCTCTCACTGTTGCCGCCTGCTACCGACCCCCCTCAGCTCCCAGCTGTGCCCTGGACACCATTTGTGAATTGATCGCCCCCCATCTAGCTTCAGAGTTTGTTCTTTTAGGTGATCTAAACTGGGATATGCTTAACACCCCGGCAGTCCTACAATCTAAGCTAGATGCCCTCAATCTCACACAAATCATCAGGGAACCCACCAGGTACAACCCTAACTCTGTAAACAAGGGCACCCTCATAGACGTCATCCTGACCAACTGGCCCTCCAAATACACCTCCGCTGTCTTCAACCAGGATCTCAGCGATCACTGCCTCATTGCCTGTATCCGCTACGGAGCCGCAGTCAAACGACCACCCCTCATCACTGTCAAACACTCCCTAAAACACTTCTGTGAGCAGGCCTTTCTAATCGACCTGGCCCGGGTATCCTGGAAGGACATTGACCTCATCCCGTCAGTTGAGGATGCCTGGTCATTCTTTAAAAGTAACTTCCTCACCATTTTAGATAAGCATGCTCCGTTCAAAAAATGCAGAACTAAGAACAGATACAGCCCTTGGTTCACTCCAGACCTGACTGCCCTTGACCAGCAGAAAAACATCCTGTGGCGGACTGCAATAGCATCGAATAGTCCCCGCGATATGCAACTGTTCAGGGAAGTCAGGAACCAATACACGCAGTCAGTCAGGAAAGCTAAGGCCAGCTTCTTCAGGCAGAAGTTTGCATCCTGTAGCTCCAACTCCAAAAAGTTCTGGGACACTGTGAAGTCCATGGAGAACAAGAGCACCTCCTCCCAGCTGCCCACTGCACTGAGGCTAGGTAACACGGTCACCACCGATAAATCCATGATTATCGAAAACTTCAACAAGCATTTCTCAACGGCTGGCCATGCCTTCCGCCTGGCTACTCCAACCTCGGCCAACAGTTCCGCCCCCCCGCAGCTCCTCGCCCAAGCCCCTCCAGGTTCTCCTTTACCCAAATCCAGATAGCAGATGTTCTGAAAGAGCTGCAAAACCTGGACCCGTACAAATCAGCTGGGCTTGACAATCTGGACCCTCTATTTCTGAAACTATCCGCCGCCATTGTCGCAACCCCTATTACCAGCCTGTTCAACCTCTCTTTCATATCGTCTGAGATCCCCAAGGATTGGAAAGCTGCCGCAGTCATCCCCCTCTTCAAAGGGGTAGACACCCTGGACCCAAACTGTTACAGACCTATATCCATCCTGCCCTGCCTATCTAAGGTCTTCGAAAGCCAAGTCAACAAACAGGTCACTGACCATCTCGAATCCCACCGTACCTTCTCCGCTGTGCAATCTGGTTTCCGAGCCTGTCACGGGTGCACCTCAGCCACACTCAAGGTACTAAACGATATCATAACCGCCATCGATAAAAGACAGTACTGTGCAGCCGTCTTCATCGACCTTGCCAAGGCTTTCGACTCTGTCAATCACCATATTCTTATCGGCAGACTCAGTAGCCTCGGTTTTTCGGATGACTGCCTTGCCTGGTTCACCAATTACTTTGCAGACAGAGTTCAGTGTGTCAAATCGGAGGGCATGCTGTCCGGTCCTCTGGCAGTCTCTATGGGGGTGCCACAGGGTTTAATTCTCGGGCCGACTCTTTTCTCTGTATATATCAATGATGTTGCTCTTGCTGCGGGCGATTCCCTGATCCACCTCTACGCAGACGACACGATTCTATATACTTCCGACCCGTCCTTGGACACTGTGCTATCTAACCTCCAAACGAGCTTCAATGCCATACAACACTCCTTCCGTGGCCTCCAACTGCTCTTAAACGCTAGTAAAACCAAATGCATGCTTTTCAACCGATCGCTGCCTGCACCCGCATGCAAGACGAGCATCACCACCCTGGATGGTTCCGACCTTGAATATGTGGACATCTGTAAGTACCTAGGTGTCTGGCTAGACTATAAACTCTCCTTCCAGACTCATATCAAACATCTCCAATCGAAAATCAAATCAAGAGTCGGCTTTCTATTCCGCAACAAAGCCTCCTTCACTCACGCCGCCAAACTTACCCTAGTAAAACTGACTATCCTACCGATCCTAGACTTCGGCGATGTCATCTACAAAATTGCTTCCAACACTCTACTCAGCAAACTGGATGCAGTTTACCACAGTGCCATCCGTTTTGTCACTAAAGCACCTTATACCACAAACCACTGCGACTTGTATGCTCTAGTCGGCTGGCCCTCGCTACATATTCGTCGGCAGACCCACTGGCTCCAGGTCATCTACAAGTCCATGCTAGGTAAAGCTCCGCCTTATCTCAGTTCACTGGTCACGATGGCAACACCCATCCGTAGCACGCGCTCCAGCAGGTGTATCTCACTGATCATCCCTAAAGCCAACACCTCATTTGGCCGCCTTTCGTTCCAGTACTCTGCTGCCTGTGACTGGAACGAATTGCAAAAATCCCTGAAGTTGGAGACTTTTATCTCCCTCGCCAACTTCAAACGTGCTATCTGAGCAGCTAACCGATCGCTGCAGCTGTACATAGTCTACTGGTAAATAGCCCACCCATTTTCACCTACCTCATCCCCATACTGTTTTTATTTATTTACTTTTCTGCTCTTTTGCACACCAATAATTCTACCTGTACATGACCATCTGATCATTTATCACTCCAGTGTTAATCTGCATATTGTAATTATTCGCCTACCTCCTCATGCCTTTTGCACACAATGTATATAGACTCCCCTTTTTTTCTACTGTGTTATTGACTTGTTAATTGTTTACTCCATGTGTAACTCTGTTGTCTCACACTGCTATGCTTTATCTTGGCCAGGTCGCAGTGGCAAATGAGAACTTGTTCTCAACTAGCCTACCTGGTTAAATAAAGGTGAAATAAATAAAAATAAAAAATAAAATAAAAATAGTATTACGTGATTAAACTAATCATGTACATTTAATTAACTAGGAATTCGGGCACCACGGAAAATCTTCAAATTACAAAGTTATAATTTTCTGATCAATTAGTCTTCTCATGAATTATTTATTCTTTACCTCACGTCAGTCTCATCTGAACGTCGTAAATTGTTGGTTATCTGAACGAACCCAGCCTTTACTATAAATCATCCATACACCAATTGGCTCAATTATTTATTCACTAACTAACTACATAATCACAGAAATTCATAAACAAACAAACAGTAGATAATGGTTACTAACAATGGAAGGGAAGATTCCCTAGTGGACTAAACAAAAACAGTTTGACTACAACACGATAGATTCAGAGAGAAGAGAAGGGAGTTTTGGAAGGAAGACTAAGGAACATTTGTCTTTATTGGAGTTGAGAAGCTATTCATATGCCACTAATGATCGCTCATTCGGAAAAGCAATGCACTGTATTTACGTGAAGCTGGTGATGTGAGGCTCTGGTTTTCTCTGTCCTTTGTGGAATCTTCTGGGTCGTCGTGTGGTTTGAGGTTCATCTCACTCTCGAGATTCCTCCGCGTCAGTCAGTGTTCTCGTACTAGATTTGCGCATATATTCAGCTACAGTGATATATGCTAGTTTAGTATGCACTTCTTCTTTAGGTGATCAATAGTTCAGAATTCATACCATTTCACGTGTGGCGCAATCTCTCACGCTTCCTAGCCTGTAGGGTTAAAAAATAATTTAATCTTTACTCATTTATTTTATACAAGAATTAGATGCAAACCTCATAACTGAGGCACCTCTATAAACAGAGTTAGGGTAATGGGGCTGTATTGTCTTTCATGAGGTCACAAACATGGAACAAAACGGACGTAGCTGGCTTCTCCACTGACCGTTTACACATTCTCCAAAATATGAATATTGTTCCATTCTCAAATTCTGGGATGTAGTAGAATTGGGCCAGAGAATCCCTTCGTCTTATGTCATGGAAATATTCAGTCAATCATATTTCTCAAATACCGGCGGAGCCTGTGAGTTCAAATAGACTTTTATTACAATATAATACAAGCCGAGCTGGTTCATGAAATCAACTATCTTTCCAGTCTTGGCACAGACTTCTTATACATTTTTCCTCCTGACGTCACACACAGCAACTCCTCTTAATGACTCATCCCCTCTGGCATTTATCCACTGTTATCTTATTGCCCTGCACTAATTTTAGTTTGGTTTCACATTAGGGCATTGAACCTGTAGAGCCACAGCAATAGTTAAACAATACAGACATGTTCTCGACTAAGACAGGTTCATGCATGTAGGACCATAGCAATAGTCCTTCGCACTTTACAGAAATAACCAGACATGTCATCCTGCTAACTCCTCTGAAAGGGACACCCATGTTCTGGAAAACACCCAAGAGACGTAAGCATAGCAACAGTACATATTAGGCCATAAGAGTTACAGGAATAACCAGTCATGTTCACTTCCCAGACATGTCTAATGGTGTCTAATGACCCAGAGCACCCATAGAGAGCACTAGTTTTGCTATCCTGAAATGTATAATGGCCACACATGTTCTGGAAAATTCTCAATACTTACTGTGAAACTCTCTCTCCATACTGCATGGCCAGGGAGAGTCTCTTTATGGAATGTATGACATGGGTGTTAAGTTGTAAAACTGCCCCTCCTCCCCTCCTAACAGGAGAGGGGGTGTTGGTTGTTCACATCTCTGCTAGCCTATTCACTGAAAGGGCTAGCATCATGTCAACCACCTCTTCCAGGGCAATAGAACATCTCTCTATACTCAGCCAGGGAGCGCTAAGAATCATGTCTAAACCAATTTAGGATGAGATGAGATTGCCTGAAAAGATCTGTACACATTTCCAGGAAGCTGAAAATGTCCCAGTTCTTCCATGGCCTGCATACTCACCAGACATGTCAACCATTGAGCATGTTAGGGATGCTGTGGATTGAGGTGTACGACAGTTTCTTCCAGCTCCAGCCGGTATTCAGTAACTTTGCACAGCTATTGAAGAGGAGTGGGACAACATTCCATAGGCCACAATCAACAGTCTGATCAACTCTATGTGAAAGAGATGTGTTGCGCTGCATGAGGCAAATGGTGGTCACACCAGATACTGACTGGTTTTCTGATCCACGCCCCTACCTTTTTTTAAGGTATCTCTGACGAACAGATACATATCTGTATTCCCAGTCATATGAAATCCGTAGAATAGGGCCGAGTGCATTTATTTATATTGACTGATTTCCTGTAACACAGTAAAATCATATTAATTGTTGAATGTTGCATTTCATATTTTTGTTCAGTGTAGTTGAATAAGGAGTGTTAGGATGGAGCAAAAGCCTGCACACCCAGTAGTTTATTGGTCTAGAACTGTGTTCCCCAACTGGGGGTATGTGTACCCCTAGGGGAATGTGGGAAGTCCCCAGAGGCGACATGGGAATATTTAAAAAAAAAAATTAAAAACTAATATTGGGAAAATATTACCAAGAAAATATATATTTGATTTTATTCCATTTATATGTTTTTTTGCCGACGTTTACTGACAGCGGCCATATTCAACGGGTGTTGAGTGCTCGCAAATTCATGATTCTGTGCTCTGGTACACTCAGACGAGCGTGCTCTGAAATCAGAGAGCCAAAGCAAATTTACGAAAGCACCCTCATGTCCATTGAGAATGCACATGACTATACCATTTAGCTAAGTTAAGAACGATCAAGTCAAACGTTGGGTAGTTAGATAGCCTATAGTTAATATACTGGCAAGTTTGATGTATAACTACTAACATTAGGTAGCTAGCTAACATACCGGTACATACTGCTGTAATGATATGCTATGTGGTTTGTAAGGACAGTGTAGCTAACAAATTGTCAGCCAACATAACGTGTAAAGTAACTTATTTGAAAAGTCATTACCTTTATTGCATTAAGTAGCAAGCTACCGCAAGGACACACTCTATCGAGTCTGCGGCTTGAGCATGCGTTTGTGCAGACGATAACACGCTGGACTGATGGTTCAAAACCTGCTCCCTGCTTGTTTCATTTGAAGTCGTGCACAATTATCAGTTTATTCTTTGGTTTATACTGCCCATTCATAGTCAGAAGCATAATCAGTGCTGTAACTCCCCCTTGGCCGTCAGGGCAAATCTGGTCTACGAGGGTTTTCACACCGAGCTCGGCTATGAGACTATTCTTTAGTAAAGGTTGAATAGTCTATTGTTCAGCTATTAGCCCCCCTCCCCAACTTGCAACAAATTGTTGTTACTCCCATCTCCCATTCCACGAATCATTCCCCGCCCGATTGGCTTTCTTGGATTTTCAAGGAATGTGAGTATATTATTTTCTGTACATATTGAATATTTCCCATCACCTGATGAACAATCACAGTCTGGTGTTAATCTTTCTGGGCTGTATAGACGTATCCTGAAAATGACATCTGCTGCTTTAGATTGAACGGTCTGTTATTCGAAAATGTAGATATTGCCAGATGTTCACTGTCCGAGGAACAGGCCGTGGAAGCTTTATTGCTGGCAAAAGTGTCCATAACCAGAGGTAATTAAACTGTTATGTGTTTTTTATATCTCTTCCTCTCTGCCCGTCTTGTACATGGAACCTGTCTCACAAGCATTTAATTAAAAAACCCTTAAGATGTCAGCTGCTAATATTCAGATTTACTCCACATAAACTCAGCCATTTTCACTGGACTATCTGTTAATGCCAAGTCATGATTTCCATGGGGGTTAGCCTTGCAATAACCAAGTGGTGAGACACATAGCCCTCTATATTTAAATGTTTCAGGTACACTCCGATAGAGGCGGCAGGTAACCTAGTGGTTAGAGCGTTGGACTTGTAACCGAATGCAAGATCGAATCCCTGAGCTGACAAGGTAAAAATCTGTCGTTCTGCCCCTGAACAAGGCAGTTAACCCACTGTTCCTAGGCAGTCATTGAAAATAAGAAATTGTTCTTCACTGACTTGCCTAGTTAAATAACGTGTAAAAAAATAATTAACACTCATAGGTGTCTGCGTCACATACAGTCAGTAACCACTCAGAGGCACACACAACTTGCGTTTCTAAAACCTCGGACCCACTTCAGTGTTCACTATTCATAGAGGAAGACCACAGAGACCAGGTGAGACTACACACACACACACAGATTTGTTGAACACAGCCTCTCTAACTACCTTATGTTCTCAATAACAGTCTCTCTCCTTCACATCATCCCTCTCCCCATTCTCCCTACATCCTCTAGGTTATATCAGCTGTGCTGGTGAACCCCTCCCGCATCTTAACTAGCTGACACAGCATGATCATAGGTGAGAGGTCACTTGGTTGGGTCAACAGGAAGTATTATTAAATATATGCTTTACATTGTAATACAGATAGATGTAGTAGTTGATGATCCAAGGTCAGTTTTGCATTTCACCTCCTGATGATTATGATGACTGTTAGATTAAAAAAAAAGGCTTAATCATGCTCTCTCTATCTGCCACTCGTCTGCAGGTATGCTTTGATGTGAGAGATGGTGCCAGTCCCCTTAACTTCTTGAAACTCCCCATCCCGGATCCGGGTTTGTGACTAAAGCCTCAGGCTCATTAGCATAACGCAACGTTAACGATTTCTGAAAATCGCAAATAAAATGAAAATAATGCGTCTGCTCTCAAGCTTAGCCTTTCTTAACAACACTGTCATCTCAGATTTTCAAAATATGCTTTTGAACCATAGAAATTGACTAATTTGTGTAAGAGTATGCAAAGCTAGCATAGCATTTTGAGTAGCATGTAGCACGCAACATTTTCACAAAAACCAGATAACCAAATAAATAAAATCATTTACCTTTGAAGAGCTTCTGATGTTTTCAATGAGGAGACTCTCAGTTACATACCAAATGCGCAGTGTTTCCTGAAAGCGTCTGTGTGTAGGAGAAATCGTTCCGTTTTCTACATTGCGTCTGGCTACCGAAACGAACCGAAAATTCAGTCACCTACAACGTAAAACTTTTTCCGGATTAACTACATAATATCGACCGAAACATGGCAAACGTTGTTTGGAATCAGTCCTCAAGGTGTTTTTTCACATATCTCTTCATTGACATGCAGTTCGTGGAAGCTTGCTTTCCTCTCTGTATCGCATGGAAAAATACTGGCAGGTGACTTTTGCGCACCAATTTCGGCGCAGGACACCGGGCGGACACGTGGTAAATGTGGTCTCTTATGGTCAATCTTCCAATGATCTGCCCACAAATACGTCACAATGCTGCAGACACCTTGGGGAAACGACAGAAAGGGTTGACTCACTCCTCTTGCATTCACAGCCATATAAGGAGACCATGGAAAACAGAGCCTCAAAAATCCTTGTCATTTCCTGGATGCCATCTCATCTTGGTTTTGCCTGAAGCTCACGTTCTAGGGGACGCACAGAGAATATCTTTGTATTTCTGGACACGTCAGAGTGTTTTCTTTCGAACGGTAGCAATTATATGCATAGTCGAGCATCTTTTTGTGACAAAATATCTTGTTTAAAACGGGAACGTTTTTCATCCAAAAATGAAATAGCGCCCCCATAGATGTAAGAGGTTAACGCCACCTCACCCGCTCTTAAGATAACCTTTGGGCCGACTAGGAGCCTGGTTAGGAGACACTATAATTGTGATGAACTGAGAGAGTATTAGGTAGCATTGGAATTCATTAATCTTATGCTGTCTTCCCTGCTCCTCTGTTCTTACCTCTTTCCTTAGGTGGGGAGAGAGGTATAGAAGACCAATCTTCCTCTTTTTATAATGCAAACCATATGTGCAGTGAAGTACAGATTGAACTTGTATTCATAATAGAATATTACAATTATAATATTTATAACACCTGGATAATGAACTTTCAATAAAGCGTTTCACATTCTCCACTGGTGAAATTAAGTATCTCATTGAAATACTATCCTGTGTCCTCAGATCACTGCAGATGAAGGGAGTTATGCATAGGAAGTGTAGTGTACTGTTTTTTTCTGTATATATGAATTACAAATCAGCCTTCACTTAAATCATGTTTCTAGTCTATTGATGTCCCATGAGCAGGAGTGGTAAACACTGTTGAAGTGTATAATTGTAATACATACATGCAGACTCAGCATCCTTCAAATAATGGAGTTTGATACACCTGGTATTGGATATGACTGAAAACGAATGTTCCAGAGATTCATACCTGAACCACACCTTTATTTGCCAAGGAAGAGTACTTGATCAGTGAATATATTCAATGTACAGGCTGCAATGTGGGGATCTCATGCTTGGTAATAGCTACAGTACATGTATATAGGACATGGCCCAATAAAGTCCTCTATCTCTCAACTATCTCATTACATAACAACATAACAAATCAAGAACATGGTCTGTTTAGACCCAACATGGTCTGTTTAGGCCCGACTCCTCTGGGACATCTCACATATCTTTCATATTGGCTAACACACTAGAAGTTGATGTGATAACATGAGTTCAAACATATGTTTAAACATGTACACCTGTCATTCTATAACCTCTAATAAAATTAAAACATTGCTCACCTGGTGTAATTTTTTTTTTTTTGGCAGGCCTGGCACTCATGGGCAGTAATAAACTTTGAGGCGGTGCTGCACTGCAAGAACCAGAACCAGAACCAGGGACAGGACAAGAAGAAAAGAAGAAGGACCACGCCTGTAGTGCCAGCGCCAACAGTGAGGCCAGCCACAGAGAGCTGGACTGCACAGAGCACAGCCCAGTGCCCTTGTCGGGCCAGAAGAAGGCCAACAAGGCAAGGGAGGCAGCCATCTTGAACCCTTCTTCCTCCACCATCCACAAACGCTAACCTGCCCTTTCAATCTTCACTATGGGACCAATCCGAACTAATTTGACAGACCTGTGTGTAACTTGAAATGTTGCCTAAATCACATGTCAATGAGAGTCAAGGAGAGAATTTGAGTTGAAGGACAAGTGAGGCTGGTGTGACAACTTGATATCACACCAAAAAAGAGGTGGCGAAAGAGTGACAGAAAAAACCTATTGCGTAAGCAGTAGATTAAGTTTTCCCTCTACTCTGTTGACAACAAATTGGTTGTTTGTTTGTGGTAAGATCATTCAGACAAATCTATTCATTTCAAATGGACCAACTTAGGTCTTCTGTCTATGAATTAATGCCTTACTGAATTCAAAGTACAATCAATCACAATTCTTTCTCTCCTTCATTCATTACAAAATAGCCATAAATCATGTTTCTAGTCTATTACATAGTTACAATGTGTACTCATTGATGGAGCAGGAGTGGTAAACACTGTTGAAGTGTATAATTGTAATACCTACATGCAGACACAGCATCACTCAAAGAATGGAGTTTGATACACCTGGTATTGGATATGACTGAAAACGAATGTTCCAGAGATTCATACCTGAACCACACCTTTATTTGCCAAGGAAGAGTACTTGATCAGTGAATATATTCAATGTACAGGCTGCAATGTGGGGATCTCATGCTTGGTAATAGCTACAGTACATGTATATAGGACATGGCCCAATAAAGTTATTATATTCTACTCTATCAATAGGCTTCATTAATGCCATTCAGACTTGAAGTCGATACAACAACTATGATAGCTGAGGTTCATAGGTTCTGAACTAATATTCATACTAAGCGTTTCAGGGTCCATACACAGATCGGGTACACAATTATTTTTATCCTCCACTACACAATAAGCAAATAAATAGTTAGCTATGTTACTTCAACTGTATTGCTAGGCAAGCTTACACAATTGTACGTATAGTTTACAGTAAATGCTTTAGCTAGCTAGATTCTTTACATCCACTGTTTGCTGGTTTTCTCAGGAGTCCCTAAAACATTAAACCACACAAATTAAAATTCCATACTCAATGTCATAACACCAGCTCACTAGCTGGCTAAATAGTGATTTTCGTAAATTAACTTCATGACAAAAAAGTATGCACAAACGTTTGTCTCTAACTATTCCTCTATAAATGTTTTGATTGACTCGTTATGACGTTATAACTACTTTCATTTGGTTCCACCGTAATGTTTTGATTGACTCGTTATGACGTTATAACTTCTTTCGTTTTGACAGCCATCTTTGTTGGAGAAAGTCACCAGGGACGTGTGGCTCGCGTCAAATTCATCATTAGAACCATTCTAAATGATTGGTCTTATAAAAACCTTGGGACTCAAATGCATAATTGGTGGTCTGGAGCAATGAAGCTGGGTACCTCTAAGTCCGCAGTTTTAAGCTTGCAACTATTAAATGAGGAACCACTGTACCGATAGTAGTGGTGGCGCTTGACTTGCACGTGCAAATTCAGCACAGACAACATTCTATAATACAATTGTGTTATTTGACATGTAAAATTAAAAGCTTATCTACCTCGTCAAATAGTATTATATGACACCGAGGTAAAGACGGTTTCAGGTTGGATATTCGCGCTTTCAAACCTCAAATCTCAATACCCCTTAACCAACAATGCAGTTTAAAAAAAAAGTAAATAAAGAGCATCAGTAAAATAACAATAGCGAGGCTATATACAGGGGCTACTGGTACAGAGTCAATGTGGAGGCTATATACAGGGGCTACTAGTACAGAGTCAATGTGGAGGCTATATACAGGGGCTACTGGTACAGAGTCAATGTGGAGGCTATATACAGGGGCTACTGGTACAGAGTCAATGTGGAGGCTATATACAGGGGCTACTGGTACAGAGTCAATGTGGAGGCTATATACAGGGGCTACTGGTACAGAGTCAATGTGGGGGCTATATACAGGGTGTTACGGTACAGAGTCAATGTGGAGGCTATATACAGGGTGTTACGGTACAGAGTCAATGTGGAGGCTGTATACATGGGGTACCGGTACAGAGCCAATGTGGAGGCTATATACAGGGGTACCGGTACGGAGTCAATGTGGAGGCTATATACAGGGGCTACTGGTACAGAGTCAATGTGGAGGCTATATACAGGGGCTACTGGTACAGAGTCAGTGTGGAGGCTATATACAGGGGCTACTGGTACAGAGTCAGTGTTGAGGCTATATACAGGGGCTACTGGTACAGAGTCAATGTGGAGGCTATATACAGGGCTACTGGTACAGAGTCAATGTGGAGGCTATATACATGGGGTACCAGTACAGAGAATGTGGAGGCTATATAGGCGAGCTTCAATGCCATACAACTCTCCTTCTGTGGCCTCCAATTGCTCTTAAATACAAGTAAAACTAAATGCATGCTCTTCAACCGATCGCGGTCTGCACCTGCACGCCTGTCCAACATCACTACTCTGGACGGCTCTGACTTAGAATATGTGGACAACTACAAATACCTAGGTGTCTGGTAAGACTGTAAACTCTCCTCCAGACTCACATCAAACATCTCCAAACCAAAGTTAAATCTAGAATTGGCTTCCTATTTCGCAACAAAGCATCCTTCACTCATGCTGCCAAACATACCCTTGTAAAACTGACCATCCTACCAATCCTCGGCTTCGGCAATGTAATTTACAAAATAGCCTCCAATAACCTACTCAATAATTTGGATGCAGTCTATCACAGTGCCAACCATTTTGTCACCAAAGCCCTATATTCTACCCACCACTGCGACCTGTATGCTCTCGTTGGCTGGCCCTTGCTTCATACTTGTCGCCAAACCCACTGGCTCCAGGTCATCTACAAGACCCTGCTAGGTAAAGTCCCCCCTTATCTCAGCTCGCTGGTCACCATAGCAGCACCAACCTGTAGCACGCGCTCCAGCAGGTATATATCTCTCTGGTCACCCCCAAAATCAATTCTTCCTTTGGCCGCCTCTCCTTCCAGTTCTCTGCTGCCAATGAACTACAAAAATCTCTGAAACTGGAAACACTTATCTCCCCCACTAGCTTTAAGCACCAGCTGTCAGAGCAGCTCACAGATTACTGCACCTGTACATAGCCCATCTATAATTTAGCCCAAACAACTACCTCTTCCCCTACTGTATTTATTTATTTTGCTCCTTTGCACCCCATTATTTTTGTTTCTACTTTGCACATTCTTCCACTGCAAATCTACCATTCCAGTATTTTACTTGTTATATTGTATTTACTTTGCCACCATGGCCTTCTTTTGCCTTTACCTCCCTTATCTCACCTCATTTGCTCACATTGTATATAGACTTATTTTTCTACTGTATTATTGACTGTATGTTTGTTTTACTCCATGTGTAACTCTGTCGTTGTATGTGTCGAACTGCTTTGATTTATCTTGGCCAGGTTGCAGTTGTAAATGAGAACTTGTTCTCAACTTTCCTACCTGGTTAAATAAAGGTGAAATAAATAAAAATATATGTAAAAAAATATATACAGGGGATACCGGTACAGAGAATGTGGAAGCTATATACAGGGGATACCGGTAGAGAGAATGTGCGGGGGCACTGGTTAGTCGACTTAATATATACATGTAGGTAGATATATTAAAGTGACATGCATAGATAGAGTAGCAGCAAATAGTCTGGGTAGCCATTTGATTAGATGTTCAGGAGTCTTGTGGCTTGGGGGTAGAATCTGTTTAGAAGCCTCTTGGACCTAGACTTGGCGCTCCGGTACTGCTTGCTGTGAGGTAGCAGAGAGAGCTGTGACTCCACTGGCAAGCCCAGCCTCGGAATGCTGAAGCCCCCGAAGTGAAAACCTTCTCCGTGGTTGAAGAGAATGTGTTCCCCACTGAAAAAAGGAAAGGGGGGGACATTCAAGTCCATAAGTAACACTTGTTGGAGAACACAATCCTCTTAAGTGGTGATGTTTTACTGATGTGGGCCGTGTTACTTCGATGATCATGGTTTTGCATCTAACCTTCCACCTCCAGCAGCCAGTCTCTCCAGAAACATATGACTCTTCTCTCTATTGCTCTTTGATTGGTGCCAGGTGGGGAGAGCTCTGCTTTGAAGAGAGAAGCTATGTCTGGCCAAAAGAGGTTTCTCAGCATAGATGAAAACCTCTCTGAAGAGGCTTGAGTGTATTCTTGTAAGGCAGGAGACCTAGACACACTTAGTGGCTGACTCCACCAGGGCCTCTCCAATGTACGAATGTATCACACTGGACCCAACATAACCACTTCCTGTGCCTCAACAGCTTGTGCTAACTGGATCTTAGATTGTTTATTGAACTGTGTTTGGGGGAAAATTAGCAAAACAAATAAATTATCACTACCCTTAAAGATTGACTGCCAGCAAAAGGAAAACAGATCCATGTGGAAAAGTTCTCATGAACTACAATCTTAATTGTTTTCAAAATTAGTGCAAATTAACTGTAGCATAACATCCATCAAGTATAAAGTCACTTACCTTCTCCAATTTCTCTCTGAAGTCATATTCCACAATTTCTTTCAGTTCTGGCACAGGAGGTTGTAGGCCACACTGTAGAGCCTCTCTGACAAAATGTGGCTCTACACCCCCATGTACCAGACAGACAGTAATCATGTGGCCCACCTGCTTGTATACGCCATCATAGAGTGCTGTCACACAGAAGACAAACAGTAAATAAAGGACACATTACATACAAAAATCAAATGTCTTACTCAAGTCATACATAATGCCATAAACAAACGTGTCTTTGTTGGTGTAAAGTGTAACTTGCCTTGAGAGTTGCAAGAAAGGCATTTTTGCCAATCAGGTCCCTCAAATATTGCAGAGGAATGGATGGCACTCATTAGCAACCGGGGAAATTCTCTTGAGGGACCACCCTCACCAGCTACCCCTTTTCCGTCAGCATCCCTAAAAACCGTGTCTATTTTTGACCTCTGGATAAAAGCAGGCTCTCTGAAAGCCTCTCATTGCACAATCATAAACGTTGTCCCTCATCACTTTAATTCTATTGGCATCTCATTAACTTCAGCAGTATTTGGAGGTCAACACTAAAATAGACATTCAGAATAACAAAGCTCAGATACTTCCTACAATTCATCTGTAATAACAAGACATTTAATTATTTACAGGGATGACTTACTCATTGTCATCACCAACATCAACAGAAGAGTGAGGTGAAGGAGAACGATAAGCCTCAGGGAAAGGTGGAGGGGAGGCCACAGGAAGTGGTATAGGTGGACGCCACACCAAACTGGAAGTCTTCCGACTAGCTTGGAAAGACAGTACCGAAGAGCCCTTACTGCTGCTCGATCATCCTATTTTTCGAACTTAATTGAGGAAAATAAGAACAATCCGAAATTCCTTTTTGATACTGTCGCAAAGCTAACTAAAACGCAGCATTCCCCAAGAGAGGATGGCTTTCACTTCAGCAGTGATAAATTCATGAACTTCTTTGAGGAAAAGATTATGATTATTAGAAAGCAAATTACGGACCCCTCTTTAAATCTGAGTATTAATTCAAATCTCAGTTGTCCTGAGTCTGCACAACTCTGCCAGGACCGAGGATCAAGAGAGATGCTCAAGTGTTTTAGTACTATATCTCTTGACACAATGATGGAAATAATCATGGCCTCTAAACCTTCAAGCTGCATACTGGACCCTATTACAACTAAACTACTGAAAGAGCTGCTTCCTGTGCTTGGCCCTCCTATGTTGAACATAATAAACGGCTCTCTATCCACCGGATGTGTACCAAACTCACTAAAAGTGGCAGTAATAAAGCCTCTCTTGAAAAAGCCAAACCTTGACCCAGAAAATTTAAAAAAAACTAAAATCGGCCTATATCGAATCTTCCATTTCTCTCAACATTTTTTGAAAAGGCTGTTGCGCAGCAACTCACTGCCTTCCTGAAGACAAACAATGTATACGAAATGCTTCAGTCTGGTTTTAGACCCGATCATAGCACTGAGACTGCACTTGTGAAGGTGGTAAATGACATTTTAATGGCATCGGACCGAGGCTCTGCATCTGTCCTTGTGCTCCTAGACCTTAGTGCTGCTTTTGATACCATCGATCACCACATTATTTTGGAGAGATTGGAAACCCAAATTGGTCTACACGGACAACTTCTGGCCTGGTTTAGATCTTATCTGTCGGAAAGATATCAGTTTGTCTGTGAATGGTTTGTCCTCTGACAAATCAACTGTAGATTTCGGTGTTCCTCAAGGTTCCGTTTTAGGACCACTATTGTTTTCACTATATATTTTACCTCTTGGGGATGTTATTCGAAAACATAATGTTAACTTTCACTGCTATGCAGATGACACACAGCTGTACATTTCAATGAAACATGGTGAAGCCCCAAAATTGCCCTTGCTAGAAGCATGTGTTTCAGACATAATGAAGTGGATGGCTGCAAACTTTCTACATTTAAATTCGGACAAAACAGAGATGCTTGTTCTAGGTCCCAAGAAACAAAGAGATCATCTGTTGAATTTGACAATTAATCTTAATGGTTGTACAGTCGTCTCAAATAAAACTGTGAAGGACCTCGGCGTTACTCTGGACCCTGATCTCTCTTTTGAAGAACATATCAAGACCATTTCAAGGACAGCTTTTTTCCATCTACGTAACATTGCAAAAATCAGAAACATTCTGTCCAAAAATTATGCAGAAAAATTAATCCATGCTTTTGTCACTTCTAGGTTAGACAACTGCAATGCTCTACTTTCCGGCTACCCGGATAAAGCACTAAATAACCTTCAGTTAGTGTTAAATACGGCTGCTAGAATCCTGACTAGAACCAAAGAATTTGATCATATTACTCCAGTGCTAGCCTCCCTACACTGGCTTCCTGTCAAAGCAAGGGCTGATTTCAAGGTTTTACTGCTAACCTACAAAGCATTACATGGGCTTGCTCCTACCTATCTCTCTGATTTGGTCCTGCCGTACATACCTACATGTACGCTACGGTCACAAGACGCAGGCCTCCTAATTGTCCTTAGAATTTCTAAGCAAACAGCTGGAGGCAGGGCTTTCTCCTATTGAGCTCCATTTTTATGGAACGGTCTACCTACCCATGTCAGAGACACAAACTCGGTCTCAACCTTTAAGTCTTTACTGAAGACTCATCTCTTCCGTGGGTCATATGATTGAGTGTAGTCTGGCCCAGGAGTGGGAAGGTGAACGGAAAGGCTCTGGAGCAACGAACCGCCCTTGCTGTCTCTGCCTGGCCGGTTCCTCTCTTTCCACTGGGATTCTCTGCCTCTAACCCTATTACAGGGGCTGAGTCACTGGGGCTCTCTCATGCCGTCCCTGGAAGGGGTGCGTCACCTGAGTGGGTTGATTCACTGATGTGGTCATCCTGTTTGGGTTGGCGCCCCCCCTTGGGTTGTGCCATGGCGGAGATCTTTGTGGGCTATACTCAGCCTTGTCTCAGGATGGTAAGTTGGTGGTTGAAGATATCCCTCTAGTGGTGTGGGGGCTGTGCTTTGGCAAAGTGGGTGGGGTTATATCCTTCCTGTTTGGCCCTGTCCGGGGGTGTCCTCGGATGGGGCCACAGTGTCTCCTGACCCCTCCTGTCTCAGCCTCCAGCATTTATGCTGCAGTAGTTTGTGTCGGGGGGCTAGGGTCAGTTTGTTATATCTGGAGTACTTCTCCTGTTCTATTCGGTGTCCTGTGTGAATCTGAGTGTGCGTTCTCTAATTCTCTCCCCTCTTTCTTTCTCTCTCTCGGAGGACCTGAGCCCTAGGACCATGCCCCAGGACTACCTGACATGATGACTCCTTGCTGTCCCCAGTCCACCTGGCCGTGCTGCTGCTCCAGTTTCAACTGTTCTGCCTTATTATTATTCGACCATGCTGGTTATTTATGAACATTTGAACATCTTGGCAATGTTCTGTTATAATCTCCACCCGGCACAGCCAGAAGAGGACTGGCCACCCCACATAGCCTGGTTCCTCTCTAGGTTTCTTCCTTGGTTTTGGCCTTTCTAGGGAGTTTTTCCTAGCCACCGTGCTTCTACACCTGCATTGCTTGCTGTTTGGGGTTTTAGGCTGGGTTTCTGTACAGCACTTTGAGATATCAGCTGATGTACGAAGGGATATATAAATAAATTTGATTTGACGGGGGCCACAAGAAGTGGTGCAGAAGATGGGGGGCCACCGGAAGTGGTATAGGTGGAGGTGGGCCACAAGAAGTGGTGCAGAAGATGGGTTTCACAAGAAGTGGTGCAGAAGATGGGGGGCCACAAGAAGTGGTATAGGTGGAGGGGGGCCACAAGGTGGTGCAGAAGATGGGGGGCCACAGGAATAGGTGCTGCCACAAGTGTAGCCTTATTTGTAGAAGTGCTCTGTAAAAGGTCATTTAAAGGCTTATACATTTCAAAAACATGGAGAAAGCAATAAAGCTGTCAATGTGATTGCGTTCTGAAAATGATTTACAGAAAAAAAATGTCTCATGCATCACTCACAATATAATGTAATCAATGTGTAGGTTAAGAAGACATTTTAAGGATGCATGTAGCTCTATTCTTTAAATCATATTTTCATTATGTATTACATTCAACAAGCAGACAGTGTTGTTTTCTCCTCCACGGTCCGTCCTAACTCTGGAGGGAACGCCATTTCTGGAGAAAGCAATCATGGAGCAATTCATTACAGTACTGCTGCGATTGTTGCTGGAAGCACAGAGAAATACAACGAGGCGGCTGTACCCATCAATGCCACCATGTATGACTATCCTCCACCTAAATCAGAAAACAGCACTGGTTGATACAAAAGCTGAAGACACATGAAATATACAAACATCACCATCCTCCTTTACCACTTAGATGCTGCATCAGGTTCCTGCAGTATATAACAAAGCATCAGACCAAATATTAAATTAACATCAAAATGTGGAACAATGTTAATGAACAATCTACCGCGGATCACAACTATAAGTTCTTCCGTTAGCCCTCTAAAGGCTACAAGGGTTTGTTCTAGACTGTTTCCTGCAGCGGAAGATGTGTGATTACAATATCTACTTCAATTGGAAAAATAACCTTGTTTATCTTCGTGAGTCAAGAGGACAGACTCTCCTGTTGTTCACACTTAGGCACAAATAGTTTGCTCCAACTGTTTTGGCCTCCGTGGGTCCTCAATGTAAGCATGTTTGTTAATTTCACGATGCAGATATTCTGTCAATCACAGAAGTAGCAGAAACACAATAAACCAAATATTATCCACATGAGTGACTTATGGTATCAAGGGCCATTGCTTACTGTTAGTTGTTGGTAAACAAGTTGTTGATGAACAATTTGAGATGTTACAAATGTACAACTTCTCACCAGTGATGTAGATAAGTGTCTATCACAAAGATACATCTTCCTTATCAGTTTGTGGTTTCCATCAAGGTGCCATTACGAGTTTGGGCCAGCAACACGGTATGACCTTCTATGGAGCCTCTGCGACATGGCTCTGAGGGCAGTCACCCTCGGGTTAACACGAAGCATGCGGTCCCTCACTCTGCATCTCTGCACCCAGAGCCCTTAATGGTGATCGAACAGCCGCCGGTCCACGTTTGTTGTTCCCAGCCACCAAGTCCTTAATCTTTTCATCCAGAGCCAAGTCTGACATGTCAGAATATAACGGGTCATGTGACAGATTGAAGTGTCTGGGGAAAAAAGTACCAATGGACAGGGATGAGGTCATGCATATCATCATAGTCCTTTTAAAGTCCTGTCTTGATTGTCTTCATTCTAAATTGTTTGATTGGTAAGAAACTGGAAACCATGCATCTAAAGTCTGTAGTTTATAGCATTACTCCCAAGAACAACTGAAAACCATGCATCAACATTCTGTATTTTACAGCATTACTCCCAAGAACAACTGGAAACCATGCATCAACATTCTGTATTTTGCAGAATTACTCCCAAGAACAACTGGAAACCATGCATCAACATTCTGTATTTTACAGCATTACTCCCAAGAACAACTGGAAACCATGCATCAACATTCTGTATTTTATAGCAATACTCCCAAGAACAACTGGAAACCATGCATCAACATTCTCTATTTTACAGCATTACTCCCAAGAACAACTGGAAACCATGCATCAACATTCTGTATTTTACAGCATTACTCCCAAGAACAACTGGAAACCATGCATCAACATTCTGTATTTTACAGCATTACTCCCAAGAACAACTGGAAACCATGCATCAACATTCTGTATTTTGCAGCATTACTCCCAAGAACAACTGGAAACCATGCATCAACATTCTGTATTTTGCAGAATTACTCCCAAGAACAACTGGAAACCATGCATCAACATTCTGTATTTTGCAGAATTGCTCCCAAGAACAACTGAAAACCATGCATCAACATTCTGTATTTTACAGCATTACTCCCAAGAACAACTGGAAACCATGCATCAACATTCTGTATTTTACAGCATTACTCCCAAGAACAACTGGAAACCATGCATCAACATTCTGTATTTTGCAGAATTACTCCCAAGAACAACTGGAAACCATGCATCAACATTCTGTATTTTACAGCATTACTCCCAAGAACAACTGGAAACCATGCATCAACATTCTGTATTTTACAGCATTACTCCCAAGAACAACTGGAAACCATGCATCAACATTCTGTATTTTGCAGAATTGCTCCCAAGAACAACTGGAAACCATGCATCAACATTCTGTATTTTACAGCATTACTCCCAAGAACAACTGGAAACCATGCATCAACATTCTGTATTTTACAGCATTACTCCCAAGAACAACTGAAAACCATGCATCAACATTCTGTATTTTACAGCATTACTCCCAAGAACAACTGGAAACCATGCATCAACATTCTGTATTTTACAGCATTACTCCCAAGAACAACTGGAAACCATGCATCAACATTCTGTATTTTACAGCATTACTCCCAAGAACAACTGGAAACCATGCATCAACATTCTGTATTTTGCAGAATTGCTCCCAAGAACAACTGGAAACCATGCATCAACATTCTGTATTTTACAGCATTACTCCCAAGAACAACTGGAAACCATGCATCAACATTCTGTATTTTACAGCATTACTCCCAAGAACAACTGAAAACCATGCATCAACATTCTGTATTTTACAGCATTACTCCCAAGAACAACTGGAAACCATGCATCAACATTCTGTATTTTACAGCATTACTCCCAAGAACAACTGGAAACCATGCATCAACATTCTGTATTTTACAGCATTACTCCCAAGAACAACTGGAAACCATGCATCAACATTCTGTATTTTACAGCATTACTCCCAAGAACAACTGGAAACCATGCATCAACATTCTGTATTTTGCAGAATTGCTCCCAAGAACAACTGGAAACCATGCATCAACATTCTGTATTTTACAGCATTACTCCCAAGAACAACTGGAAACCATGCATCAACATTCTGTATTTTACAGCATTACTCCCAAGAACAACTGGAAACCATGCATCAACATTCTGTATTTTGCAGAATTGCTCCCAAGAACAACTGAAAACCATGCATCAACATTCTGTATTTTGCAGAATTGCTCCCAAGAACAACTGAAAACCATGCATCAACATTCTGTATTTTACAGCATTACTCCCAAGAACAACTGAAAACCATGCATCAACATTCTGTATTTTATAGCATTACTCCCAAGAACAACTGGAAACCATGCATCAACATTCTGTATTTTACAGCATTACTCCCAAGAACAACTGGAAACCATGCATCAACATTCTGTATTTTACAACATTACTCCCAAGAACAACTGAAAACCATGCATCAACATTCTGTATTTTATAGCATTACTCCCAAGAACAACTGGAAACCATGCATCAACATTCTGTATTTTACAGCATTACTCCCAAGAACAACTGGAAACCATGCATCAACATTCTGTATTTTACAACATTACTCCCAAGAACAACTGGAAACCATGCATCAACATTCTGTATTTTGCAGAATTGCTCCCAAGAACAACTGAAAACCATGCATCAACATTCTGTATTTTACAGCATTACTCTCAAGAACAACTGAAAACCATGCATCAACATTCTGTATTTTGCAGCATTACTCCCAAGAACAACTGGAAACCATGCATCAACATTAAGTATTTTACAGCATTACTCCCAAGAACAACTGGAAACCATGCATCAACATTCTGTATTTTACAGCATTACTCCCAAGAACAACTGAAAACCCATGCATCAACATTCTGTATTTTACAGCATTACTCCCAAGAACAACTGAAAACCCATGCATCAACATTCTGTATTTTACAGCATTACTCCCAAGAACAACTGGAAACAAGACGGCGCCGTTCACTGTGGCTATGGCCGGGGTGTGCGGCTAAGGAACTTTATCAAGCAAACTAGTAACTAATTTAGTAATCCAGCCATTTACATACCAGCATTCATTACAACAAAATATATATTCTACATATACTAGCTAAATATAACAAACTCCCTTGGCCTAATCAGATTTACAACATTAGCGACACATAGGCCTAAATTACTTGCACTGCGGTCTCTGAGTCTCCAACATAGCTGCATAGCCAATCACAGACCAGCCCTCTGTGTTAGCTAGCAGATCAACTTTATGATTAAGTAATAGTATTTCAAAAGAATCAACCTTGTTAACGTGGACCGAAGGGCATCAAGTCCAGGATTATCGGCGAGCAGAAGCCGAGTGCAGCCATTTAGGGTCGGTTTGCAGCGGATATGGAAGTTCCTTCTCACCATCTTCAATTGTGATGTTGTTGAATCAAACTGACTGTACACAGATTTAATGAGAGGAGCTAAAATTAGCATATTAAAGAATGTGTTAAGTTAGCGTGTGTATATGTATATTTAGCAGCTGTGGGGCGTTAATTTGATGTGCGCAGTACTGCTTACAGCCGTTTATTTAGCATGTTAATTAATTTAGCATGTAATTTCGATGTTAATTTAACACCTGCATCTGTTTACTTTACACACGTAGCATTAAAAAGATTGCATTTTGACCACATGCTTTAAGACCCTAAACGGTGTTCCAGGTAGCTACATCGAGTAACGATGTATTAATCTCAATGTCTGTGGACACAAACTCCGTACATGTCTGTGTTGCAGCTCGAGAATCGGGATGCTAGTTTCACTCTGGATTTATTTTTTATTAAAATGTTAAAATAAAACTTAATCAGGCCCTATTCATTTCTGCATATTTTTAACTCAGATCTCATACATGGACAGAGAATTGCGTAGTTAGTATGCAAAATGTGTGCATGTTGGAAGGTCTGGGACTATTAGATGCAATCTACCTTGATTGCAGTGAGGGATGATAATTGTCCATCTTTTGGCTATTTAGATAACATAATCAGCATCTCAGTTTCCAAGCTTTTCTGAACTGCAGCACACCTGGATCTGATAAACATAATATTTCCTACAGCATGTTAACAATGCTCAGAATGAGCATTCCAAAAGTTGTGTGTACATATAGTTGAGATGAGTTCTTTCTGGAACCCAGATGGAACCCCAACGTTAATATCATTAGAATTTCTATAGCACATTTTCATGTCAGTTATGGGCCAATTGGATCATGCGAGTGACAAATAGATGAATATTCAAACTTAACTACAATTTTATACCAAACCAATAAGTCCCTCTGTAAATCAGTGAAGGAATAGTATTTCTGTAGTTAATTGGACAGTTTATTGCCATGTATCTGGAATGAAGAAAATATTAGTGGGGTCTTGGGGTGAAAGAACACATTGTAATACACCAGCCAATTTATGTCAATACCACGGTGATTAAATTTAGCAGGCGCAAAAAAACAGTTGAGTCGCCAGTTCTTCTTTGACTTTTATTTGAGCTTGCATTTTGTTCAAATTCATGTTTGAATACATAAAAAGTTTTAAAAATGTCAAACTGACCAGATATCAAATTACTTTTCTTTTAAAAACCATTGTGTAAAAACTTAGGACCGATTTAGAAAAAAAAACGTCTTCCGTTTCTTCAACTTTTTTTATAGCTGTCACGTAAAAATAATGGAACAAAACAGGTCTGCATAGATTCTGCAGGCAAATCGGTGGTAATCCGGTCAAATGCATGGTACAAGCTTAAGACGATCGTCAAGTCAAATCTGTTTCTTATTGCTCAGATCTTTGATGTTTCTTCTTGATGACATTACTGTAGAGAGGAAAAGAGAGATTGTTAGAAGATACAGTAGAGGGATTTGACCAGTCAACTCAGACTGTGCAGCAGCATCAAGACAGGCAGGAGGACCAACAGGCCTGCAGTCAGTCAGGCAGCCACAGATGCTAGCTTTAGAACTCAAGAGTGAACTGGCCCGAGACACTACACCAAGGCCTACTGCCATCTGATGGACTTTTCCCACTGATATGTTGTAAATTGGGGGTCTCAAACTGGGGATATTCGGGCCAGATGCATCCTGCAAGCAGATTTAATGCGGCCCGTGGTAGAAAATGTAGATTGTATATTGCGAAGTGCTGTGAATGACTACAGCTAATCAACTGATCATACAATGCATATTGAGGACTCAACCAAACCCTATTTAACCAGGTTTCTGGGATAAGTTATCATTTGGCCAAATTCCAAGTTGTTTGATATTTTTTTTTTTTTACATTAACCATGAATAAGCCAGCACAGACCACTATGAACAAAAACTAAGCTTGACTCTATGAAATACAATCCAGCACGTTTTCTAACAAGGAAAGAAATCATTGTTTACCCATATCCCAGAAATAAGGTATGCAGATTTGATTAGAGCACCAAATAGCAATATTGGTGTGTGTTGGGGACCCACCCGGACGATGGTAGAGATGGTATGCCGGTAGTTTCTACTCAGCCACGCCCTGCTCGGCTGCGGGAGCGGACGTTTTCTCAAGGGATGGTTCGCCGTCGGCCTTGGCCTCCTTGCCATCCAGGGGCTTGCCACCGGTCTGTGGGCGTCTGCGGCGGTAGTTGAAGTTTCGGCGGTAGCGGCGCTGGCGGGGCTCCTGGTTCTCGCCGTCACCACCCTGGTTCTCCTTGTTTTCCCCCTCGCCGTCCCGTACCGGTCTGGGACGGGGTGGACCACCACCTCTGCTGTAGGACGGTACACACACTTTAACACCTGAGTAGTCGTAAAAACAGCCCCTGGCACCCATACAACTTCAAATTATGACAGCGAATTCCATTTAAAAGATCTTACCGAAATTCCAACTCAGAAACATCGAGTCAAATTTCAGATAACCTAAATTGAAATGGAATTGACCCAAACCCCAGGGTTTGCAGATTTGATGGAATTGGAGGTGTCCAAAAGCAATTATGGGGATTTGATCCACCCAGCCTTCTAATGAGCTTAGGGGTGGTTGTGCATCACATGCCTGTCATGTGTATGAACCTGTGTGTGCCCTAAACTACTTCTGATCAAGTACCAATTTAAATACCATGCCCCCCATACAAGCTCATCGGTGCCTACCAGAAGAGAGTAAAAGCAGTGCCATAAAAACAACCACAGGTTTGATGGGCCATAACACAGCCAAAATAGGAACAGGAATAACCTGGGAAAGTAATGGGCCATATACAGGGTGGTTGAGGGGGAATGAGAGTAGAGGTTAACTATGTATATGCTGAGATCAGAGGTATTTATGCTCTCGCCATTATTATTGTCAGAGAAGAGACATTACAAACTCATCACTTCAACAGCATTGATATTCATAGATTGTTTAGTTCAGAATTTATTCAAGATAATAGTCCATAGATAGTTTGGCCAATTCGCCATGTTCACACATTTCATAATACTTCCACTAATAAAAACAATCAGGACTAAAGAGACATGAAGTCGTTGTCATTTCTGAAGGAGTACCCATAGAGTACATTTAAATGCAAAGTAAAAATATACTTTCGGAAAGCAGTTGCCATTCAATGTTAGGCTGCAATAAGGGGAACATGCAGTCAGCAAACTGCCCAACGGTAACGTCGCAGATAGATTCCGAATCACGTACCTGTGTGACAAATTCACCTAAACTTTAGTTGACAGACAAATTAGATATGGTTTTCTGCTGTTATATAACCCCTTTTTGCAGCCTTATGTCAATGAACTCAACACGCAAACCTTGGTCTGAACCTTGGTCTGAAGCCTCTGTAGTAGTTCTGCCTCATTGGTTTGTTGTTCTGGTCTGGACCGCCCTGGTTCTCGTCGCCTTCTCCACCCTAAAAACAAACAAGAGTTAGTCACACACATTCAATCACTGACTCAATAACCTAGATCCAGGTCTGAAACTCACCTTTTGGATAGAACGAGTCTTGAAAAACAGGAAAAGATATACTTTGATGAAGGTCAACTGACCGTAAGTTTAGTTACTATTAAAATAAATGCGCAGGTGTGCAGATACCTTTTCCTGTTTTGCATTTTGCCTCCAGCACCTACAGTAATTACCAGCCACTGATTCAGTGAGGAAATCAGTGACTGGTTTCTTCAAATTCATTATTTGTCTGTCTGCAGCCAACTTCAGGTGCTGTCAGTATATTATATGAACCTACGTGTTTTCCACTAGCACCAACTACTCATTTTTCAGCCGGACACTTTTCCCACGTAAATGATCAAAGCTACTAATTAGCTAGTCATAAAATAATTCTGCTGGGCCCTCTTCTGTTAGAATGAACATAATTCATCTTCTAGCGATCTATTGATAGGACAGGCGTCTGTCAGTCACAAAATCAGCGATGACAGGGAAACAATGCTGGTTTGCCAGTCCGTCCCACCTCTCATTACCTGGGTGTGTTGTGTGCGCTGTGGTTGCAGCCACATTTCTTTACACGGAGGGTGAGAGCATGAATTTGCACATCCCATATGTGGTAATGATGAGTCGAAATCCAATTAGCCCATTGTTTTCTGGCACATACATATCCTTTCGCATGCAAGGTCCGACATTAAAGATGGCCCAGGAAGAGTAAAAACATGTGCCAGCCCAGTGGATCTTGTCGGTAACTTTTCAGCGCATTTTTGCATTCCAGTTCAACATTTACCTGCTAAAATGGCTTAACCCTGGGGGACAAGCCACTCCAGACCCCAGACCAGGAGAGCCTAGCTGGCTTCTTTTTCAATTTGGTTGGCTGACTGTGGAAAACATAGCTATATATAGATTGAAGCATTGCGCAGGTGGCAATCAGCAGTAGGTGTAACATCTTGGGTTTGTGTGAAAGTTTGATAGACCTATTTTGGTCAACCTGAGGTTTGATTTTGGTCTGTTGACCAGTGGTTTGGAGCCAACTAAGTACCGTCAATATATAGACCTCTATGTAGACCTCTTTTGGTCAACCTGTATTGGTCTGTTGACGAATACACGTGAGGTTTTGATTTGTCCGGCCATAACCAATTGTGGAACGCATGTTTGACGAGAGTGTGTATGACATCACTGGAACGGGGCCGGACTGCTTCAGGAGTGCCTGTGACAGCGTACCTCAGTCATCTCTCCGCGAGGTGCGTTGGTGTACGGGGGCCGACGGCCGTAGCGTCTACGTACAAAGTATGGGGGGTAGCGCCGTCTCCCAGGGAAGGAGGGCCTGCGCTGCTGGGTCTGCATCTCTCCCTCTGGGGCACTCTCGGCGCCCTCACGGCTCTTGCGGGGGGGCCTCTCTCCTTCGCCCTCACCGTCGCTCTGGTAGTTGTCTGGGTATTCACCATCACGGGCTGGGCCCCTCCTGCGGGGGTACCGCCTATAGCGGTTCCGGTCAGCGGCATACTTGCTCCCCTGGACTGGGACACCCGCTGGGCCGGTGACATTGGCTGCCTCTGCTCCCTGGGAAGAGATACATACATAACCACTGGGGTGTACACTACCCTTCTGGAGTATGAAGTTGTTTTAGCTGTGTATCGTTGCATGATATTGTGTTGACTGGTCAAATCCACAATTGGGCACATTAGAATCACCGATAATCATAACTTTGAGGTACGTGAAGTTAAAGTGTAGATTTGGTTGCCTTAAATATTGCTAAACATATTAAACAAGTCGTATGAAATAATTTGTGAGCCTGCAAGAGTGGTGCCAATGACAGTTAATATTAAAGCTCTTTGTTGTGTAAATAAAAGTTGTAACTACCTTCTCCCCTTCAACCACATCAAACTCCACAATTTCTCCATCTCCAACACTGCGAAGGTATTTCCTTGGGTTGTTTTTCTTTATGGCAGTCTAAAAAAAAAAAATTTTTTTTAAAAATGTATAGAACATTTCATTACAAACTTGCCTTTGTGGTGCCAACTACATTCCAATAACTGGAAAAGGTTCCATGTTGGGCAATAAATGACTTGACCATTGGAGAACTGGGGAGTTTTTACCTGGTGGACAAAGACGTCATCTTTTGTGTCATTCCTTGTGGGTGAAGGGAGAAAAAGGTGTAGTTAAATATCGGACAATAAAAGCCGTTGGATTAAAAATGTCTATTGTAACATTGAGGCTAACAGATTTTAACAGAACTGGCTTAATTCAGCATTCATTGAGTCTTTACACAAGATCATGCCGTGGCCAGCCAAATACACTTCCCAGCTTTGTAAGCAAATCCAAGCCATATTAGGATTGGGAATGTTCCCTCACAAACACCCTCATTATATTAGTGTCTTTAGGAGAAGCCCGGGAGTGGGGCAACTTGCCTGTTGATGAAACCGTAGCCATTTCTGACGTTGAACCATTTGACTGTACCCAAGACCTTAGTTGCTGAAAAAGAAAAATACGTACACACAATTTAGGTGTGATTCACTTGTTTTTAATCGCCTATATGTTTTTGCATTCAAATTAATAACGTGGCACCCCCACAAAATTACATGCACATAAGCAGTTTCTCATTGACATATTGCACATCAAAGGGGGGAAATTGTGAAGTGCACTTCAAGTGGGTAATCTAATGGCAAGACTGATTAAGACCACAGACAAGGACCAGAGAAGATACTAGGGTAGCAAGCTATAATTATCCCCCAACTGTTGGGCTTTTTATAGATTCTGATGCTAAACCCTTGGTGTTTGCTTCCACCTGCCATGGCATGGTCCTATGCATATCAACATTACAGTGGCGCAACTTTCACTGGGGACAGGGTGGTCATGACCCCCATTCTGAAATTTAATTTTGTCCCTCCTAGTTTTATCATTGCACTGTAATAAATAAAAATGGCAGCAGTGTGCTTGAGGACCATGCGGACACCTCAGAGTGGTCGGGTAGGCTGTTGGGAGGTTAGCCGGCTGGATTTAGGACCTGTCCGAGCAGGCTAACAGGCTGTTTGAAGGCAAAGCTTATGAAAGACTGTTCAAGCCTTTGGTGCAGGCCAGAGGCAGCTGCTGTCAGTGTGTGTTGCAATCTTTCGACAAATTGTAAAAGCAGAGCAGAAACTGGCTACTCTTTAGTTGACTGATGTAGCTGGCAAGGTAACTGCTAAACAGAAGAAAGTGTTTATTCCCAGTGCAGAGCTGGTAGTGTAACAGATGTAACATTAGCTAATTTTTCATCTCGACTGGGGTGAATGAATTAGCCAGCTAGTAGCTACCACAACCAGCTCTAGCTATTGGTCAGATCGTAATAATAGCCACTGCATATCGATATCCAACAGCTTTTTGAATGAAATGTTTTGTAGCCTTTGTTTTGTCCCGTTTCAACAGAAGTAAATTAACTTGGCTAGCTTTCGCCAGTTGATGTACCATTCGAGTTGGCTAGCGTTACCGATTTGTTTTGCTTCACACCAGACCTGAATCAAACGATGAAATCAGCAGCCAAACGATTGAAGGTCAATGGTTTGACGTTTTCAGTGCAATGTGAATTATAATTAGAGTCGGTATAGCATTGTAACGTGAAACATCAGTCAGTTTCCCTAACTAATTCCATACTTTTCACACTGACAGTAATAAACAGCTCTAGGGGCTTTACTGTCATCGTACAGTCAGTACACAACATTATGCTCATCAAGTTAATAGGATCAGATGGTGACAGGGGTCCCAGCAGGGTCAAACAGCCAGGAAAGACCAGCTACAGAGCTCAGGTGAATCTTGCAGTATATTCATATCGGTGAATGATACAAAGTTCCATCTTGAGTTGATGGGTAGACCTACAGTAGCTACAGGACAGCAGTTTAAAGAAACAGTCTGGGACATGGGAATAACGGTAATTGCAACTATTGAACAATTGATTTTATTCTTGGTTAATATAATGTAGAAATGGACACAGAGGTCATTCATCGTCATCCCTCATCTTCGGAGGATCAGATGGTGACAGGATTTCAGCAGGGTCAAGCATCCAGGAAAAAAAAAAAGTCTGAGAGCAGAGGTAAGTTCTTGCAGATAACACCTCTCTGTGCAGTAAGATGAACAAGCCAGATGCATCAAAGATTTAAATAGTTTCAAGGGGGGGAAACCTGGTAGAAGCTGTTGATGAATTGATACAGATGTTTGAATGCCAAGTCGTGTTCATATATGCTCAGACAAATTGCTGCCGTGTAAAACCACCCATAGAAAGTCATATGCCAGCGAATCAATAACATGGAATCAAAAGTCAGTCAATTAACAAAAGGGGTCCATTTGCATATGTTATGGTCTTGTGAAGGCTGGCCGAATTCTGGCAAAGAGTAAGTTCTTTTGTCTCAGCATGTCTACAGATTCTCCCTTCTCCCAGTTTTTGTTTGCTTGGAAATGTTGACACTGGAGACTTCTCACAAGAAACTATAACCATTAATTGGAAGGTTTGTTATCCTTCAACAATGTCACAAAGGATGGACAAAACGTCAATGTAGGTGTCACTATATTTGATTACAAGATGAAGGATATATTGTGGGGGGCGCTGCAGGGTGGTGGACCCCTTGGGACAGGACGACCCAGCTCTACAGTGTGCAAATAACAATGCCTCTACAGTGTACTATTAGAGATCAATTATATGGAGGATGTGCTGTTTGTGTGTAAATGTATGTTATTTTTGGTTTATATTACTTCTTTCCAAACATTACTCTTAGGAATAGATTTGTTTTTTTTTTTAAAGATGGGAAGGAAATTGGAAAGGAGAGTTGTGTTATTGACTAGACTGGCGGGGGTCAGGCGTGCAGGTGGATGGCTAAAACCGAAGTTGCACCTCTGCATCATTAGCTCCAAAAACATGTTATGAGACCAGAACATAACAGTACTAGCCTAGACATTCAATGTGGCCTACCAGCATTCCACCAAACTGATCAGAACGAGTGCCTGCCCTAGAGGTAGCGTAGCTTGCTAATGTCGTGTGTAAGCTGGACTGTTAATTATTTTCCAAGCGGAACTGTCTGGGCATCATTTATGAATACTAGGTAACGAGCTAGACAACCATTTACCCAGTTCAAAAGAGCAAGTCTTGAATCTTCGCACGTGGCGTCGCGCCCCATGATGATAGCTTGCTATTTTGCTAGCTAACGTTAGCATATTATATTTGGTCTCAACCGTGTGGTTGGACATGAGCCAGGATGTCGTTCATAACATCAAATTAATACTCATGTGCAGAGGTAGAAATAAGAGTGTTGGGTACGGTTTCATGCATAATAAAAGTACAATTGTCTGCCAAAGCGAGACAAAAGACATTCGTAGAATCCGAATATCAAGGCGGACATTTTGGGGGTCCCTATAGCCATCACCTCGACCGAACGGAAAGCTAGCTAGCTGACTAGCTTAGCCATCTGCAATTTTACACGAAATAATCATTTGGGGGCTATGCTTCTTCGTCATGCACTTGGTTATATAGTTATCGAACGTTAGCAATGTATTAGCGAGCTATTTAGCATGATCGCTAGCAAGCAAGTTAATCAGTATGTCCCATAGCTGCGAACAAAGGGATACGAACGCAATCGAGCCTCTGCAGGCAGTCAGTCATGGGCATCAATGAATTGTTTGTTACAAGTCCGTCCCTATCATAACTTTAGAAAATAAAATGCAAGCAAAACTGTCGTATACACTACCAATGTATTGAAAACAGTGTTCTTTATGTGTAACCAGTGCGTTACGGAACCGGGAACCAAGGCCAATATCCACTACTGTTTTGACAGGCTAACGTTAGCTGCTGGCTAAATCACTGCTAGATGCAGGAGACTGCGGACAAGAAGGTCCGTCTAACGTTGGTTATAATTTCAACATGTGCCAACCCACATGCATTTCAGTATTAATTAACGTTTGCAAAGCTCTAACCTTGTCTCACGGGTCAGGTGTGTGGTCAGACTGAGGATGCTTTACCAGTGAGGCTAGGTAAAGGTGAAATAAAGAGGTAGAAACCAGTGGGGCTAGGTAAAGGTGAAATTTAAAAAAAGGTAGAAACCAGTGGGGCTAGGTAAAGGTGAAATAAAAAAAAGAGTAGAAACCAGTGGGGCTAGGTAAAGGTGAAATAAAAAAAAAAGGGTAGAAACCAGTGGGGCTAGGTAAAGGTGAAATAAAAAAAAGGGTAGAAACCAGTGGGGCTAGGTAAAGGTGAAATAAAACAAGGTAGAAAACTGTTGTAGACCTACTGACATTTGAAGTGGCGAATGTACCGTTACAGTTAAGACGAACTACCAACGATATCTAACGTTAAACGGTTTCAAACTAGCCATCATGCTAGCAAACTAAGGGAACGGAACACTATTCAGCGGTTGCTAACTAACTAGTTAGCCAATAACAATATTACCTAGATTTAGGCAGCTAGTTAGGTAACTAACGTTACCTGTTTTAGTAAATCAGTTGACGTTGTGAACTAGCTAACGAAGTGAACTAGCTAACGAACATAGTTTATAGCTAATCCAATTGTAGGTAAATTAGTAAGCGTTTTGTGAGTAACGTTACCGTGCCAATAAACCCACATTTGCATTGAATGGATCACCTGGCCAGCTTGCTTACCGATGACCTTCTTATCCCCCGCGGAAACGGCGGCTGCCGCCGGGCTGGATGGGCTCTCCGCGTCGACGACAGCAGGCTCCGGCGGTTGTGTCTCGGCCTCGCTGCTCATGTTTTCTGGTTGGTTATGGCTTTTGCCGGCGGTGGCTCTCTAGTGTGTTTCCCGGTTCTAGATGGTAACCTGGGCCGGCGGTGGTAGGGGCTGCTGCCTTCGGGCTCTCAACTTTCCTCTCCGCTCCCGTTGCCGATCGAACTGGGAGGAATGACAAACAACGCAAAGGAATATCCCTATCCATAGTCCCTCCCACTCTGTAATATAATTGGTCGAATTCTCTCCTCTCCATAACCGTCACGAATAATTTTCGTTACTATTGGTTATATTGGTTGCCAGTTATTTAAAAAAATACTCCGTGAAAATTGGTGGAAGAGAAATGTCGAAAACCAATACCGACTACACGACAGAGCCACACAGACGATCACGACACATTGTAGCTAGCTAACCCATTTTGTTACATTGTACAGTACACCTAGATTATGGAGGACCAGAACTGCCGTAATTAGAATTAAATTCATTAATAAATTCACACAAATAGATACATATATTAATATATGCATATAAATGTATACATAAATGCATAGCCGGATGAATGATTGCATACAAATATATTAATATTTAAATAATTAATCCCACTTTTATTTTATTCATATATATAATCTCCCGATTTGTGTATTTCTTCCTCCAATAATGATAATGAGGGGGTGTCAAGCAAAGGTATGTGGGTGGTGTCTAACACACCATTGGTTGATCAATTCCACAGCGCGTTGATCGATTGCATTTGCCTGGGCTGCGTTCGGTATGACAAAGTGTCCAAAGCTTTTTAGTCATGTTTCACAATAATATATAATTAATTAACATTTTGTTGCTCTGCTGCACGTGCACAATAAAAACTCACGGCACATTTTCCTTGCTTGACGTAGAAACAGTTTTGGATCACTGTACCAGGTCTGTGTTACACGTCGTATAGTTTTCAACCTAGAAGAAGACCAAGAGACGAGAGAAGACAAGAAGGAGTCTACTGGAGGTCTAAAGTATATGAACGTCTCATGTAAAGCGTGAATACATTGTATTAATGTATGTCACACAGGTCTCAACTAAAATATATATATCCCAGACAGAATTGAAGAATGGGACAAGTAAAGTGAATATAAGTCAGTAATTGTGTCCATAGCAGTTTTTATGAATTTGAGTGGTTACATACAATACATGTTGACTGAATGGCTTTACTTCCAGGTAAGGCCCTCGCTTCTGGTACCACTGAATGCCACGGTCATCAGGCAGGCAGCTTAAAGAAATGTCACCATCCAGGCCCATGTCATAGCATGCAGTTGTCTGATAGGGAGATGACATGCATTATGTACTTTTCATCACCAGAGCCGTGTTAGCATTTACTGCATGTTGCTGAACAATTCAACCCTTTTGTTAGTGTCATTGATATATTAAAATTCACATACAATATTCAGTTCATAAGCATTGACTAACACCGCTATGGCAGGGGTAGGCAACCCTGGACCTGGAGTGGTGCAGGCACTTTGTGTTTTGATTTAACCCACCTGGAAGACCAGGTGTGTTGATTTTAGGCAATCACTGAACTGATCAATTAGCCCAGTTGGTCAGGGCTGCTTTCAGTGCATGAAAACGTAATAGAACTTTAAATGGAACTGAAACGGTGCTGTACTGAACAACTAGTTGAGAAACAGGGAGGGGTTGGGTTGTGGGTTCAAAAGGGACCTTAAATACATAACTCATTGATTCAAGCCACACCCCCACAAACAGAGCAAATTCATATCTGTTCAATACCATACAAAAATATTTTGGGAAGAGGGGTGCCTACCCCTGCACTAGGGACCTGTGGTGTAAGGACTGCTGTGTAACAGTGTTCTTCCAGGGACCATATTCACAAAGCATCTCAGTGAAGGCATAATGTATCCTAATATCAGGGGGATATGGGCCCTGGCCTATCAGCATGCTTGCCTGTCAGCAATGCCACCGCACTTGAAATGCAACAAAAACATAAGTAAGAATTAGCTTAGTAACTTAGTTAATGAAACACTAATGTAAATGTGCACAAGCCCCCTAATCAGCGAAATTATATGAAAACAGCCTATTTGCAGTCACATTTGGGCCATTTAGCAGCTAGCTGACCCAAGTAGCAGCTAGCTGACCCAAGTTTTCAATGCATGCCTCCACATGGAAAAGCAGGTAATCTGGAGAACTGTAATTTTCAGTATCGGCCAGCACTGTATGAGAAGCGAACCACTAAGATTAGCCACAATAGTGAAATTTGCAGTTCGCCTTCAAAATGAAGGTCTCGCACTGAAACGGACACAGTGGAATCATGACATATTTGCACTAGATAATGGTCAATAAGTTTGGAATGTTATATACATTCAACAAAATACAAACATTTGAAAAAAAGGACACATCAGTTGAAATCGCACTGTGGATGTATTACACTTCATAACTGCATTGGGGGCTGTCTTGTTTTGCACACTTTGTACCAAATAATACAATGCAGTACTACAGGATATTTCTTAACATAGCTCTTTATTAGCTAGCTATAAATGGCATGTTCACGTATCGCCAACCAGGATCAAACTGCCCATGACCTTACCATTTGGGTGGTCTTAACCAATCATAACACATATGGTGGTAAAATGCATCCAATTACAATTCAGTATATTTACACATATGAATATTACAGGGGCATACTTATATTTTACGGTACAGCCTTACCTATGGATTGTGGATCAATGAAATGGGGTATCGGCCATTGCAGTGACACCCACAGAACACAGCTGTGAAGAGTTTTCACATTAGCGTCGTAGCTCATATTGCATGACTTTGACTCACCTCACTATTTAGACTTGTGCTTGTATGAACATTCATATTGTAATGTACAGCCTAACCCCATATCATGGACCCAAGATTCATAGGTATCAGCTTACTCGGTTACCTACTCGGTGACACCCACAGAACATAATTGTGAAGTGTACATAAATATTCCCATTGTAGCTCATTTTGCAGGACTTTGACTGTGGGAAATCTCCTCCCCAGTCAGTCTCTTGTGAATATTGAACATTCATACTGCAATGTGCAGCACAGTGGAGGTCGGTGCCGTTTAAGATGAGGGAGGATGAGAAAATATTTTATGAGCGTTGCTTTATTTCTATTACAGCATATTTGATGACTCATTCATGTTCCATTCACCCAGCTCAATGTAACATCAATAGGTTTTGCTACCACTTGAATTTTGAATTTTCCCTATACCAATCATGAGTTTTCTACAACCTAGCCAGTGGTGATTTTAGCATGTATATCTTGGTGTGGCAAAAAAAACATTTTTTTAGATGCATGCCAGTAAAGCCACAACACTAAACAATGATGTCGATTAAGGCAACCCCATGCACCTCTCTGATTCAGAGGAGTTGGGTTAAATGCGGAAGACACATTTCAGTTGAAGGCATTCAGTTGTACAACTGACTAGGTATCCCCCTTTTCCTTACATTAACAGCACTATAACGGTGACAAACAGTGCCAACAAACTGTTAGGGCCTACATATTAGAGGTTGACCGATTAATCGTAATGGCCGAATAATTAGGGCCGATTTCAAGTTTTCATAACAATCGGAAATCTGTATTTTTGGGCGCCGATTTCCGATTCTTTTTTAAATTTAATTTTTTTAAATATATTTGTTTTATACCTTTTATTTAACAAGGCAAGTCAGTTAATAACAATTTCTTATTTTCAATGACTGCCTAGGAACTGTGGGTTAACTTCCTTGTTCAGGGGCAGAACGACAGATTTTCACATTGTCAGTTCAGGGGTTCCAATCTTGCAACCGCACAGTTAACTAGTCCAACTCTCTAACCATTGCACTCCACGAGTAATCTGCCTATTATGCAAATGCAGTAGAAGCCAAGGTAAATTGCTAGCTAGCATTAAACTTATCTTATAAAAAACAATCAATCATAATCACTAGTTATAACTACTAATCCAGTTTAGCAGGCAATATTAACCAGGTGAAATTGTGTCATTTCTCTTACGTTCATTGCACCCAGAGTCAGGGTATATGCAAGTTTGGGCTGCCTGGCTCATTGTTATGTAATTATGACATACATTGAAGGTTGTGTAATGGAACAAGAATATTTAGACTTAGGGATGCCACCCGTTAGATAAAATACCAAACGGTTCACTGAAATAATAAACGTTTTGTTTTCGAAATGATAGTTTCCGGATTCGATCATATTAATGACCAAAGGCTCGTATTTCTGTGTGTTATTATGTTATAATTAAGTGATTTGATAGAACAGTCTGACTGAGCAGCAGCAGGCCCATAATCATTCATTCAAACAGCACTTTTGTGCGTTTTGCCAGCAGCTCTTCGCAAGCACAGCGCTGTTTATGACGTCAAGCCTATCAACCTAATGGCTGGTGTAACCATTGTGAAATGGCTAGCTAGTTAGCTGGGTGTGCGCTAATATTGTATCAAACGTCACTCGCATTTAGATTTAGAGTAGTTATTCCCCCTGCGCTGCAAGGGCCGCGGCTTTTGTGGAGCGATGGGTAACGATGCTTCGAGTGTGGCTGTTGTCGATGTGTTCCTGGTTCGAGCCCAGGTAGGGACGAGGAGGGGGATGGAAGCTACACTGTTACACTGGCAATACTATAGTGCCTATCAGAACATCCAATAGTCAAAGGTATATGAAATACAAATGGTATAGAGACAAATAGTCCTATAAATACTATATTAACTACAACCTGAAACCTCAGAAAAACAGTTAATTCAGCCTCATTTACTGTTTTTTTTAAAACATAGCTGATATGGCTGACTTTCTTAAACATATGTGGTTTCTACTGACAATTGAGAAGTACAAACTATGGCATAAATGGATGAAGAGAGGATAAGAGGCAATCTGTAATTTCAATTAAGACATTCATGAGCATGCTTGGACGGATGTAGTCAATATAATTATTTATTTGTTCAGCACTTTTGAAATGCACAGCGACATGATTCAGAACATGGGCCATTCTTACAGTGTTCTCCCTGTACACCAAGTCAAAACCGTAGGATAAATAAAGGGGGCATATAAACAGACAACAAAAGCTCTTACAATATTCAATGATGATATTTCTCTGGAACAGGCTATAGGCTACATGTGCACCACCAAGTCAGAACAGTAGGCTAAGTTATGAGAGGAAAGGGGACCAAATTATTAGGGTGAGGCACATGGGCTACTAACAGCTTATTACACAATATACACTTAGAATTACTTTAATAGCTGCAGTATACAGTGCCTTCAGAAAGTATTCAGACCCCCTGACATTTTCCACATTTTGTAGCGTAATGGCCTTATTCTATTTTTTTTTTACATTTTAACCTAGCAATCTACACATAATACATACCCCATAATGAGAAAGCAAAAACAGGTTTTTAATTTTTTTTGCAAATGTATAAAAAAATGAATAACACTGTATTTACAAACAGGAGCAATCAAACGTTTGGACACACCTACTCATTCCAGGGATTTTCTTTATTTTTACTATTTTCTACATTGTAGAATAATAGAGAAGACATCACAGCTATGAAATAACACATGGAATCATGTAGTAACCAAAAAAGTGTTAAACAATGCTCTATGCGTATGTTGCCTGTAATCCATGGCTTCTGGTTGGGATATGTACGTACGGTCAAAATATATTTTATATGAGATTCTTCAAAGTATCCACCCTTTGCCTTGATGACAGCTTTGCACACTCTTCGCATTCTCTCAACCAGCTTCATGAAGGTAGTCACCTGGAATGCATTTCAATTAACAGGTGTGCTTTAAAAGTTAATTTGTGGAATTTCTTTCCTTCTTAATGCGTTTGAGCCAATCAGTTGTGTTGTGACAATGTAGGGGTGGGTATACAGAAGATGGCCTATTTGGTAAAATACCAAGTCCATATTATGGCAAGGACAGCTCAAATAAGCAAAGAGAAATGACAGTCCATCATTACTTTAAGACATGAAGGCCAGTCAATGCGGAAAATTTCAAGAACTTTGAAAACCTTATACTTCTTTGACCCAGTAACCAAAACAGTGTTAAACAAATCAAAATATATGTTATATTTGAGATTCTTCAAAGTACCCTTTGCCTTCATGACAGCTTTGCACACTCGTGGCATTCTCTCAACCAAAAATCTCAAATTTGGACTAATCACCGAAGGACAGATTTCCACTGGTCTAATGTACATTGCTCGTGTTTCTTGGCCCAAGCAAGTCTCTTCTTCTTATTGGTGTCCTTTAGTAGTGGTTTATTTGCAGCAATTTGACCACGAAGACCTGATTCATGCCTGATTCATGTCTCCTCTGAAAAGTTGATGTTGAGATGTGTCTGTTACTTGAACTCTGAAGCGTTTATTTGGGCTGCAATCTGAGATGCAGTTAACTCTAATAAAGTTTATCCTCTGCAGCAGAGGTAACTCACCACATTTTATGCAGTGCTAGCTAGCTGTAGCTTATGGTTTCAGTTCTAGATTATTTCTATGATCCTTTGATTAGGTGGACAAGGTGTTGTTTCATGCAGCAAGAGCTCTGATAGGTTGGAGGATGTCCTCTGGAAGTTGTCATAATTACTGTGTAAGTCTATGGAAGGGGGTGAGAACCATGAACCTCATAGGTTTTGTATTGAAGTCAATGTACCCAGAGGAGGATGGAAGCAAGCTGTCCTCCGGCTACACCAACAGAGTGCTGTTGAGGTTGCTGTAGACCTTTAGTGCCAAAGTGGGTATTTTAATAAATTATTTGGTGAAGTGAATATATTTTGTATAGTTTTATCTAAAAAGGATACCTTTTTTTGTTTCATTATTTAGATTTTTCTGAAATTCACTGAGGAGTATGGCCCCTTCCTCCTATGAGGAGCCACCACTGGTACAGCCTTACCTATTGTAAAAATGCCTAGCTAGAGCTGTTTGAGCGTTCGGCTGTGAATGCCTTCACCCGCTAATACTTAATGTGATATAATTGGTTCTGACTCGCTATAGACTGTCCGGAAAGAACAGTACAGATGCTTCTTAGTCCAGGACTTATTTTCATCACCACCACACACTATAGTATACTACTATTACTATAGTCTATGCCGCTCTGACAATGCGCGACCATATATTTATATATTCTTAATTCCATTCCTTACTTAGATTTGTATGTATTGGGTATATGTTGGGACATTGTTAGATATTACTTGTTAGATATTACTGCACTGTTGGCGCTAGAAACACAAGCATTTCACTACACCCGCAATAACATCTGCTAAACACTTGGATATGACCAATACAATTTGATTTCGCATTCAAACACACACACACACACACACACACACAAGTCTTTCAGGTAAGAACAAATATACATGATGCAATAGGATTATCTACACAGGAATGAATGGCATAGCATCTATACAAGGATTTTCAAATAACAGCATATACATTTACAGCAGTATATGTATAAGCATCTCGCTCGAGAGAGAACTAATTACTTACAGGCAATATTTTATATCCCTCTCTCTCAGGACTGGTGGATATCTTATCTGATCTGATATGTCTGGTGCCACAGTCATAAATCTTATTGCGCATGCGCTAAACATCTAGAATCTCTCGCCATGGTTTAAGAGTAGCACAAACCATGAAAACACAGAGGTAAAGTGCATATTGTCACGACTCCGACCGAAGGTGGCTCCCCTTCCCGTTCGGGTGGTGCTCGGCGGTCGTCGTTGCAGGCCTACTAGCTGCCACTGATTATTTCCTCCCCCTCCTTATGTGTTTATTGAGTGCACCTGTTTTGAGTTGGGTATAATTAGTGAGGCTTTATTAGTCAGCCGGCCCGCCTGGTTCCTTGTGCGGGATTAATTATTGTGACCTTCTGTTTTGTGTAACTTGTGTGCACGTCTGTGGGTTACGTGTTTTCCCATTTCGTGGGTTTTGCTGGACAGTTTAAGTTCCCCTGTTTGGGGCGTTTGTTTTGTTATACGCCCTGTGTTTTCGTGGGGTTGGCTTATGTTCGCCGTTTTGGTGCATTAAAGTAGCACTCCCCTGAACTCTCTGCTTCCTGCGCCTGACTTCTCACCCACTACACTCAGAACGTTACACGTATAAAGTGTTCTCACTAATGTTCAGTCCCTGGACAATAAAGTAGACGAGCTCAGGGGCGGATCTCCTTCCAGATAGACATCAGGGACTGAAACATACTCTGTTTCACGGAGTCATGGCTCTCTCCGGATATACTGTCTCCCATCCATACAGCCAGCTGGGTTCTCAGTACATCGCACAGACAGGAATAAAGAACTCTCCGGGAAGAAGAATGGCAGAGGGTGTATGTTTCATGATTAACTACTCATGGTGTGATTATGATAACATAAACAGGAACTCAAGTCCTTTTGTTCACCCGACCTAGAATACTTCACAATCAAAGGCTATCTCCCATGAGAATTCTCTTTGGTTATAGTCACAGCTGTGTATATTCCTCCTCAAGCCGATACCACGACGGCCATCAAGGAATTACGCTGGACTTTGTGCAAACTGGAAACCACATGTCCTGAGGCCACATTTTATTGTAGCTGGGGATTTTAACAAAGCAAATTTAAGAAAAACGCTACCGAAGTTCTATCAACACATTGCCTGTAGTATTCAGCTTCAAAAACTCTGGGCCATTGTTACTCCCCCTTCCGGGATGGCTACAAGGCCCTCCCTTCGGCAAATCAGACTACGACTCCATTCTGCTCCTTCCATCCTATAGGCAGAAACTCAAACAAAAAGTACCCGTGCTAAGGTCTATTCAACGCTGGTGTGACCAATTGGAATCCATGCTAAAAGATTGTTTTGATCACGTGGAATGGGATATGTTCCGGATATGTTCTGGGTTGCCTCTGAGAATAACATTGACGTATACACAGACACGGTGACTGAGTTGATCAAGAAGTGTATAGGGGATGTTGTTGCCACTGTTACTATTACAACCTACCCAAACCACAAACCGTAGATAGATGGCATCATTTGTGCAAAAATGAAAGTGCAAACCACCACATTTAACCATGGCAAGGAGACTGGGAATATGGTTGAATACCAACAGTGTAGTTATTCCCACCGTAAGTCAATCAAACAGGCAAATGTCAGTACAGAGATAAAGTGGAGTGACAGTATAACGGCTCAGACACAAGACGTATGTGGTAGGGTCTACAGATAATCACAGATTACAAAGGGAAAACCAGCCACGTCGCGGACACCGACATCTTGCTCCCGGGCAAGCTAAACACCTTCGCCCGCTTTGAGGTTAACACAGTGCCACCGACACTGCCCGCTCCCAAGGACTGTGGGCTCTTGTTCTCTGTGGCCAACGTGAGTAAGATATTTAAGCGTGTTAACTCTCGCAAGGCTGCCAGCCCAGACGGCATCCCTAGCCGCGTCCTCAGAGCATATGCAGACCAGCTGGCTGGAGTGTTTACAGACATATTCAATCTGTCCCTATCCCAGTCTGCTGTCCCCACTTCCTTCAAGATATCCACCATTGTTCCTGTACCCGAGAAAGCAAAGGTAACTAAATGGCTACCGCCCCGTAGCACTCACTTCTGTCATCATGAAGTGCTTTGAGAGGCGAGTTAAGGATCATATCACCTCCACCGACACCCACTTCAATTTGCATATCGCCCCAATATATCCGCAGACGACGCCATCGCACTGCACACTGCCCTATCCCATCTGGACAAGAGGAATACCTATGTAAGAATGCTGTTCATTGACCACAGCTCAGCCTTCCACACATTAGTACCCTCCAAACTCATCATTAAGCTTGAGGCCCTGGGTCTGAACCTCACCATGTGCAACTGGGTCCTGGACTTCCAGACAAGCTGCCCCCAGGTGGTGAAGGTAGGAAACAATACCTCCACTACGCTGATCCTCAACATTGGGGCCCCACAAGGGTGCGTGCTCAGCCCCCTCCTGTACTCCTTGTTCACCCATGACTGCGTGGCCACGTTTGCAGATGACACAACAATAGTAGACCTGATCACCAACAATGACAAGACAGCCTACAGTCAACAAAACGAAGGAGCTGACAACATACTTCAGGAGACAGCAGAAGGAGCACTCCCCTATCCACATTGATATCAACACATGCTCCACCGTGTCCTCCTGTAAACACTCATCACACAGACAACTTGCGTCTTTATCTGCCAAAAACGATAGCCACTCTGACCTGGAGTGGGAGGGGTCAGTGTCCAAATGTGCATTCGTGCATTCTGATTGGTGGAAACCAGGAAGCTGTAGACATCTGAGAAGGGGAGAAATCACACTTGCACAAGGTTGCCATGACCTCGGTTTTCAGTGAAATTGGTCTGCTTTGAAAATTGTCACAGGCAATTCTAGTGGGTTGCTGGTTTTTCGGCTACTTCTAAATTACACCACGGCCGCCATTGCGTATATATTTTCACCGTGATCTGCTGCTGCTAACAATCAGGCAGTAAGCAGGCTGTTACTGAGTGAGGGCAATTTTTTGCTCAGTAATGTAATCTGATTATTTTTAGTTACTTTTGGATCACGTCATCCGTAAAACACATATGACAAAAATGTTTGAGCCACGAAGTAGAGCCACATTATAACACATCACATTTCTTTTTACAACGTATAATGTAGAATGACACATTTCGTCCACTAAGTACTTTTTTAAAGTTTAAGCAAAACATTATTACCAATTTAACAACATTTATTGCAGTTTAAGCAAAAAAATATTATTACCAATTTCACAACATTTATTGCAGGATGTTTGAGCCACGAAGCAAAGCCACATTAGAACACATCACAAAACATTGTGACAAAAATGTATTTAGGCCCTGTTATACATTGCCTCTAACATGTGTCTTTCGTCCTGATCTTGTCCATTTACACCTATATGATCTGATCACAGTCAGATCACAATGCATCTTTTAATAATGTACACCAGTCTAAAAATGTGGGCTTAAACACAATGTGCAGGACAAAGGATACATGTTAAAACTAGGTAGAAGTAAGGGTTTAAGTATCACCGCAACATGGGATGGTGCTGAACACTTATCCCACGGGACACCAGTACAAAATAGTATGAAAATGTATGCATTCACTGCTGTAAATCGTTCTGGATAAGGGTGTCTTCCTAATGGCTAAAATGAGAAATAGAAATATGAAGAAAAAGTTTCAGCAAAAAAAGTTCAGCTAGGTGCAATAAACCCACATATCCGACATGGCATTACAGTAGGCCTATTCTGAGTCTAGCCTACTCAAATGATTGAAGGCAGAACGTGTGTTTTGGGTCATTGTCATGCTGGAATCCCCATCCACAACCCATTTTCAATGCCCTTGCTGAGGGAAGGAGGTTCTCACCCAAGATTTGATGGTACATGGCCACATCCATCATCCCTTTGATGTGGTGAAGTTGTCCTGTCCCCTTAGCAGAAAAACACCCCCAAAGCATAATGTTTCCACCTCCATGTTTGACGGTGGGGATGGTGTTCTTGGGGTCATAGGCAGCATTCCTCCTCCTCCGAACATGGCGAATTGAGTTGATGCCAAATGATAACAATAGCGTAATATATTTCATATGCCATATAGTATTTTTTTAACAGTTTCACTAATTCAATTTGAATTAACTTAATAACCTCTCTGGGATAAGGGGACACAAATGTCCCACTTGGCCAAATGCCAGGGAAAATGCAGAGCGCCAGATTCAAATAAAATACTATAAAATTCTAACTTTCGTTAAATCACACATGCAAGATAGCAAATTAAAGCTACACTCGTCGTGAATCCAGCCAACATGTCAGATTTCAAAAAGGCTTTTCGGCGAAAGCATAAGAAGCTATTATCTGATGATAGCACAGCAGTAAACAAAGAGTAGCATATTTCAACCCTGCAGGCGCTACACAAAACGCAGAAATAAAATATAAAACATGCCTTACCTTTGACGAGCTTCTTTAGTTTGCACTCCAATATGTCCCATAAACATCACAAATGGTCCTTTTGTTCGATTAATTCCGTCCACAACTAACACCATAACTAACACCATCGATCATAGTTAACGAGTTTTAATGTTATTCCGCCATTGCCACACATATACCACAGGTGTCATAAAAGAGTGTCGTAAACCATCACTACATCTTCCTTTTTTTTATATATATTATTTTTTATACAAATGTACACATTTCATCAACAAGCAATGTCAATTCACAAATATCAATTCATCTCTGTTTTCAAATAGTCAATCATGAACATATCAAAACAAAACCCAACAACTCAATGAGTCAGTGTTTGGTCCATTAAACATCACCACTGTATGTCCCAGTACCTTCTGTCATACTCTGTCATACTCACAGTACCTTCTGTCACATCCCCACTTGTTCTCGTTTCTTTTTCCTGTGTGTCCAGTGGCAGAATGCTGGTGTCCTCAAACGTCTCCTGTGTTCTCAAAAGATTTTGTCTACTGCGCCGATACACAGCCCCATCTTCTGTCCTGACTGTATATGACCGAGGCGCAACCTCCAATACCGTAGCCTTTCTATCCCATGAATCTGAACCCCGAATTCAAACCACATATTGTGCTGCAACGATAACAACACTCTAGCAGTTTTGTCATAGTATCATTTTTGTCTTGCCTTCAGCTGTATCATTTTTGTCTTGCCTTCAGCTCTATCATTTTTGTCTTGCCTTCAGCTGTATCATTTTTGTCTTGCTTTCAGCTGTATTATTTTTGTCTTGCCTTCAGCTCTATGATTTTTGTCTTGCCATCAGCTCTATTATTTAAGTCTTGCCTTCTCAGCATAAAGGGCAGTCATTCAGGTAGAAACTAGGCAACTTGGAACGCAACTTGCGTCCCATTTTTAAGACTTCTGCAGGTGACCGGCACTGCTCTTTAAGACAAAGCCAAGTATGGATCAGTCCCACTGTGTGCTGCCTTTATTAACAGTCTTCATGATTTAAACACCTTTTTCATCCTTTCCATTACTTTTAGGATATAGCAGACTAGAGGTTATATGTCTGAACTCATAATGCTCTGCAAACACCTTAAACCTAGGTGCAATATCAGGTGCATTATCAGAAACCACCACTAGGGGAATCCCATGCAAAAAGTGCAAAATGACAGTCTTTGCTGTTGTGCTGGACAAGAGTGGAATTTCAGGGTAATTTGACAAGTAGTCGATAGTCAACAAACAGTCCTTACCATTGCAGTGAAACAAGTCGACTCCAACCTTCTCCCAGGCTGTGGTGGGTACCTCTCCCATAACCATGGGCTCATTGGGCTGTTTATATGTCTATATGCCTATATGAAATTTGTGTCACAATTTCCCACCATTTGCTCAATGTCCTAATTTATATTTGGCCAGTAAAGGGACTCTCTCTAGCGTCTCCTTACGCATTGAAGTAGGTATCACCATTCTGTTATTCTTCAACAGCACACCATTGACCCCTGACAGCTCTGCGCATAGTGGGAAGTATTGCTTACGAGAGCCTTTTTGCCAGCTTTTTCCAGATTATGGATCACCTTGCAAAGATTGGGATCTGTTGTGATCTCTCAGCTATTCTCCTTAGTTGCTGCTCAGAAACAGGAAGTGACTCCATGACCATATCCACATGCAAGGAAACCTCCTCCATAGACTCCTGATTGAAGCTGATTTGGGCCACCACTGGTGGAGCCCTTGAGTGGACATCTGCTTCGCAGCATCAGTCAAAGGGCAGGTTCGTAAGCCACAGGCTTCCACACACCTTGATGCTCCTGAAGCAGCACTGCTCCAAAGTCATCTTTAGAGGCGTCCGTGGACACCTTAGTAGGCCTGTCAGGTTAAAAAAAGTTAGTACTGGCTCTTCAGCCAAAATGTTCTTTACATTGTTCCACTCTCATGTTCTCTGTTCCACAATAACTATGTCTTGTCCTGGAGGAGTGTCCTTAAGTTCACTGTTTTAGCTGACAGATTTGGTACAAACTTCCCCAAATAATTGACCAATACCCAAAACACGCTGAATGCCTTTCCTATGTGTGGGATTAGCCATCTCCTTCATCACTTTGACCTTTGCATGATCAGGCTGCACACCCTCTGTGCTTTCCTTCACACAGAACTGACATTTAGCCCGATTTAGCTTCAAACCATGCTTCTGAACCTTCTGTAGAGTCTTCTCCAACCGTTCATTGTGTTCCTGAATAGACCCCAAAATCATCCACATACACTCCCTCTAACCCCTCAATGACACTATCCATGGCCGTGTGAATTCAGGGGCAGAAATGATGCCAAAAGGTGACCTCTTAAAGGAATATCTTCCAAAGGGGTTATTGACTGTACAAAGCTTGGTGCTGCATCCAACCTCATCTGCCAGAATCCATTTGAAGCATCCAAATTGGAGAAATAATTTGCGCCAGGCATTTCACACAATATCCCTTCCCTCTTAGGAATCTGAAAATGCTCCCTTTTGATACATTTATTAAGGTCCTTGGGGTCCATACAGACTCTCAGATCTCCATTCCTTTTCCAAACACAGACCATGGAACTGACCCAGTCTGTCGGCTCCTCTGTTTCCACGAGCACATTGAGTTTCACCATTCTCACCAACTCCTCCTCCTCCAGATCCTTCCGTAGTGGCACCGGTACTCTGGGTGGTGCATGAATCACTGACTTGGCATTCTCTGAGAGGGTAATAGAGTGAATGAGAGGCTCCGAATCCTGTGAACACATCAGAATATCTTTGAGCAATCTCCTCACCATTTTGATTACTTGTCACCCTTTGCACCCTGTGCAGCCAGTCAGTCATTAATGGTGTACACTCTCTTAACCAGTCCCAACGACTCACATGCTGTATCCCCCAAAAGAGAACCATGCACCTCTGGTACAATCACAAACAGAAGTGTGTGGCTTCTTGTTTTCCCCTTTAGTTAGCCGACACAAACCTTTAGTCTCAGTTGCTTGGCCATTTGTACGCTTTGAGAGCCACAGCCTTTTGCATGATGACTGATTTGTGCTTTAACTCATGAAAATCCCTCATATTCATTAGGTTGGCTTTCGCTCCTGTATCCAGCTTTAAGGTCAAAGTTGTACCATTGACCACTAGTGGTACAACCCAGTGGTCACTAGCTACAGTATGGACCTGTGATGGTTCTTGCCCATTCTCCATGCAATCCACAGTGTACACAAACAAATCAGTTTGTTCATTCTCCTCCATTTCAATGATGTGAATATTTTGTCTCCAATACTTGTCCTCTGCAAAACACATTTTTCCAAAATTATTTTTTCCCTTGTAGCAAAATTTCCCAAACCAGTACACTTCCTGGTCTGGTGCCACACCTGATACAATCATGTTGCTTGTGAATCCTTTGATGAAAGTCATATTGCTTGGGGCTCCTTTGCTCATAGCGCCCCCTTGTGTCCTTCTCTACCAAATCCACTGCTGCTCTTTCCACCTCCATAGCAGTACTTGCTGGTGTGGAGCTAAAGGTTTTAATATGCCGTTATCCCAGCTCATTCGCCTGACATATTTTTACTGCAGTGTCCAAATGTAACTCCCTTTTCCCGCAGCCATCTTTCTCTAACTCTGGAGTCATTTAACCCTACCAAACACAATCTGATCTCGAAGCATAGGTCATTTCAAATCAGTAAGAAAGACGTCGAACTTTTCACCTTGCTGTTGAATACGACAGCGAAACACAGACCGTTCATATGTCTCGTTCTTCTTAGGTGAACAATATGCATCAAACTCATCCAGTACCTCCGCAAACTCATCTTTATCGTCCTCATTTGCCGTACCACGCCATATCAGGGACCTTTTTACACACAAAGTGAAGATTCACCTTTTTAGTTTGGCTTGTAATTAGTCTGGCTAGCTTTTGTCTTTCTTTTTAACATCTTTGTCACTCCCGTGTTTGTGCTTGTCTCCACCGCTCTACAGCTGTCGCCCATCTTCATCGTTATCCATTCTACCTGCCTTGACCCTGAGCCTGCCTGCCGTTCTGTATCTTTTGACTCTGATCTGGATTACTGACCTCTGCCTGCCCTGAGCCTGCCTGCCGTTCTGCACCTTTGGACTCTGATCTGGATTACTGACCTCTGCCTGCCCTTTGACCTGTTGTTTGCCTGCCCCCCTGTTTTTGTAATACACTTTTGTTACTTCGAAACTGTCTGCATCTGGGTCTTCTCCTGAGCCTTGACAGTCTTATTCCTATGTGTTTGTGTTCATTTTTGTCATTCTATGCTGCTTTTGTTTGACATTTCTTTGTAATTTTATATATTCTTATAACTATTTATAATAATAGTTGTGGTCTGTATGACATTTTACAAATAAAGTGTATTATTCAATAGCAAATGTACGTTAAGGCACATCTATCATATTCAAGCTTTTCTATATCTCTTTTGGCTGATGTATGTCAATTGTTTTATCTTTAGTCTGTAGCAGCACCAAGAGGCATTTCTACCCAACAATGCAGAGAGAAACAACAGGTGTAGACTAACAGTGAAATGCTTCCTTACGGACCCTCCCTAACAATGCAGAGAGAAACAACAGGTGTAGACTAACAGTGAAATGCTACCTTACGGACCCTCCCCAACAATGGAGAGAGAAACAACAGGTGTAGACTAACAGTGAAATGCTTCCTTACGGACCCTCCCCAACAATGCAGAGAGAAACAACAGGTGTAGACTAACAGTGAAATGCTTCCTTACGGACCCTCCCCAACAATGTAGAGAAACAACAGGTGTAGACTAACAGTGAAATGCTTCCTTACGGACCATCCCCAACAATGTAGAGAAACAACAGGTGTAGACTAACAGTGAAATGCTTCCTTACGGGCCCTCCCCAACAATGGAGAGAGAAACAACAGGTGTAGACTAACAGTGAAATGCTTCCTTACGGACCCTCCCCAACAATGCAGAGAGAAACAACAGGTGTAGACTAACAGTGAAATGCTTCCTTACGGACCCTCCCCAACAATGCAGAGAAACAACAGGTGTAGACTAACAGTGAAATGCTTCCTTACGGGCCCTCCCCAACAATGCAGAGAGAAACAACAGGTGTAGACTAACAGTGAAATGCTTCCTTACGGACCCTCCCCAACAATGCAGAGAGAAACAACAGGTGTAGACTAACAGTGAAATGCTTCCTTACGGACCCTCCCCAACAGTGGAGAGAGAAACAACAGGTGTAGACTAACAGTGAAATGCTTCCTTACGGGCCCTCCCCAACAATGCAGAGAGAAACAACAGGTGTAGACTAACAGTGAAATGCTTCCTTACGGGCCCTCCCCAACAATGTAGAGAAACAACAGGTGTAGACTAACAGTGAAATGCTTTCTTACGGGCCCTCCCCAACAATGCAGAGAGAAACAACAGGTGTAGACTAACAGTGAAATGCTTCCTTACGGACCCTCCCCAACAATGCAGAGAGAAACAACAGGTGTAGACTAACAGTGAAATGCTTCCTTACGGGCCCTCTCCAACAATGCAGAGAGAAACAACAGGTGTAGACTAACAGTGAAATGCTTCCTTACGGGCCCTCCCCAACAATGTAGAGAAACAACAGGTGTAGACTAACAGTGAAATGCTTCCTTACGGACCCTCCCCAACAATGCAGAGAGAAACAACAGGTGTAGACTAACAGTGAAATGCTTCCTTACGGACCCTCCCCAACAATGCAGAGAAACAACAGGTGTAGACTAACAGTGAAATGCTTCCTTACGGGCCCTCCCCAACAATGTAGAGAGAAACAACAGGTGTAGACTAACAGTGAAATGCTTCCTTACGGACCCTCCCCAACAATGGAGAGAGAAACAACAGGTGTAGACTAACAGTGAAATGCTTCCTTACGGACCCTCCCCAACAATGCAGAGAGAAACAACAGGTGTAGACTAACAGTGAAATGCTTCCTGACGGGCCCTCCCCAACAATGTAGAGAGAAACAACAGGTGTAGACTAACAGTGAAATGCTTCCTTACAGACCCTCTCCAACAATGCAGAGAGAAACAACAGGTGTAGACTAACAGTGAAATGCTTCCTTACGGACCCTCCCCAACAATGGAGAGAGAAACAACAGGTGTAGACTAACAGTGAAATGCTTCCTTACAGACCCTCTCCAACAATGCAGAGAGAAACAACAGGTGTAGACTAACAGTGAAATGCTTCCTTACGGACCCTCCCCAACAATGGAGAGAGAAACAACAGGTGTAGACTAACAGTGAAATGCTTCCTTATGGACCCTCCCCAACAGTGGAGAGAGAAACAACAGGTGTAGACTAACAGTGAAATGCTTCCTTACGGGCCCTCCCCAACAATGCAGAGAGAAACAACAGGTGTAGACTAACAGTGAAATGCTTCCTTACAGACCCTCTCCAACAATGCAGAGAGAAACAACAGGTGTAGACTAACAGTGAAATGCTTCCTTACGGACCCTCCCCAACAATGGAGAGAGAAACAACAGGTGTAGACTAACAGTGAAATGCTTCCTTACGGACCCTCCCCAACAGTGGAGAGAGAAACAACAGGTGTAGACTAACAGTGAAATGCTTCCTTACGGACCCTCCCCAACAATGGAGAGAGAAACAACAGGTGTAGACTAACAGTGAAATGCTTCCTTACGGACCCTCCCCAACAATGCAGAGAGAAACAACAGGTGTAGACTAACAGTGAAATGCTTCCTTACGGACCCTCCCCAACAATGTAGAGAGAAACAACAGGTGTAGACTAACAGTGAAATGCTTACTGACGGGCCCTCCCCAACAATGTAGAGAGAAACAACAGGTGTAGACTAACAGTGAAATGCTTCCTTACGGACCCTCCCCAACAATGCAGAGAGAGAGAAAGAAAGTAGATAAATCAAATCAAATCAAATTTTATTTGTCACGTACACATGGTTAGCAGATGTTAATGTGAGTGTAGCGAAATGCTTGTGCTTCTAGTTCCGACAATGCAGTAATAACCAACAAGTAATCTAGCTAACAATTCCAATACTACTACCTTATAGACACAAGTGAAAGGGGATAAAGAATATGTACATAAAGATATATGAATGAGTGATGGTACAGAGCAGCATAGGCAAGATACAGTAGATGGTATTGAGTACAGTATATACATATGAGATGAGTATGTAAACAAAGTGGCATAGTTAAAGTGGCTAGTGATACATGTATTACATAAAGATGCAGTAGATGATATAGAGTACAGTATATACATATACATATGAGAGGAATAATGTAGGGTATGTAAACATTATATTAGGTAGCATTGTTTAAAGTGGCTAGTGATATATTTTACATCATTTCCCATCAATTCCCATTATTAAAGTGGCTGGAGTTGAGTCAGTGTATTGGCAGCAGCCACTCAATGTTAGTGGTGGCTGTTTAACAGTCTGATGGCTTTGAGATATAAGCTGTTTTATAGTCTCTCGGTCCCAGCTTTGATGCACCTGTACTGACCTCTCCTTCTGGATGGTAGCGGGGTGAACAGGCAGTGGCTCGGGTGGTTGTTGTCCTTGATGATCTTTATGGCCTTCCGGTGACATCGGGTGTTGTAGGTGTCCTGGAGGGCAGGTAGTTTGCCCCCAGTGATGCGTTGTGCAGACCTCACTACCCTCTGGAGAGCCTTAAGGTTGTGGGCGGGGCAGTTGCCGTACCAGGCGGTGATACAGCCCGACAGGATGCTCTCGGTTGTGCATCTGTAGAAGTTTGTGAGTGCTTTTGGTGACAAGCCGAATTTCTTCAACCTCCTGAGGTTGAAGAGGCGCTGCTGCGCCTTCTTCACGATGCTGTCTGTGTGGGTGGACCAATTCAGTTTGTCTGTGATGTGTACGCCGAGGAACTTAAAATTTACTACCCTCTCCACTACTGTTCCATCGATGTGGATAGGGGTGTGTTCCCTCTGCTGTTTCCTGAAGTCCACAATCATCTCCTTAGTTTTGTTGACGTTGAGTGTGAGGTTATTTTCCTGACACCACACTCCGAGGGTCCTCACCTCCTCCCTGTAGGCCGTCTCGTCATTGTTGGTAATCAAGCCTACCACTGTTGTGTCGTCCGCAAACTTGATGATTGAGTTGGAGGCGTGCATGGCCATGCAGTTGTGGGTGAACAGGGAGTACAGGAGAGGGCTCAGAACGCACCCTTGTGGGGCCCCAGTGTTGAGGATCAGTGGGGTGGAGATGTTGTTGCCTACCCTCACCACCTGGTAACAACACAAAAGTAATAATAAATACACAATGAGTATTGGAAACTTGGCTATATACACAGTGTACCAGTACCGAGTCCATGTACAGGGGTACGGGGTAATTGAGGTAGATATGTACTTATAACTAATAATAAAGTGAATAGACAACAGGATAGATAATAAACAGTAGCAGCAGTGTGTGAGGAGTCATAGTTAGTGCAAAAAGGGTCAAGGCAGAAACCAAATAGCTACCCTGAATAACTATTTAGAAGTCTTATGGGGGTAGAAGCTGTTCAGGCTCCTGTTGGTTCCAGACTTTGTGAATCAGTACCTCTTGTCGTGCAGTAGCAAAGAGAACAATCTATGACTTGAGTGGTCTTTGAGAATTTTTAGGGCCTTCCACTGACACCGCCTGGTATAGAGGTCCTGGATGGCAGGGAGCTCGGCCCCAGTGTCATGTCGTCAGCAAACTTAACGATGGTGTTGGAGTCAAAAATGGCCACGCATTCAAATCAAATCAAATCAAATTTTAGGGTTAACAGGAGGGGAGTCTGCACGCATGCCTGAGATAAGATAAGATATACAGTGGGGCAAAAAAGTATTTAGTCAGCCACCAATTGTGCAAGTTCTCCCACTTAAAAAGATGAGTTCTGTCATTTTCATCATAGGTACACTTCAACTATGACAGACAAAATGAGGTAAAAAATCCAGAAAATCACATTATAGGATTTTTTTATGAATTTATTTGCAAATTATGGTGGAAAATAAGTATTTGGTCACCTACGAACAAGCAAGATTTCTGGCTCTCACAGACCTGTAAATTCTTTAAGAGGCTCCTCTGTCCTCCACTCGTTACCTGTATTAATGGCACCTGTTTGAACTTGTTATCAGTATAAAAGACACCTGTCCACAACATCAAACAGTCACACTCCAAACTCCACTATGGCCAAGACCAAAGAGCTGTCAAAGGACACCAGAAACAAAATTGTAGACCTGCACCAGGCTGGGAAGACTGAATCTGCAATATGTAAGCAGCTTGGTTTGAAGAAATCAACTGTGGGAGCAATTATTCGGAAATGGAAGACATACAACAATCCCAAACACACCGCCCAGGCAACGAAGGAGTGGCTTCGTAAGAAGCATTTCAAGGTCCTGGAGTGGCCTAGCAAGTCTCCAGATCTCAACCCCGTAGAAAATCTTTGGAGGGAGTTGAAAGTCCGTGTTGCCCAGCAACAGCCGCAAAACATCACTGCTCTGGAGGAGATCTGCATGGAGGAATGGGCCAAAATACCAGCAACAGTGTGTGAATACCTTGTGAAGACTTACAGAAAATGTTTGACCTCTGTCATTGCCAACAAAGGGTATTTAACAAAGTATTGAGATAAACTTTTGTTATTGACCAAATACTTATTTTCCACCGTAATTTGCAAATAAATTCATTAAAAATCCTACAATGTGATTTTCTGGATTTTTTTCTCTCATTTTGTCTGTCATAGTGTACTCATGATGAAAATTACTGACTAAATACTTTTTTGCCCCACTGTAGTTTATTAGTCGATACAGGATAGAAATTTGGTTTCTGCTTTTAATCCAACCCCCCCAAATATAGCCACACATTAGGTTGGAGAGGCTGGTTCAGAGAGCACCTGCAGTGCCCAATGAGCCGATTAGGGGTTAAGTTCCTTGCTTAAGGGAACATCGGCAGTAGGTGGCACCCTGGACATTCACCAAGATTTTTGCCCCCTTCGGCAGTGAGATTTGAACCTGCAACCCTCAGGATACTGGCCTGCTTCCTTAACCTTGAAGTTACCACCGCCCCTGCCTTTTTGTCCAGGTGGGAGATGGAAGTGTGGAGTGCAATAGAGATTGCATCATTTGTTGGGGCGGTATACGAATTGGAATGGGCCCAGGGTGTCTGGGATGATGGCGTTGATATGATCCCTCTCTCTCCAGATGAAATCTCGCTTCTTGTGACGGCCGGCCGCCCAACAACCTGCCCGCTCGACCCTATCCCCTCCTCTCTCCTCCAGACCATTTCCGGGGACCTTCTCCCTTACCTCACCTCGCTCATCAACTCATCCCTGACCGCTGGCTACGTCCCTTCCGTCTTCAAGAGAGCGAGAGTTGCACCCCTTCTGAAGAAACCTACACTCGATCCCTCCGATGTCAACAACTACAGACCAGTATCCCTTCTTTCTTTTCTCTCCAAAACTCTTGAACGTGCCGTCCTTGGCCAGCTCTCCCTCTATCTCTCTCAGAATGACCTTCTTGATCCAAATCAGTCAGGTTTCAAGACTAGTCATTCAACTGAGACTGCTCTTCTCTGCATCACGGAGGCGCTCCGCACTGCTAAAGCTAACTCTCTCTCCTCTGCTCTCATCCTTCTAGACCTATCGGCTGCCTTCGATACTGTGAACCATCAGATCCTCCTCTCCACCCTCTCCGAGTTGGGCATCTCCGGCGCGGCCCACGCTTGGATTGCGTCCTACCTGACAGGTCGCTCCTACCAGGTGGCGTGGCGAGAATCTGTCTCCTCGCCACGCGCTCTCACCACTGGTGTCCCCCAGGGCTCTGTTCTAGGCTCTCCTATTCTCGCTATACACCAAGTCACTTGGCTCTGTCATAACCTCACATGGTCTCTCCTATCATTGCTATGCAGACGACACACAATTAATCTTCTCCTTTCCCCCTTCTGATGACCAGGTGGCGAATCGCATCTCTGCATGTCTGGCAGACATATCAGTGTGGATGACGGATCACCACCTCAAGCTGAACCTCGGCAAGACGGAGCTGCTCTTCCTCCCGGGGAAGGACTGCCCGTTCCATGATCTCGCCATCACGGTTGACAACTCCATTGTGTCCTCCTCCCAGAGCGCTAAGAACCTTGGCGTGATCCTGGACAACACCCTGTCGTTCTCAACCAACATCATGGCGGTGGCCCGTTCCTGTAGGTTCATGCTCTACAACATCCGCAGAGTACGACCCTGCCTCACCCAGGAAGCGGCGCAGGTCCTAATCCAGGCACTTGTCATCTCCCGTCTGGATTACTGCAACTCGCTGTTGGCTGGGCTCCCTGCCTGTGCCATTAAACCCCTACAACTCATCCAGAACGCCGCAGCCCGTCTGGTGTTCAACCTTCCCAAGTTCTCTCACGTCACCCCGCTCCTCCGCTCTCTCCACTGGCTTCCAGTTGAAGCTCGCATCCGCTACAAGACCATGGTGCTTGCCTACGGAGCTGTGAGGGGAACGGCACCGCAGTACCTCCAGGCTCTGATCAGGCCCTACACCCAAGCAAGGGCACTGCGTTCATCCTCCTCTGGCCTGCTCGCCTCCCTACCATTGAGGAAGTACAGTTCCCGCTCAGCCCAGTCAAAACTGTTCGCTGCTCTGGCCCCCCAATGGTGGAACAAACTCCCTCACGACGCCAGGACAGCGGAGTCAATCACCACCTTCCGGAGACACCTGAAACCCCACCTCTTCAAGGAATACCTAGGATAGGATAAGTAATCCTTCTCACCCCCCCCTTAATGACTTAGATGCACTATTGTAAAGTGGCTGTTCCACTGGATGTCAGAAGGTGAATTCACCAATTTGTAAGTCGCTCTGGATAAGAGCGTCTGCTAAATGACTTAAATGTAAATGTAAATGTATGTATGTGTGTGTGTATGTATGTATGTGTGTATGTATGTATGTGTGTGTATGATATATATATATATATATATATATATATATATATATATATATAGGTATGTCTATATAGGTATGTGTAGGTATATATGTGTATAGGTATGTCTATATAGGTATGTGTATGTATATCTATATAGGTATGTGTATGTATATATGTATATCAATATAGGTATGTGTAGGTATATATGTATATAGGTATGTCTATATAGGTATAGGTATGTATATAGGTGTATATGTCTATCTATGTAGGTATGTGTATATATGTGTATATAGGTATGTATGTGTATATATGTGTGTGTGTGTGTGTGTGTGTGTGTGTGTGTATGTGTGTATGTATGTATGTGTGTATGATATATATATATATGTATAGGTATGTATATGTATATCTATATAGGTATGTGTATGTATATCTATATAGGTATGTCTATATAGGTATGTGTATGTATATCTATATAGGTATGTCTATATAGGTATGTGTATATAGGTATAGGTATGTATATAGGTGTATATGTCTATCTATGTAGGTATGTGTATATATGTGTATATAGGTATGTATGTGTATATATGTGTGTGTGTGTGTATGTGTGTATGTATGTGTGTGTGTATGTATGTATGTGTGTATGTATGTATGTGTGTGTATGATATATATATATATAGATATATATATATAGATATATATATATATATATATATATCTATATATCTATATAGGTATGTATGTGTAGGTATATATGTGTATAGGTATGTCTATATAGGTATGTGTATGTATATCTATATAGGTATGTGTATGTATATATGTATATCAATATAGGTATGTGTAGGTATATATGTATATAGGTATGTCTATATAGGTATAGGTATGTATATAGGTGTATATGTCTATCTATGTAGGTATGTGTATATATGTGTATATAGGTATGTATGTGTATATATGTGTGTGTGTGTGTGTGTGTGTGTGTATGTGTGTGTGTGTGTGTATGCATGTGTGTATGTATGTATGTGTGTATGATATATATATATATGTATAGGTATGTATATGTATATCTATATAGGTATGTGTATGTATATATCCACTGGATGTCATAAGGTGAATTCACCAATTTGTAAGTCGCTCTGGATAAGAGCGTCTGCCAAATGACTTAAATGTAATGTAATGTTTATATATGTGTATGTCTATGTATGTCTATATAGGTATGTGTAGGTATATATGTGTATATGTATGTCTATATAGGTATGTGTAGGTATATATGTGTATATGTATGTCTATATAGGTATGTATATGTATATATGTGTATATGTATGTCTATATAGGTATGTATATATATATATATGTATATGTATTCATATATGTGTATGTCTATATAGGTATGTGTATGTATATATCCACTGGATGTCAGAAGGTGAATTCACCAATTTGTAAGTCGCTCTGGATAAGAGCGTCTGCTAAATGACTTAAATGTAATGTAATGTATCAGCCTTTCAAACATTTCATGGCTACAGATCTGAATGCTCCGGGGTGATAGTCATTTAAACAGGTCACCTTGGCATTCTTGGGATTATGGTGGTCTGCTTGAAAGATTTAGGTATTGCAGACTGGGTCAGGGAGAGGCTGAAAATGTCAGTGAAGACACTTGCCAGCTGGTCAGCGCATGCTCACAGTATGCGTCCTGGTAATCCGTCTGCGGCCTTATGAATGTTAACCTATTTAAATGTCTTACTCATATCGGCTACGGAGAACGTGATTACACAGTCGTCCAGAACAGCTCTCATGCATGGTTCAGTGTTGCTTGCCATTTAGCTCGTCTGATAGGCTCATGTCACTGGGCAGCTCGCGGCTGGGTTTCCCTTTTGTTATCCATGATTGTTTGCAAACCCTGCCACATCCGTTGAGTGTCAGAGCCGGCGTAGTAGAATTCAGTCTTAATCCTGTATTGGCGCTTTGCCTGTTTGATGTCTCGAAAGTTGATGCGGGATTTCTTATAAGCATCCGGATTAGTGTCCCACTCCTTGAAAGCGGCAGCTCTTACCTACAGTATATCAGTGCGGATGTTGCCTGTAATCTATGGCTTCTGGCTGGGATATGTACATATGGTCATTGTTGGGATGACGTCGTCGACACACTTATTAATGAAGCCAGTGACTAATGTGGTAAACTCCTCAATGCCACTGGATGAAACTACCCCAATCCTTTGTCATGTTAATGCCCTGCTGGCACTGTTTGAGTACTGGTTGATGTGTGAAGAGCTTGTTGTTAAATGGCCAGGCCCTGTTGTCCCACACAAAGAAAGGCTTTAAAGTGAAACTCCAGTCTCATTTCCACCTAATTTAAGATCTGATTTACTTAGCAAAGGCACATCTCAATAGGTGGTCCAGGTAAGTCATGACATAGCACAAGTGGGGTGTGGGCCTTTCCTCTTTTGTTCTCTATTGTGCCTCAATTGTTAATTAAGCAAGGGGGAGGCCAATGAGCTCACGGATTCCCAACAGACCAACTCCTTGAATGCCCTAATCCTTGAAGTCTGCAGTTGTGTCTAAAAAAAACACTATTTTGTTCGAACCTTATTTTTGTACCTTTTTGTGTGTGTACATGGGATATCGCTTTTTAACAGTAAAAGTTTTTTTTAAATGAATCACTGGAGGATGGCTTTAACATTGACCCCAGAAGCCTCCACCAAGCCCCCCAAAAACACATGAGAGAGTAGAGTATTATTTTGTAACCCTAACATATAACATGGTTGGATGTCTTGATCCATTAGAATACCTGCAGTAGTTAACAAAAAAGTTAAACAATTCATTATACATGACACATTTAGAAACATGAATATTGTCCATATGCCACATCTATTCTAATTAGGCGATTAGACAGTTCATCAATGTCTTGCGATTGACATACATTGTTGGTTGAGGATACTAAATAATTGTTGAAAACCTGCCATGGCTAACAACTACTAAGTAAAATAGAGCTGAACCAAAAAGTACATTTACATGATCAATTCATAAAAAGGCAATAATTTCCATACAAATCATAACAAACTTCCAAGAATGTTTTTATTTTTAGCTAGGCACTGAGGAACTAGACAAATAGGCTGAACTAACCTATACATTTACATGTGAATTATGGAATACACATTGTAAATGTATTGAAGTATAGCTGAAATGTTGGGGTGGGGTGGGTGTGTAAGGAGTAATGAGGCTTAGGTCTGGTTGATGTCCAAGAAGAAGTGTCTGGGGAAAGGACTTGACATGAGCATTTCCCGACATCTGACCCCTTTTACATCCTCAATTGACAGACCAACACCAGCAACGCAAAACTGTTGAAGGTATCCGTTTATGTATTCTACCATTCATAGGAGAGACGTCAATATTACATTTACATTTAAGTCATTTAGCAGACGCTCTTATCCAGAGCGACTTACAAATATTGTGTGGTAAACTCTGACAGACTTCCACTGTTTATACCAGTCAATTTACAGAGTAAACAGAATACAGAAAGAGGTTGTGTGGGTGTCCTAAAAATACATTTGCCCTACGAGTCGGGTCACATATCCCCACACTGTGCTATGAGGGTGGGGAGCTTGGGCTTGTTGTCTGGGCTGTTAGGAACATTTCGTGGGAGAGAGTGGATGGTTGTTGGAAAAAGCTTTGGACGGGCAAGGCATTGGCGTGTGTACTCTGATGTGTAGAACAGATTTGATGTTTATTTTTACTAGATTTGTATTGTAAAATCTGACTGACTATATAATACCAGATGTCTGCTTCAAATGTCTGCTTTCAACAAACACAAATAGGGCAGTTTCCCAGACACATATTAAGCCTAGTCCTGGACTAAAAAGATAACTCAATGGAGAATTAATTGTAGTCCAGGACTAGGATCAATCTTTTTATAGTCAAGGACTCAATAATCCAGTACTATGTAATCCAAGGTTAAATCATGGCTCTAAAATCACAGATCTGAATTAACTAAGTGGCCTATTCCCTGCTTCTATTTCCATGAAACCCACCAGCTCATATGAAGTTTGATCATTGTTCTGTATGATCATTAAATCTTGCCTTGGGCACATGCATTCTGGGCAGTACGTATTCAGACCCCTTCAATTTTTCTACTTTTTGTTACATTACAGCCTTATTAAAATATATATACTGTATATTTTTTTATTCCTCTCATCAATCAATGCTCAATACGCCATAATGACAAAGCAAAACACATTTTGATTTAAAATTTTGCAAATGTATTAAAAATAAAATACTGAAATGTTACGTTTTAAATAATTATTCAGATACTTTACTCAGTACTTTGTTGAAGCACCTTTGGCAGCGATTACAGCCTCTATGTCATGCATAGGTGTAATAGGTGGCAGGGAAGTCAGGCGCAGGAGAGTCAAACTGAGTGTAAAATGGAGTCTTTTAATAAAGTTCCAAGAGTATGCTCCATAACACTAAATGTACAAACAAACCAAACATGGGTACGAGGACACGACGCGCACCTATACAACAATCACACTATACGGACAATAAAACAATCTCTGACAAAGACATGAGGGGAAACAGAGGGTTAAATACACAACAGGTAATGAACGGGATTGAAAACAGGTGTGTGGGAAGACAAGACAAAAGCCAAAGGAAAATGAAAAAGGATCAATGACGGCTAGAAGACCGGTGACGTCGAACGCAGAGCACCGCCCGAACAAGGAGAGGCAACGACTTCGGCAGAAGTCGTGACACTCTAGTCTTCTTGGGTATGACGCTACAAGTGGCACACGTGTATTTGGTCATGTTTCTTCCCATTGTTCTCTGCAGATCCTTTCAAGCTCTGTCAGGTTGGATGGGGAGCAAAACATGACTATTTTCAGGTCTCTCTAAAGATGTTTGATTGGGTTCAAGTCCGGGCTCTGGCTGGGCCACTCAAGGATATTCAGAGACTTGTCCCGAAGCCACTCCTGCGTTGTCTTGGCTGTGTGCTTAGGGTCGTTGTCCTGTTGGAAGGTGAACCTTCGCCCCAGTCTGAGGTCCTGAGTGCTCTGGAGCAGGTTTTCATCAAGGATCTCTCTGTACTTTGCTCTGTCTAGGGCTGTTACGGTGACCGTATTACCGCCACAGAGGTGGTCACAGAGTCACGACGGCAGT